>NC_064622.1:248991335-249300502 GCF_023898315.1 Schistocerca nitens
ACCAACATAAAAACCTAAACAGCCTACTTACATACGTTCTCTAGAATTATAGCTTCGTTGTCAAACGTTAAATGAACATGTCTTTTTTGCGGCATGTGTGCCAATGGCGTGGAAGATTGTCTGAAATGTGTGTAATACATACATGCATTACAGTTTCTTTACAGACACTGAATGCGAGAGACACTCTCGGGTCGTGTAATTTGTTCAACAAGATGGACGAAATTGCTGAATACAATTTTTTTCCTTGTAGTTTAAATTCTCGTTTTTTCTTTACTCTGGTGACGATTTCGAAATAACGCAGGCATTATGTGGTGATCCGTAGCTCTCGCATAGCAATAGTCGAAGATTCATTTTCCCTAATTTTATGCAGAGTGGGCAAGTCTCTGGTGATCATTTGTGATCGGTGGCGGTACACTTCGATGGACATCACAAAATACTGAGATGCGGCTGCAGTCGAATTAAAAAACTATAACGATTTGCTCATAAAGCTAAAAGAAAATGGACTTTACCTATTTTCGTGGAAAGAGGACATTTATTATGGTCGCCAATGTGTTTTGCTTTTTTTTTTTAATAGATACTTGGTTATAGATGTGTTGACATCAAATACTGTTGTTCTCCATCGCCGAACGGTGGGGTGCTGTGAGTGAGGAGGGAGAGTAGCATGTCTGCTGTGGTTGTCGCCTGACACAGCCACTCTTTGCTTTGTTCGGTGGGGGGAGGGCCGGCGGCATGTGGTGGCCCTAGAGCTGAATTCGCGTATGAGCAGTGCCTTCCTCCCGCTTCTGGCTACTTGAAGCGTGGCTGTTTTGCCGTATGAGCAGTAGCAGCAAGTAGCCAGACTCTACCCGGAAAAATTTTTCCGGCGCGCCCAAGCTGCCAGATTCGCGCATGCGCAGAGAAAGCTGAGTTATTGTGGGGAGGGGGGGTGGTCCTTCCCCACATGACCCGTGTATATGTTTCGTGTCTTCGTAATATTGCTGGTCTCTTCGTTTACAGCTCCCACGTCAGATGAAATCAGAACAGATTTCTGTGGCCGGGAGCCATCAAGTGAATTAATATACATTCTCATAACCATGAAAGACCAAAATAAGTTAGTAGTTTAAATTTTCTGATTTTATATTCTTTCCTCGTTATTAGCAATCAACCACTAATAACTTAATGGCGCTATTTCTGTTTGTAGAGAAATTTGCTTCAATTATTTTTTTATGCTGAGACAGTTAGTTTATTTGAAACGAAGTGTTTCATTCCGCACTATTGGCTTCAACTACGTTCAATTTCAACTGCAAATTTTCATTTTCTGGACGAATGACATTATACCTTAATGAAGAACCAAACATGAGAATACAGTACTGGACCTCCAAGTAAATTGGTATCGTGAAAACGACATGAAAAGCTGATTATCAGGTACTTCAGAGTACATCTGGACCTAGAAATGTGCAATTAGAGCGGAACGAAGCATTTTAGTATGGGTTATGGAATTCCGATGCTGCTAGAGTAGTCTCTGATATCCTGTTCCTTTTATGACATTGTGAGATCCCTTAATCTACATACGTACGAACATACGTAGACATTTACTTGAAGCTAAGTGGGCAAATTTGGTCACTAGTTTTGAACTAAATATTTTGTTTCAGATATAATGACAGCTGTAGCAGAATTTTACAAATCTGCCTTCTGTGAAAGTGTTTTTCGATCACAATGCACTTGTCTAGTAATTCCTCTAGGCCTGAAGTTATTTCTAAATTTGTCTTTACGTCTTAAATTTACAGAATGCCATTCTATGCTAAATTTTAGACTGGCAGCATACCGTGTTTTATCGTTTTAACTCCCCACATGGCTTCATACTTACTCCTAGAGTAGAACATAGACTGTCAGTTGTACAGTTTCTTTGCTCACAGACAACCTTGTCAATTTTTTACACATTTTGAAATAGTCATGAAATGTATAGTCCTTTATTCCGGTGCAAGCTACACAAGAAACTGTTGCAATTTTTTAAATTTTTTTTGCAAGAAATTTATATTCCGTCCTACTAGCTTTTTGCACTGCTGTGTAGATGTAAACCTGTTGGAAATGCTACATAACTAAAAACAAAAAACATCTGTCAAAGTCACCCCATAGCAAAATGTTATGGTACTTCGAGCTGTGAAGTCTAATTTTGAAATGATATTTTGCCAAGAACTGCTTTCTTATTTGCATCCTTTATCTGGGTGGGATATGATAAAACAATTGCTCTAAGTAAAACTCCATAGGTCATCTCAACAACATGCCGCAGGGCTGCACATGGTCACGTGATGCCCCCCACGCTCGAAATTCTACCAGAAATGCGACGAAAAGCGTATGAGCAGAGCAAGCACCAAGCACGGGCTGTCTACGTCATCGTAGCTGCGCATGTGCAGTACAGCCTGTTGTCTGGCGCTATCTGGTAACTGCTCAAACGAACCTTCTGTCGCCTTAAGACGACCCTCAGATGATTGAAAGCCGAGTGCCTTAGAGGGTGGTAGTGGGGGCGCGAAATGCTCGACGGAGCATCGTAGAGGGGGTAAGGGAAGGCGTGAGGGGAAGTGAGAAGGCCTTGGTTTTCGTCAGTTTGTGATTGTACATCGAGAAAAACGCACACTCAACTACCACCCCTTCTGCGTTCTGCAGTCTTTTAGGACGACGATTTTCCCCCAGTACATGTGCTGAATTTTGACCCATTCTTAATGACTGCTGGTTTTTTCACGACAATTTCGAAATGTAATTAGAACTGTGACGCAATTCATTTCCATCAGTTATGGTAGTGTGTATTGGCTTCAATCAACTGGGGTGCAGGATTGTTTTTGAGCAGGTATGCGTAGCAAACGCCAACGACCTTTCCGTAGTGGTAACACCAGTTCCTGTCGGATCACCGATGTTAAGCACTGTTGGGCTGGGCTGGCACTCGAATGGGTGACCATCAAGTCTGCCTCGTGCGATTGGCAAATGGGTGCACTCAGCCCGTATGAGGCAAACTGAGGAGCTACTTCATTTAGAAGTAGCGACTCCAGTCTCGTAAACTGACATACTGTCGGGAGAGCAGTGTGCTGACCACATGCCCCTCCATATCCACATCCAGTGAAGCCTCTAGGCTGAGGATGGCACACGGCCAGTCAGTACTGTGTGGCCTTCATGGCCTGTCCAGACGGACTTTAGTTTAGTTTTAATCTGTAGCTAACTCGGACGTCAAACAGTGATAGACACTGTATGGTTACAGGTAATACCATTTATAAACTCCTCTCTGTCCAACAAGAGCATCTTGTCAGTTGAACGTATTTCCCACCAAAAAGAATATAGGTAGTACATTACACCCTTGCCTTTTTCCCGCCAGCTTGTAGGTGTAGGGTAAATTTTGAGTGTGTCTCTCGCTAATTTCGAGGGGTATTACGAAATTTTGCTCACCAGGATAACACCAGTTGTGTGGTATCGTCCGTTTTTGAGCTGTATTGCGCTTTTATGCCATCCTTGTGTAGCGCTCTTCATATAATTGTGTAATTAGGTCCGATCTTTGTGATTAATTACATAATTAGGATAGATCTTTGTGTCAGTTTCCTCACCAAAAATAAACAAAGTACACTAACCTAACCTTCCTCTCCCACATCTGGACAGTTTCCATGTGTTAGGGAACGCACTTGGGCTTTCCATCCAGTAGAATCCGGCTTCGAATCCCAGAAAGGGCACAGCCATTTTTAATTTCCCATCAATTCCAAGCGCCTCTGGTGGTTTGTGTTAGGGGGGGGGGGAGGGGTACACTTGGGCTTTTTGTCCAGGAGGACCACGGTTCGAGTCCCAGAATGGGTACTGCTAATTTTCATTTGCCTTCACTTCTTTTTGGGTTGTTAGCACAGCCCTGGGACAAAGAAATTCTCACCAAAATTTGAAATTCCCACCAAAATTCGAAATTCCCGCCAATACGGTAATTTGGGTTGAGGGGGATGGGGAGGGGGGAGGGAGAGGAGGGGGCTGGGGAACACGTGCAGCTGAGAAAACACATGATGTCACCTGGGGGTGGGGGTGGGTGAGGGTGGGGGAGATTAATTGATCAATTTAATTAATTTGCATGTCATTTTGATGTCAAAACTGCACCGAGACTGTCAGTTCCCTACCACTCGTGGTGGGAAGGAAAGGCGAGTGTATGTTACTCCACACCCGCCTCCAGCCAACCGCCGGATGTCGGCATTCAGTCACATTAGCAGGCAGTGTCCGCTGAAAGTAGCAGCAGAAGTCCTTGGTTCTAGGAGCCTACATTGTAGGTAGGACATTCAACAGATAATTCATGTCGACCAGATAGGTGCGAATGTGACATGGTGCTGGAGTAATATGTACAACAGGAATCGGCAGCCTGAGGCTTTGAGGCGCCACCACCTTAATCAGTGTACAAGGGAGGGTGTCCTTATCCGAAGTACGTAGCCGATGCAACATCCGCTGACAGAGAGCGCGCGCAATCTTCTGCACGTTTATCCTTCCAATGCCGCCTGCATGTGTGGTCAACGTTACTGGATCGTAACAGTTCTTGAACTTCCTACCGTCGCTGACGAAATGACCGAAGCCCTCCTGGAACTTGGCAGCTACTGTAGCGACCTTCGGGAGAACGTGTGTGTGCAACTATTAAATTTCGGAGCGAGATAGACGTTGACAAAATGTACCCACATGATCAAGTGTTCGAAAACTATGGAGACGAATAATACATATCCGCTGCTGTATGCTGTACTTTCCCACGGAAGGTCACTCCCAAACATTTCATCACCGTGACCTTGGCAATGGGCAATGGGGTACTCATATTCAATCCATAACCCCATATAGTGCGACTTCCGCAGGTTGATACGTCTCCCGAACACCTAGCCGTATCGCAGAAGCCACGCGATCGCCGTACATATATCTTCTGCTGACCTCACCAAGAAAACTACACCGTCCGCGTAGGCACAACATTTAAAATGCACATTGCGGAGGTGAATGCCCTCCAAACGTTGTCGTAGGCCATGAAGTGCAGGCTCGATAGTGACAGCAAAGAGAGAGGCTGACAGAGGGCATCCTTGTCGCACTGAGTGCTCAATAATGAAGGGGGGGGGGGGGGGGGAGCGGTAGCCATTGACCAGGACGTGGGAAGGGCTCCATGGATGAGACGGAGAACCACACCTGCCGATCCTGGGGACAGTCCCATCTTCTCTAAGACAGCCTGCAAGAAATGGTGCTCAACTCGGTCAAATGCGTGGTCTACGTCAACTGACACGAGGGTGCCTTCTAACAAGGGAACCTCCCCATCGCACCCCCCTCAGATTTAGTTATAAGTTGGCACAGGGATAGGCCTTGAAAAACTGAACACAGATCAATCGAGAAAACAGGAAGAAGTTGTGTGGAACTATGAAAAAAATAAGCAACATATACAAACTGAGTAGTCCATGCGCAAGATAGGCAACATAAAGGAGAGTGTGAGCTGACGAGCGCCGTGGTCCCGTGATTAGCGTGAGCAGCTACGGAACGAGAGGTCCTTGGTTCAAATCTTCTCTCGGGAGAAAGTTTTAATTTTTTATTTTCAGATAATTATCAAAGTTCAGGCACTCACACATAATCAACTTCGCTCTCCAAAATTCCAGGACATGTTCAGATTTGCTTGGACATATACAGAATTTGACGGTCTACGCACGGAAACATTTGAAAACGTAAAGAACATATGTTTTGACAGAGCACAGAGAAAACTGTGAGACTCTGAAACTGTTGCATTCATTTGATGCAGTTTATGTGACAAACTCTTATGTTTTCATCACTTTTTTTGGAGTGATTATCACATCCACAAGAAAACCTAAATCGGGCAAGGTAGAAGAATCTTTTTACCCATTCGCCAAGTGTGCAAGTTAGGTGGGTCGACAACATATTCCTGTCATGTGACGCACATGCCGTCACCAGTGTCGTAAAGAATATATCAGACGTGTTTTCCTGTGGAGGAATCGGTTGACCTATGACCTTGCGATCAAATGTTCTCGGTTCCTATTGGAGAGGTACGTCCTTTCGTCTACTAATCGCACGGTTTTGCGGTGCGGTCGCAAAACACAGACACTAAACTTATTACAGTGAACAGAGACGTCAATGAATGAACGGACAGATCGTAACTTTGCGAAAATAAAGAAAGTAAAATTTTCACTCGAACCAAGGACCTTTCGCTCCGTAGTTGCTGACTCTAATCACGAGACCACGGCGCTCATTAGCTATTGCTGTCCTTGATGTTGCTTATCTTGCGCATGGACTACTCAGTTTGTATATTTTGCTTATTTTTTCATAGTTCCACACAACTTCTTCCTGTTTTCTCGTTTGATCTGTGTTCAGTTTTTCAAGACCTATCCACTGTGTCAATTTATAACCAAATCTGAGGGGGGTGCGATGGGGAGGTTCCCTTGTAAGCGGCATGCCGACATGAGCCCTACCACATCTCTTAACGCCGTGTGTATGTTGCTGCCACCACCTAGACATGTTTGATTGGCATGAACGGGAGAGAAGCGAGAAGGCGAGCACGAAGTATGCGGGCGAACAGCTTGTAATCCGAATTAACTAATGTCAATGGCAAGAGGTTTTGCGGTCTGTACCCTCCGCCCCTCGTATGGTTTAGGCACAGGGTCATGCCCTCCAAAAATCCCGGAGTATGCGAAAGTCTGGATCTAGGCGTTCGCAGCGCATCTGCCACCAACTTCTCTCATCGGGTTAGAAAAGGTCCTGTAAAATTTAAGCGGAAGACCATTAGGTCCAGGGGATTTGTTTCTCGCTTCGCACGTGACGGCCTCCAAGAATGTGGCATCGCCTTTTGCCCTACCCGAAGGTGACAGCATGTGCAGGACGTCGTCAACGTCATTGTCAGGCCTTTGAACTGCTAGATAGAGAGTGCGCTGATAATCTGTGACGACAAGTTTCCGAATCCGGGAACCAGGCTGTTTTGACTACTAATCAAAAACCCTAGACCACGAGTGCTAACGTAAGAGCTCTTTTAATTTATTAGGTATTGTAGGATACACTGTGCAAATCCATTTACATTGTACGAATATATCCTACAAGGAATGTTTCATTAAAACAGAAAGGAAGTAGCTAATAGGGAGTGCCTATGATTTTTTATGAGAAAATTCTTAAATCTATCTAAATAAAACAAACGCTATTAACACTCTTCATCTCCATCATTCATGACTACACATTTGCGGACCTCTGCCGCTACAGGTCTCCGAACTGTAGCGCATAACATGACGGTGCGTAATGTCATTATGACGATGCATGAGAAACAGCTTACTGTAATCGAGTTTCGAATTCGAAGAGTTCGTCCACACAGGGGGCATCTTCTGCTTCAGCATGACAATGCCAGACCACATACGAGCGCTGCGAGATCTGCAACAATCCGACGCGTCGAATTCACTCTCATCGATCATCCTCCTTACAGTACCGACTTGGCTCCATCGGATTTTCATTCGCTTCCAAAACCTAAAGAACCCCTCACCCAAGGACTTCCCTCTGACAATTGTGAAGCGGTGCAAAGAGAGGTGAGGTTGTGGTTCCGTCAACAAAATCAAACACTATACACTGATAGTATCAGAAAATTGATCCCTCGTTTGCTGATATGTGTTCGTCGCCAGGGTGATTATGTTGAGAAATAAATGAGATCAGTTGTAAATTTCAGTTTATTTTGGTTTAGCTTGTGTTAAATCGTCTTTTCATTATTTCCTTGCGCTATGAAAAATTCCTGGTCACTTTGGCATGCAAGGTAAAGCTAGTCAGATCACGAATCATTCACTTATGACTGAGATTTCGTATAAAAGGGTATGTTTTCAGGACTTTAAAAACAGTCACAGTGTATTATCCAGTGACAAGTTAGAACTTAAGGTAGTGACGGGCTTTCAACCAGGTATAGTGTTTCACATTACAAAAGGGGTACAAGGAAGACACTACGCTACAGGACTACATGCCACTTGGATAGGACGAGCACTTACGTATTCTCCCCGAGCTGTTGTTCCAGACCTCTTTTCGCGCCATTTGCAGTCATGGAAGGTGGCGAACTCTTCGTCCGGTGCTCGTATTTGCATCAGGAGGGGAAATCGGCAGCTAGCAGTGGCACCCTTTCGCGGTGCGCTAAATGCCTCCACGTGTCGGCGTGCGCTGAAGCGGACCAGTACAGTGGCCGGCTACGGAGACGGGAGCAGCAGGCACGGCGCTTCGTTAGCGGATACACCGGCCTAATTAAATTTGGCCGTTGTAAAACTTTCTAAGCGCGTAACAACCGCGGAAATTGCCTGGCGGCTAGCTTCCAAGTAACAGCCCACCGAACGTGCGGCCTCCGATACCGGGTAAACTGCAATGTATCGACGTGTAGATAGGGCACGATATGAAATTAACTCTACAGGTGACCTACCTTCTTGGAAATGAAAGTGGTTGAGGTCTCCATTGAATTAAACTCATCTCCGATCAGGTTTTGTTTCTGTTGTACATTCCAGTAACCGTGAGGCCGACTCCCTTGATTCATCGGCTCGATCGGGTAGGTCTGGAAAATGCTCTTTGAATGCTTCAAAAGTCGTTGTGCCAGCATCATTTATTTGTCACCCAGACAGGTGATAGGGACATATGATATCGTTCACCCACTACCATTCACTATCGACTTAGGTCCATTGGGCGATCTTCTAACATCTTATATTTATTTATTATAGCAACGTTAGGGCGATGGGGCCCTCTCTTTCATCTAAAAACATATTTTACATACTAGCTAAGTACCCTGTATTGCTCTGCTATGTCTTTACTCCAATTTTCTATTAGTCCATCTCCTCTTTCCCCTTCTATCCCGCCCCCTCCTGTGTATCTCCTTTACCCCTTCTCTCTGTCCATCACCTTCACAACCCGTTCTCTGCCATCTCCTCGTGCTAGTCTCACAGTCTAACTCTTTCTAACCCTCTTTCCATTCTCTCAATCCCTCTTTACCATCTCCTCATTCCCCCTCTATCCTTCTCCTTCTCTTCTTCTGTAATTCCAATTCCTCCTCACTCCTCTCATTGTCCATCTCCCCCTCGTTCCTTCCTTGTCCATCTCCTCGTCTGCCCCTCCCTCCAACTGCTGCTCTTCCCTTTCTCTGCTCATTTCTTCTTCCTTCCTCTATCCAAATCCTTCTCCTTTCTCTCAGTGCCCATCTCTTCCTCCCTCATGTCTCTCTCCTCCTTTTTCTGTCCACCTCTTTCTCTCCCCTCCCTCTGTCCATTTCCCTTTTCAAGGAGGACGACGGTCCAAATCCGCGTCCAGCCACAATGATTTAGGTTTTCCATTATTCCCCTAAATCGCTTCAGGCAAATGCCAAGATGGTTCCTTTGAAATGGCACCGGTGATTTGCTTCGCCATCATTCCCAAACCCGAGGTTCTGCTCCAACGATATCCTTGTTGACGGGATGTTAAACATTAATCTCCTCCTCCTCCATTTCCCGTTCCCCTCTGTGCCGACCGCTGTGGGCGAGCTGTTCTAGGCGCTTCAGTCCGGAACCACGCGGCTGCTGTGGTCGCACGTTCGAATCCTGCCTCGGGCATGGATGTGTGTGATGCCCTTAGGTTAGTTAGGTTTAAGTAGTTCTAAGTCTAGGGGACTGATGATCTCAGATGTGAAGTCCCATAGTGCTCAGAACCATTTGAACACTCTCTCTGTCAATTTCGTTCTCCCCCTATCTGTGTGCACCTCATCTTTCCCTCTCTCTGTCTGTCCATCTCTTCCGTCCCCTTCTCCTTCCGCAGTACCACCTCCACCCTCTGATGCTTGTTAACGTCAGTATTTCTTTTCAGCTTGTAACTATGAAGGTGTTCTGAAAAGTAGTGGCTCCAAATTGTTAATCCAAAACCCTTAAAGCTTTTTAAATAACACAAACGTTATTAACATTCTATGTACATCTTTATTCTTCAAGTCTACAAGTCTGCAGTCCTGTGACCAGAAAGTAACGGCAATTTTTTAAATTCGTAGACCATTTTATGCAATTTTCAATTATTTTTATCGTGCTGGTACACAAGTTCCTGATGTATGTTTGCATTTTTAGCTTTTATATTAAATTTATTGTTAACATTCGAGAAGATTATACGTGTTTTCGAGTATTCAGCGAATTTTTACTTTCGAAAAACGTAGCTCAAAGAAATTACATTAAATTTTGATTGAGAAATGGAATTACGGGCAGCACAGTATTCGAAAAGCGGACAGTGTCTTATGGCGAATATAAAAATGAATAACAAGAGTTTATGAGTTCTATAAACGTTTCAAAGAGGGTCGAGAAGACGTTGAAGATGATGACCGCACTGGACGCCCTAGCACATCAATTAATGGCGATACTGTGGAAGAAGTAAAGAAAATGGTTCTGGAAAATCGCCGAATCACTTTTTTTTTTTTTTTTTTTTTTTTTTTTTTTGTCATCAGTCTACTGACTGGTTTGATGCGGCCCGCCACGAATTCCTTTCCTGTGCTAACCTCTTCATCTCAGAGTAGCACTTGCAACCTACGTCCTCAATTATTTGCTTGACGTATTCCAATCTCTGTCTTCCTCTACAGTTTTTGCCCTCTACAGCTCCCTCTAGTACCATGGAAGTCATTCCCTCAAGTCTTAGCAGATGTCCTATCATCCTGTCCCTTCTCCTTATCAGTGTTTTCCACATATTCCTTTCCTCTCCGATTCTGCATAGAACCTCCTCGTTCCTTACCTTATCAGTCCACCTAATTTTCAACATTCGTCTATAGCACCACATCTCAAATGCTTCGATTCTCTTCTCTTCCGGTTTTCCTACAGGTCATGTTTCACTACCATACAATGCTGTACTCCAGACGTACATCCTCAGAAATTTCTTCCTCAAATTAAGGCCGGTATTTGATATTAGTAGACTTCTCTTGGCCAGAAATGCCTTTTTTGCCATAGCGAGTCTGCCTTTGATGTCCTCCTTGCTCCGTCCGTCATTGGTTATTTTACTGCAGAATTCCTTTACTTCATTTACGTCGTGACCATCAATCCTGATGTTAAGTTTCTCGCTGTTCTCATTTCTACTACTTCTCATTACCTTCGTCTTTCTCCGATTTACTCTCAAACCGTACTGTGTTCTCATTAGACTGTTCATTCCGTTCAGCAGATCATTTAATTCTTCTTCACTTTCACTCAGGATAGCAATGTCATCAGCGAATCGTATCATTGATATCCTTTCACCTTGTATTTTAATTCCACTCCTGAACCTTTCTTTTATTTCCATCATTGCTTCCTCGATGTACAGATTGAAGAGTAAGGGCGAAGGGCTACAGCCTTGTCTTACACCCTTCTTAACACGAGCACTTCGTTCTTGATCGTCCACTCTTATTATTCCCTCTTGGTTGTTGTACATATTGTATATGACCCGTCTCTCCCTATAGCTTACCCCTACTTTTTTCAGAATCTCGAACAGCTTGCACCATTTTATATTGTCGAACGCTTTTTCCAGGTCGACAAATCCTATGAAAGTGTCTTGATTTTTCTATAGCCTTGCTTCCATTATTAGCCGTAACGTCAGAATTGCCTCTCTCGTCCCTTTACTTTTCCTAAAGCCAAACTCATCGTCACCTAGCGCATTCTCAATTTTCTTTTCCATTCTTCTGTATATTATTCTTGTAAGCAGCTTCGATGCATGAGCTGTTAAGCTAATTGTGCGATAATTCTCGCACTTGTCAGCTCTTGCCGTCTTCGGAATTGTGTGGATGATGCTTTTCCGAAAGTCAGATGGTATGTCGCCAGACTCATATATTCTACACACCAACGTGAATAGTCGTTTTGTTGCCACTTCCCCTAATGATTTTAGAAATTCTGATGGAATGTTATCTATCCCTTCTGCCTTATTTGACCGTAAGTTCTCCAAAGCTCTTTTAAATTCTGATTCTAATACTAGATGCCCTATCTCTTCTAAATCGACTCCTGTTACTTCTTCTATCACATCAGACAAATCTTCACCCTCATAGAGGCCTTCAATGTATTCTTTCCACCTAACTGCTCTCTCCTCTGCATTTCACAGTGGAATTCCCGTTGCACTCTTAATGTTACCACCGTTGCTTTTAATGTCACCAAAGATTGTTTTGACTTTCCTGTATGCTGAGTCTGTCCTTCCGACAATCATATCTTTTTCGATGTCTTCACATTTTTCCTGCAGCCATTTCGTCTTAGCTTCCCTGCACTTCCTATTTATTTCATTCCTCAGCGACTTGTATTTCTGTATTCCTGATTTTTCCCGGAACATGTTTGTACTTCCTCTTTTCTTCAATCAACTGAAGTATTTCTTCTGTTACCCATGGTTTCTTCGCAGCTACCTTCTTTGTACCTATGTTTTCCTTCCCAACTTCTGTGATGGCCCTTTTTAGAGATGTCCATTCCTCTTCAACTGTGCTGCCTACTGCGCTATTCCTTATTGCTGTATCTATAGCGTTAGAGAACTTCAAACGTATCTCGTCATTCCTTAGTACTTCCGTATCCCACTTCTTTGCGTATTGATTCTTCCTGACTAATGTCTTGAACTTCAGCCTACTCCTCATCACTACTATATTGTGATCTGAGTCTATATCTGCTCCTGGGTACGCCTTACAGTCCAGTATCTGATTTCGGAATCTCTGTCTGACCATGACGTAATCTAATTGAAATCTTCCCGTACCTCCCGGCCTTTTCCAAGTATACCTCCTCCTCTTGTGATTCTTGAACAGGGTATTCGCTATTACCAGCTGAAACTTGTTACAGAACTCAATTACTCTTTCTCCTCTTTCATTCCTCGTCCCAAGCCCATATTCTCCTGTAACCTTTTCTTCTACTCCTTCCCCTACAACTGCATTCCAGTCGCCCATGACTATTAGATTTTCGGTCCCCTTAACATACTGCATTACCCTTTCAATATCCCCATACACTTTCTCTATCTGTTCATCTTCAGCTTGCGACGTCGGCATGTATACCTGAACTATCGTTGTCGGTGTTGGTCTGCTGTCGATTCTGATTAGAACAACCCGGTCACTGAACTGTTCACAGTAACACACCCTCTGCCCTACCTTCCTATTCATAACGAATCCTACACCTGTTATACCATTTTCTGCTGCTGTTGATATTACCCGATACTCATATGACCAGAAATCCTTGTCTTCCTTCCACTTCACTTCACTGATCCCTACTATATCTAGATTGAGCCTTTGCATTTCCCTTTTAAGATTTTCCAGTTTCCCTACCAAGTTCAAACTTCTGACATTCCACGCCCCGACTCGTAGAACGTTATCCTTTCGTTGATTATTCAATCTTTTTCTTATGGTAACCTCCCCCTTGGCAGTCCCCTCCCGGAGATCCGAATGGGGGACTATTCCGGAATCTTTTGACAATGGAGAAATCATCATGGCACTTCTTCAATTACAGGCCACATGTCCTGTGGATACACGTTACGTGTCTTTAATGCAGTGGTTTCCATTGCCTTCTGCATCCTCATGTCGTTGATCATTGCTGATTCTTCCCTTTAGGGGCAATTTCCCACCCATAGGACAAGAGAGTGGCCTGAACCTCTATCCGCTCCTCCGCCCTCTTTGACAAGGCCGTTGGCAGAATGAGGCTGACTTTGTAAGTAGGCTGTTTAGGTTTTTTTATTGGTAACGCCACCTCAGTATGAAAATCACTGGCTGTGCCGTGTGCAGTCTGTGGCTGCTTTGCATTGTTGTAATACTCGCCATTGTAGTGTTAGGCAGCTGGCTGCGAACAGCGCGTAGCGTTGCGCAGTTGGAGGTGAGCCGCCAGCAGTGGTGGATGTGGGGGAGAGATGGCGGAGTTTTGAAATTTGTCATGAACTGCTATATTTATATATGATGATATCAAGGTAAATACATTGTTTGTTCTCTATTAATATCTTTCATTTGCTAACTATCCTTATCAGTAGTTAGTGCCTTCCATAGTTTGAATCTTTTATTTAGCTAGCAGTAGTGGCGCTCGCTGTATTGCAGTAGTGGGAGTAACCAAGATTTTTGTGAGGTAAGTGATTTGTGAAAAGTACAGGTTAATGTTAGTCAGGGCCATTCTCTTGTAGACATTATTGAAAGTCAGATTGCGTTGCGCTAAAAATATTGTGCGTCAGGTTAAGCACAGTCTCGAGTAAAATTGATAAAAGGGGACGTTTCATATGTCGACCCTTAGCCGAGGATACCTCACTGGAATCTTCTGATTTTTTTTCTTGTAGTTTGTGTAATTAGTGTAGCTTTTGTTTATTGCTAGCGCGTAATTGTAGAGAAAATCTCCTTTGTAGTTGCAGTCTTTCATTGTTGTACAGTAGAACAGTTGTGGTATGCATGTAGATTTGCACCAAGTATTTCGCAGCTGCAATTAACTAGATATTATTTTCAGTGCTATGTTAATGTGTTCCCCTATTTTTGCTCTTCAAATTGTGTTTTTCTGTGTTGTTGTGTGAAATATTGTGACAATAATGGCGTGTGAAAAACGTAATACTAGGCTCCAAAGTAAACTGAGAAATGACAGTGAAGACGAAAGCAGTGTGTTAGCGCCGCAGAGTAATGAATTAAAATAAGTCAAAACACATTTTCTGCTTGTTAAAATGTGAATGTTGCCGGTGCAAATGCACTGCCGAAAAGCGTAGAGAAACAGATTCCAGACACTAATACATTATTATTGCAATTAATGCAACAAATGGAACAAAATCAGAAACTAATGGGACAAAAGCTTCAAAAGTTAGACATAATGGAACAAAATCTTCAAAAGTTAGACACAGTGGAACAAAATCTTAAAAAGTTAGACACCACACTTGAACAAACACGTGAGGATTTAACTAATGAGTTACATCACATTGAATCGAAATGTCAAAAAGTCTGTAACGACGTAAAAACACAAATTTGTGAGCATTTCCAACCTATTTTTTCGGGTCATGAAAATGCACTACAGAATCACGAAGCAGCCATAAAAGAAATGCAAACTACTGTTCATGAAAATCATGAGACCTTACAAGCTAAATTTGACTCAGTTGCATCTACCGATTCGGTTACCCAACTTGCAAAAACTCAGGAAAACTTGAAGGACACAGTAGATTCGATTTCAACACAAATGGACAATCTGAAACTTGATTCAGAAAAACACACTGAGGAAATGTGTTCACTATCGGAGAAATTAGCCGAACTTTCGGATCAGTTCACTAACTTATCTACGAAGGTAGATGATAATCTGAACGACACAAAACCGGTAGTCTTTAATGACACAGAAGAGAGCGAACAAATTAGGAAACTGAAACAAAATCTGAATCAAATTAATACGCAACACCAAAGAGAAATCCGCGAAGTACAAGATCAGCTGACACAGGTAATACAAGAATTACGTATTTCAGAGGACAATCGCGCCCCAATACGGGAAGAGGGACATAGAAATACGGATCAACCACAAAATAATAACACAGGACACTTCGGAAATTATGAAAGAAATTGGCAAGGTGCACCGAATTTTGAGATAGAACCGCCGACACGACATAACAATGACCGATATGCTACTCGCCGACACGATGATTTTGACTATAAGCTGTTTATTACAACACGTAAATTCAAAACGTTTAAGAATTCTGCCAACGACATTCATCCACAAGCGTGGCTCCATCAATTCTCTCATTGTTTTCCTCCCAACTGGTCATTGGAGCACAGGTTAGAATTTATGTGTGGCTACTTAGAGAATGAACCAGCTGTAAGAATGTGATCGGTCATTCACGATTGCCACAGTGAAGGAGAATTTTACCATGCCTTCCTCTCAGCATATTGGTCTCAAGCTACACAAGACCGAGTAAAACATAGCATCATAATGATGAAACATTTCGAACAATCTGAATTTTCCAGTCTTGTGAAATATTTTGAAGACATGTTACACAAGAATCAGTATCTTTCAAACCCATACAGCCCCTCAGAACTCATCCGCATTTGCTTAATCAAACTGCCTGAACATTTACGACATATTATTTTGGCAGGACGTTGCAAAGACGACATTGAAGCATTTCAAGGACTCTTACAAGAACTGGAAATTGACACTGACAATCGCGGAACGCACGAGCATAACAATTACAGATCACATCCGTCGCAATTCCGCGATGAAAGAAATAATAACTGGACGCGACAAGGCTATTCTCACAACACAAATCGTGACCAAAACAGACACCACCCGTATGACAACCGTTGGCAGAGTAAAAATAATTACAGAGAAAGATCGCATTTCTATAGTAATGACTATCACAGAGACTACCAGAGAAACAGACAATATGGTAACCAGAACTATTATTATCAAGGGAGACAGAATACTTTCAGACGCAACAGTTCAGCGTGCAGTTACGATTCAGGGAGAAATTCTCCACCACATGACCGACAAGAAAGAAATTATGAAATCTACCGACATGACGACAGACGAGATATTCGTAACGACAGACCTGAATTGCATCAGAACTGGCGGGATTCTAACAGAGCTGGGCCCTCTCGGCAAGGCGAATTTGTAGAAGTTAGGTCTCCTAATCCCAATAACGACGCACGCCAACAAAGAGACAGACAATGACTCGCACCGCAGGCAGCCGCTTGCGCCGGCTGGCTCAGAGAAAAATAACATAGACGCTAACCTTGAGAAAAATTACAGTATTCTTTAACGACGTATACCGCATGATAATTGCATTGTTCAAACTCTGAGTACTATGAAGAGTAACGGATTGCACCACCCTTCACATGTAAAACCGTTTATTGAAAGATAATCTGCTTCTTAACTTTGTCTTTGCCATATAACTTTTCACTTTACATTGCTAGTAAGCTTTGTCAGACTTAAGAAACTGTTAACATGCAACAATGTTTTGAAGTTAAATATCCAGTCAAGAATCAAGAGAACTTATTTAAACAGAAATTAAGAATGCATTGTTATAGTGAACAGACGACACAGTGTTGTATTTGTACATTCTTGCTTGTTAGCTGCACGATTACGTAACGACTATCGGGCTTACATACTTAGAACATTTACCAGTACTGCTAATGAGGTTTTAAAGCAACATTTTGGTTTATTTGAAAATACATTCTGAATTTAAAGTGCTTTCTGAGAGATACCAGATGACACAGAGGTTAGTTTATGTGACAGCTACACGATGTTATCACGACGCTACTAATGAGTGACAATTTACAATGTTGCTTTTGCAGTGTATCTGTTTTATATCTGCACAATTTTTCTGAATTCTTCTGGAAAGTAAAACATGTTTTAGTATTTAACTTTTGTGGTATAGCTACAATGAGACAGCCTTTTCCGTGGCACAACAATACATCACAGCACAGTACTTTCTTCATCACAACAATAAGCGTAATAACTAAGATATCTATACGCAAAGCATTTCACTTTTGTTTATCATGAGGTAAGTACATTGACTTCTGCAGAACTTAGCTTTCGGAGGACGATAACTACGACACTTCCACAGAATTATCTTACAGCAAGACGCACATTTAGCGCTACAGGACACGCATTTGAGAGATTGATTTTGTACTTAAAATATTTATTTTTAAAGATATTTGGAGTACAATGATACAAAGGTTTTCCGTGATACATTTCATTCCATTGCTGTAATCTGTAACACCTGAGGGTATAATTACATTAATCCTCAGGGGGGTACACGCTTACTTTGTGTACCATGTGTGTGGCAACCACAAGGAACCCTAGCTAATATGGTATTTGCTTATACAACTTTACACATCGGTACCATATTTCTGCAACACATAAATTACACAGCTATCTGATTATTTGACAGAGAAATAAACATTCTTTTTACTACGTCAGTGACAGATGTTTACGCAATTACACAGTTGGATAACTTCACACTTACGAAATTGTATGTTGTTTGTACTTTGTGAACTGTTCATATTTTTTCAGAACCATTGTGATACTATGAGAGCTTTGAATGATATATTTGGTAAGGGAGCATGATTTTAAAGTAAGTTTGAGGTAGATGACACTTTTGACATGAGCAGAGAATTTTTTTAGGTTTTGAAATTATTGGAGGAAGCTACGACGATTTTGAGAGTTGACTGAGGTATTATGATGTTATTTTTACGACGACGATGTGTATTATGCTGTTGAGCTATGTTTATGATCAACAATTTGATGCTATATGGGGAATTTGATTATGCTATGTATTTATTACGATGAAATAGTGAAGTGTCGTCGCAAGATTGACGTGTCGACGAATATGTATATGTGTAATAAGGTAAGGAGTAATGAAAAGTGATTAGGGACTCTGACTTGTGGAAAAGGTTGTTGGAACCCAAGAATCGTACTTTAAGAGTTATGAAATGTGTGTAAATGCGTGAATGTATCACAATGCCGACGAAAATCTTTTTGAACACTGTTATATTCATAGGATTTTTGTTTCTACAGATTTGTAACCCAATTCTTGACCTGTGAAATATTTTTATATAAGACTGCCACTGTAGCGGAAACTGCTGTCGTAAATATTTCCGTAAGAAAGTTAAGTGACCACCTGCACGTAATACGTCGTGGGCACCCAGATGGGCGACAGCCGCCCGAGAAAAAAAGCCATTAGGGTGTGCCTTTCCGGAAGCACAGGTAGAAAAAAAAAAAAAGGGAGGCCATTATCCTCGCTATTGACATTCGTTTGTAGAAAGAATCGTAAATACGACACGCTAATAATAACTTGGAAACATTCTTACATCTGCACACCTGATTAGGACAAGTGTCTATCTACGAGAATTGAGAGAAATGCCATATGGCTTGCTTTATGTATTTATTTACTCATTTTGTTTAATATCTACTTTCTAGCTGCACTGGTTAAAATAAAATTTTATAGATGTACTAATATAAATATTTTCTGTCTCCAGATCCAGTAAATAATAGTTTTGTGATATATTTCCAAAAAATGAGGGAGCATAAAAAGACATTTCCCTTCACAGGAATTGCATAAACAATTTCTTTACGATTTGGTATCCTATCTGCTAGTGTAAGTTCTCGTGATGCATCACTCTAGTGTTAAGATGTGACGTAAGTTTTAAACATGGCCATTTTTACTGTAATATTTTTTCTGCTTGAGCTATGTCATGTTTAGGTATAAGTTGCTGCTGTTTGCCAGGCATAATGTTACTGAATTTGACTTTGTATTACGTTGTTCAGCCAGTTTTACTACTGATTTATTTTTCTTGTTTGCTGCGCATTGCCTCATATTAGTTGTAATGTTGAATTGCTTGGTAATTTAGATTTACTGTAGCTTGCTTTGCCAGCTTGAAATTTTTGTCATTGATGTTTGTGTTACTTGATTTGTTCTGCTGCATTGCCTCGTCCCTTAGTTTAGCATCTGAGCTCAGTAGATTTAAGTTAGCTTAAGAGGGGGGTAGACTATATAAGAGAACAAGTTGTGATGAATTGGAAGAAATACATTGAAAATCTATAAGAAAATGGTTTGGCCAAAACAGTATTTTGAAAGAGGATATGAACCAAAAAAAGTAGGGTTTAGGGACAACAGGTTTAGGTAGGATTTTCTTGGAAATAAATGATGAAGTAAGATAATGGAAAATAAATAATGAGGTAAGAAATATGTGAACATATATATACAGAAAGCATGCTTGAATAGGATTTTTTTGGTGGAAACAAATGTGGAAATAAGACGAAAGATCTATGGAATGAAGTCTTGGGTTGGACTGCAGTACCAAAAGTTACACTGAAAACGAACCCTGTCCTTTCCATTGTGTTATCCCACTATGTGTTTGTGTACCCTTGTGTATTTGTTTTCTTCCTGTCTCTGTGTAGTTTCATAGAATTTTTCTTCTTCTAATACTAAGCTACATTCACTATGATGAGGAATACTGTTATCCTCAAATATAATTGGCATTAATAATATGTTATTTAACTTGTAAATATGCTTAGACTTTATTTATTCTATTTTGTTTTAATGCTCAATTATGTATCTACTTATGTCATAATTCCTGTAACACTGTTGTATATGTTATTTTGATTCTTTTGTAAAGCCTGTACTACAAATGTTATCTGTATTGTTATGTTCTTTAATGATGTATTTTGTACCTTTGTAATTGTATTCTTATGTTATAAAATTGTAATTGACACCAGTTCATCATATTATTAACTTGTAAGTTACATTTCACTGCACACGTTTCTGTTGGTCATAGTATATGGACAATATGTGAGAAGTAGGGACTGTTAGTGTTTGTATGTGTGTTAATAATTCAGCAAGGGACTGGATAACAGCATTGCTGGTTCTAAGGACAATTCCAAAAACTTTGTGAGTGCACAAGTGGTGGTTATGCACTTGCTATATTATCCGCAAGACTCTTCAATTGTGATTGTGCACCTGCACAGTCACAACGGATGGCTGCTGGCCGTCTCTACGAGGACTACAGTGGGTCTACGTCGTTGCTGACTCACCAGTACCATAATCTCTACAAGGACTACAGTGGGTCTACATCTTTGATGATCCATCAGTACCATTATTTCTACAAGGACTGCAGTGGGTCTGCGCCTCTGGTGGCCCCCCATTACCGTAATCTCTACCAGGACTACAGTGGGTCTGCTCTGTGATGACCTACCCACCAATACTCTTCAAAACTTCGACTGACTCTGTGGTGGGTTTGCTCTGTTGTGGCCCATTACCTGTCAGCATGTCAAGAGTCAGCACTGTCTTTCCGTTGGAAGGACAACGCCACTTCTTCAAGACTGCATGGAAATCCACTACTTCCGTGTGCATTTTCTTTTACTGCTCAGACTTTGAGAAAAACACTGCTATTTTACCGTCATGGACGATCAGGACTGTCTTTATGGACTGTGAGAAAATTTGAGCTTTTGACCAACATTGTATCAATAAGTGTGTGCATTTGATTTCTTTGTTATTGTAATTGTGAAAAAAAATTTTAACAAATATGTATTGGCCAGTGCCCAAAAAAATTTTGTAAAATTTTTTGTGGGTAGCGTGGGGGCTATGTAAGTAGGCTGTTTAGGTTTTTTTATTGGTAACGCCACCTCAGTATGAAAATCACTGGCTGTGCCGTGTGCAGTCTGTGGCTGCTTTGCATTGTTGTAATACTCGCCATTGTAGTGCTAGGCAGCTGGCTGTGAACAGCGCGTAGCGTTGCGCAGTTGGAGGTGAGCCGCCAGCAGTGGTGGATGTGGGGAGAGAGATGGCGGAGTTTTGAAATTTGTCATGAACTGCTATATTTATATATGATGATATCAAGGTAAATACATTGTTTGTTCTCTATTAATATCTTTCATTTGCTAACTATCCTTATCAGTAGTTAGTGCCTTCCATAGTTTGAATCTTTTATTTAGCTAGCAGTAGTGGCGCTCGTTGTATTGCAGTAGTGGGAGTAACCAAGATTTTTGTGAGGTAAGTGATTTGTGAAAAGTACAGGTTAATGTTAGTCAGGGCCATTCTCTTGTAGAGATTATTGAAAGTCAGACTGCGTTGCGCTAAAAATATTGTGCGTCAGGTTAAGCACAGTCTAGTAAAATTGATAAAAGGGGACGTTTCAACTTCTTATGCCGGAAGTCTTCGGCCGCCAATGCTGATTATTTATCAAAATTTAGGCAGTGGCGGGGATCGAACCTGGGACGGAAGACGTTTCGATTATGAATCAAAGACGCTACACCTAGACCACGGGCGCTTTACTAAATTAAAAATTTTACGAAATTATTTCTTTGCTTCTCTGGATGTTCTGGAAAACTACTTCAGATACACGTCAGGGACATGTTTCATTAGATTCACCAGACCAATAACAACAAAAGAAACGGAAATAGTGCTACATTTACCTCGTACAGTTTTGCGATGGCTACAATTAGCGAAGTTGCTAAATTTAAGGCAAAATCTTTTATTAGCCTAACTCCGTAATAAAACATTCGCGGACCTACGTTTATAGGAACATTATTCTTTCGTTTTACTTGTAGAATAAGTTATTCACTGATGTCAACAGATGCCCGACCTTCCTGTTCCGTCTTCTTGTCAGTGTTTTCCACACACTCCTCTCCTTGTCGATTCTCCGGAGAACCTCCTCATTCCTTACCTTATCTGCCTACGTAATTTTAGAAGCATCTTCTGCAGCACCATGTCCCAAATGCTTCGATAGTCTTCTTTTCCGGTTTTCCCGCAGTCCATGTTTCACAACCATACAATACTGTCCTCTAAACGTACATTCTCAGAAATTTCTTCTTCAAATTATCGCTTATGTTCGATATTGGTAGAATGCCATTTTCCCGGGTACTAGTATGCTTTTTATGTTCTCCTTGATCCATCCGTCATGGGTTATTTGCTACCTAGGTAGAAGAACCCCTTAGCTTCATCTAGTTCGTGATCACCAATCCTGATGTTAAATTTCTCGCTGTTCTCATTTCCGCATTTCTTTTTTCGATTTACTTACAGTCCATGTGGTACTCATTCGACTATTCATTCCACTCAGCAGAGCACGTAATTCTTCTTCACTTTCACTTAAGATAGCAATGTCATCAGCGAATCATCTCCCTCATATCCTTTCTCCTTGAATATTAATTCCACTCCTGAAACTTTCTTTTATTTGCTTCATTGCTTCTTCGATGTATAGATTGAACAGAAGGGGCGGAAGACTACATCCCTGTCTTGCACCCTTATTAATCCGAGCTTTTCGTTCTTGTTCGTCCACTCTTACTATTCCCTCTTGTCTCTTGTACATATTGTATATTACCCGGCTCTCCCTATAGCTTACCCCTATTTTTCTCAGAATTTCGAACATCTTGCACCATTTTACATCGTCGAACGCTTTGTCCAGGTCGAGAAGTCCTATAAACGTGTCTTGATTTTTCTTAAGTCTTGCTCCCATTATCAACCGTAACGTCAGCACTGCCTCTCTCGTGCCTCTACCATTTCTAAAGCCAAAATAATCGATATGTAGCACATCCTCAATTTTATTTTCCATTCTTATGGATATTATTCTTCTCAGCAACTTGGATCATGAGCTGTTAAGCTGAATGTGCGATAATTCTCACACTCGTCAGCTCTTGCAATTTTTGGAATGGAGTGGATGTTATTTTTCCGAAAGTATGTGACCAGACTCATACATTCTACACACCAACGTTAGTAGTCGTTTTGTTGCCATTTCCCCCAATGATTTTAGAAATTCTGAGGAAATGTTATCTATCCCTTCTACCGTATTTGATCTTGAGTCCTCCAAAGCTCTTTTAAATTCTGATTCTAATAATCTATATCTTCTGAAACGACTCCTGTTTCTTCTCCTATCACGTAAACAGAAAAGTCTTCCCCCTCACAGAATCCTTCTATGTACTCTTTCCAGCTATCCGCTCCGTACTCTGCATTTAACAGTGGAATCACCATTGCACTCTTAATGTTACCATCCTTGCATTTGATTTCATCGAATGTAGTTTTGATTTTTCTATATGCTGAGTCAGTTCTTACAACAATCATTTCTTTTTCGATTTCTTCACATTTTCATGCAGTCTTTTGCCTTTGCTCCCTGTATTTCCTGTTTATTTCATTCGTCAGCGACTTGTATACCTGTATTCCTAAATTTCCAAATAGATCTTTCTACTTCCTTTTCTCGTCGATCAATTGAAGTATTTTTCCTGTTACCCGTGGCTTTTTCGCTGTTACCTTTCTTGTACTTCTGTGGTTGTTCTTTTTAGAGGTTTCCGTTTATCTTCAACTAAACTGCCTACCGCGCTATTGATTGTCGCACTAGCTACAGCCTCAGAGAACTTCAAGCGTATTCCTTCATTCCGTAGCACATTCGTATCCCACTTCATTGCGCATTGATTTTTCCTGACTAGTCTCTTACCCTGCAGCCCACTTTTCATCACTACTAAATTGTGGTCTGAGTCTGTATCTGCTCCTGGGTACACCTCACAGTTTAGTATATGATTTTGAAATCTCTGCCTGACCATGATGTAATGTAACTGATATCTTCCCGTATCGCCAGATCTTTTCCAAGTGTATCTCCTTCTCTTGTAATTCTTGAACAGAGTGCTCACTATTACTGACTGAAATTTATTGCAGAGCTCAATTAGTCTTTCTCCTCTCTCATCCCTGGTACTAAGCCAACATTCTTCTGTAAGCACTTCTTCTGCTCATTCCCCTACTATCGCATTCCAATAATCCCATGACTATTAGATTTTCATCTCTCGTTACGGACTGAATTACCCTCTCAATATCCTCATACGGTTTCTCTCTCTCTTCATCTTCGGCTTGCGACGTCGACATGTATATTGAATTATTGTTGACAGCGTTGGTTCGCTGTCCATTGTCCAACCCTGTCGCTGAATTGTTCCCAATAACTCATTCTCTGCCCTGTCTTCCTGTTCGAAACGAAACCCTCTCTTGCTATACTATTTTCCGCTGTTCTTAAATTGTCCTATACTCATCTGCCCAGAAATTCTTGTCTTATTTCCGTTTCACTTCACTGATCCCCACTACATCTCGATTGAGCCTTAGCATTTCCCTTTTCAGATTTTCTACTTTCCCTGCCATGCTCAAACTTCTGATATTGTACGCCCCGTACCTTAGAATGTTATCCTTACGTTGGTTATTCAATCTCTTTTTCGTAGTCACCTCCCTCTTGGCAGTCCTCTCCCGGAGATTCGAATGGAGAGACTAATCCGGACTCTTTTGTCGATAGAGAGACCGTTATGACACTTTTTTAATGACAGGCCACATGTTCTGTGGATACACCTTCTGTCGTTACTGCAGTGGCTTCCGAGGCAGGATAGTAAGGTAAACCTCTGATCGCTCCTTCGGCCTCTTTGACTGAGGGTGACTTGTTACGCCGGAAGCCTTTGGCCGGCATGACTGACGCTTTGTATTCAAATTTAAACTGTGGCGGGGTTTGAAACTGGAACTCAAGACGCCTCGATTAACAATCAAAGACGGTACTCCTAGTCCACAAGTCGCTTTCGGTGAATAAATATTCTTTAAGAAAAACAAAAATTACCGTTACTTTCTGATCAAACCTCATATGTCGGTGCGTGAGAAACAGCGTGCTGTTATCTACTTTCGAATTTGAAGAGTTAGTCCAACCATGGAGCACCGTCTCCACCAGCATGACAATTCTAGACACATAGGAGCCCTGCGGCACCTGCAGCTATTGTATTCTTGGGTTCACTATCACTGATCACCCTCCATACAGTCCTGATTTCGCCCATCCAATTCTGATCTGTTTCCAAAACTTAAAGAACACCTTAGAGGACATCACTTTGATAGTGATGGGGCGGTGCAAGCAGAGATGAGGTTGTGGCTCTGTCACCTAAGTCAACCATTCTACATGACGGTCTGAACAAACAGCTCTCTCTTCCGAAGAAATATGTTCGACGGCAGGAAGAGAGAGTTGAGAAATAAACCTGAAGAATATAGATGTGGAATGTTTATTTTATTTAAAAAAAACTTTGTGTTTTCTCATAAAATATTCGGAGACGTTACTTTCCAGCTCTCCCTCTTAATATGTGTACCACATTCGGCTGAAATTGTTCCAGGTATTTAGAACGAGCTTTTAACCAATGGCTTTGTCCGCGAATGCACATGTCAAATACATTTCACATACATTATACATATTTCACGTGTGTATAAGGTGAATTCCACCGAATTTTCACGTAGCTCCACGTTTATGACGCCGTATCTACTGAACTATGTGCTGTAAAATGTTATAATTTTGCAGGTATATCCAGAGGTATAAATGGATAGTCTGGGAATTTTTTGTGGATACAGTCAGTAACAAAGAAGTAATAAAGTAAAATGTCATGAATGAAGCGACAGTTTTTCACAAGGTTCGCTGTTTATGACGCCATTTCTCCTGAACTATATGTCATACAATGATATATTTTTCTACGCACGTTTTGCGACGTGTGTGGGTACTGTCTGCGAAATGAGTTGCGAATATAGATAATAGCAAAAAAAAAATACCTTAAAACGTCTTGCCTGATGCGTCAGTTTTACCTCATGAACACCAGTAATATAGTCAGTGGTACACATTTGTTTCCTTTCATCATTTTGTGGGGTTGTTGCGGAAAAACCTTTCGTAGAGGTTTGAAATCATGCATAAAGTTTTTTGCAAGTCACTAAGTGCCCTCATTCTCGTATGCGGCAAGAATAAAGTATGGGTATTCGTGGGCTACGATACTTTTTCACTCGCACCCCCGCCTTTGATAAGTAGGTGTTTTCACTCACCCAGAGATTATTTCCGGACAGTGGTATGTGTGTCAAGTTTGGTTGAAATCAGTCCAGTGGTTTAGGAGGAGATGAGGAACATACATACACTTCTGTAATTTGTACGGATTTTACATTACATTCATTTCAACCCATATGTATTGAATGGTTTTACATCTAACAACGAATTCAACGATTAGAAATAACTGATATAAACACTAGGAAGAGTGATATCTATAACAAATGTAAAGAAAGCCACTGCTCAAAGTAGAGCAAGAAAGACACACCACAAGAATATAAATTTAAACCATGGACGCCATCAGCAACGGACCCGACAGGAATATCGGATAGGTAGAGAGAGAAACGCAACGGAACGGAAGTGATGAAGAGAGAGAGAGAGAAAGAAAGAAAGAAATCAGTGTGACTGATTGAGAAACGAAGAAGGAACTGGGAGAAGTTGCATTTGTTTTTCTGTTTGGCAGAGAACTCGCCTTATCTATCAAATGTTCAAAGAATATCTAAGAGTTATACAAAAAGAAGTGATTCAGATTTTAATAGAGCGTCATAGGGCGTTGTATCGTTAGCATAGCGCAGAGTAGGGTGTTCCAGAAACGGACGGCAGCAACAGACAATGAGTTCGCAAATGTTTTGTTTTTTGGTTAGGTACCGCTAGGATACTACGTAAGTGAGACGTGCTGCCATTGTGATGAGATGGCACATACTTGATCTGCGACAAACTAGTGCACGCACACTGAGGAGCCGATAAGTAGAATCGTGTATGGTATTCACGTAACTTGTCATGCCGTTGTGGGAAGGGTACAGGCTCTAAAATGGAAACGAGCAGAACATACTGCACGAAGTACTAGTGTGGAGTCCCCGGGAAAGACGAAGCCCAAGCACACCACATCAGGGATGGGACAAAGAAACGAAGAAATACGCATGTTTCAACTGACAGAGGTCAGCAGGGGTCAGAGAGGCGTAGAAACAGCGATTTCTTTTGACCCGTTAAAGAGATTTGTAACCTGTTTTTGAGTAGACGAAAAGTGATAAGGACCTCACGAAACAACAGTAATGAGTTTCCACATCTTAATTAATAACCGAGATACAAGATATGAATATTGATTTCTTACATAGAACTATGCTATTTTTTCCGCCAGGATGGCATTCCTTGATTAGAAATATCCAGTATACAACAAGAAATCACGGAATAAAAAACATTTAACATTTTGAGTTGTTGTTCAAATGGCTCTGAGCACTATGGGACTTAACATCTGTGGTCATCAGTCCCCTAGAACTTAAAACTACTTAAACCTAACTAACCTAAGGACATCACACAACACCCAGTCATCACGAGGCAGAGAAAATCCCGACCCCGCCGGGAATCGAACCCGGGAACCCGGGCGCGGGAAGCGAGAACGCTACCACACGACCACGAGATGCGGACTGAGTTGTTTTTGCGGTCGTTAACTGGCCCATCATCTGGAACTTTACGTCACTCTCCAAGGAAACTTACGCCACTGACGCAACACACATATGAACATTACGCTAGTATCGGGCAAAATCCGTGCCATCAAGACAAGAAACACGTCGTCAGTCGTGTATGGAACCACTGTCTAAGTAGATCACGTTGGGTACGAGGAATGTTGTAGTTCTTTCACAGTGCATTGCTTGTAAGACATCCACATACTCGGACTGTTATTAAAGCATAACAAATATAATGTTATTTACTAATGAAGACTTGATCGATATGGTCCAGCTTTACGCCGAGTTCCACCAAAATGCATCAGAAGCAGCAGAACCGTAGGCAAAACTGGTCCTAAGTAGACAATGTCGTCAGTACCATCAAAATACTTCAAGTGACTGGAAGTTTTGGCGCCAAGACAATGTATACGAAGACAGACTGCTACCGAGGAAGTCGCACTAATAGCGGTTTTTGCACTTGCTAGAATAAATCTGCATGCCATTTCTAGTCAAATACAAAGCTACCAGCCAAATAGGCGTTCTACTCATTCTTCGAATACATAAATATAATTCGTTCCATTTTTTTATATCAGTAGCTACACGTTAGTGATTTTCGGTATCGTTTTGAATATTGTCAGTGCGTATTGCAGCAGGACAATAATTTCTTGAGGAAAATATTATTTACTGATGAGGCCACGTTCACAAACCACGGGAATGTGAATTTGAAACACAAGCAGTACTAGTCAATGGAGAAACCACATTTGCTGCCTTCGAAAGGTGTTCACAAACGACAGTGGAGTGTGAATGTGTGGTGTGGCATAATCGGACGCCACGTGGTTAGTCCCTATTTCGTTGATGGTGCGTTGAACGGGGAAAACCACAGACGTTTAATGTAACTATTTTACCCTTTTTACCAGAAACTAGGTCCTTGAGA
Source organism: Schistocerca nitens (assembly GCF_023898315.1). Classification (NCBI taxonomy): domain Eukaryota; kingdom Metazoa; phylum Arthropoda; class Insecta; order Orthoptera; family Acrididae; genus Schistocerca; species Schistocerca nitens. The sequence goes on from NC_064622.1 coordinate 249,019,894, forward strand.
ACTAGTTAGATGTTGAGGCTCCAACTTGATGGATGTCCTTGCTATAAATCTTCAGGAGCAGGAGTTGCACCAATCCGCTTATTTCCAAACCGACGAGTGGGAAAAGGCAGTCGTTTTCAGAGGTATCCAGCACGGTCGCCTGACCAGACGACGAGAGAGCCGTTCCTCTGTGGTAACGTAAAGCATGTGTTCTAGAAGGAGTTTCCAACGGCCGTGGACGACTTACCGCTACGTGTAAAGTGATTACTAAGGATATGCTATAGCAGTGAGTCCCCGCAGTGATGTGACGTGTACGAAAGTATCGTAATGCAAATCCTCTTTGAAAATCCTCTTTAAAAATTCACCAGCACAAATTTGACGGCACATTCTTAATCGTTCGCAATCCGTGGAGAGCTAACATTTCCTCTCAGAGAGGTCACTGTTCGTAGTGATAGACGGTAAATCATCGAGTTAAACGGAAGTGATGGCTAAAATGACTCTGAGCACTATGGGACTTAACATCTCTGGTCATCAGTCCCCTAGAACTTAGAACTACTTAAACCTAACTAACCTACGGACATCACACACATCCAAGCCCGAGGCAGGATTCGAACCTGCGAACGTAGCGGTCTCGCGGTTCCAGACTGAAGCGCCTAGAGCCGCTCGACCACAACGGCCGGCGGACGGAAGTGATATCTGGCGTTCCGCGAGGTAGTGTCATAGGCCCTCTGCTGTTCCTGATTTGCATAAATGATCTAGTTGATAATCTGAGCAGCCCCCTTTGATTGTTTGCAGATGACACTGTGATTTACCGTCTAGTAAAACCATCAGACGATCAATTCCAATTACAACATGATCTAGAGAGAATTTCTGTATTGTGCGAAAAGTGGCAATTGCCACTAAACAAAGAAAAGTGCGATGTCATCCACAGGGGTACTAAAAGAAATCCGATAGATTTTGGGTATACGATAAATCGCACAAATCTAAGGGCTGTCAATTCGACTAAATACCTAGGAATTACAATTACGAGCAACTTAAATTGGAAAGACCACATAGATGATATTGTGGGGAAGGTGAAACAAAGACTGCGCTTTGTTGGCAGAACACTTAGAAGATGCGGCAAACCCACTAAAGAGACAGCCTACATTACAAATGCCCGTCCTCTGTTTAAATGTTGCTGCGCGGTGTGGGATCCTTACCAGGTAGGATTGATAGAGGACATCGAAAAAGTGCAAAGAAGGGCAGCTCGTTTCGTGTTTTCGCGCAACAGGGTGACAGTGTCACTGATATGATACGCGAATTGGGGTGGCAATCACTGAAACAAAGGTGGTTTTCTTTGCGGCGAGATCTATTTAGGAAATTTCAATCACCAACTTTCTCTTCCGAATGCGAAAATATTTTGTTCACACTCACCTACGTAGAGAGAAATGATCATCATAATAAAATAAGAAAAATCAGAGCTCGAACGGAAAGATTTAGGTGTTCCTTTTTCCCACACCCCACTCGAGAGTGGAATGGTAGAGAAGTAGCATGAAAATGGTTCGATGAACCCTCTGCCAGGCACTTAAGTGTGAATTGCAGAGTAACGATGTAGATGTAGATTTCATTTATTATTCCAATGTATGATTTTTTTACCAGTGTGCAAATCACATAGCATACGCAAAATAAACATGAACATTTAAAGAAATAAATTTTATTCTCCTAATTCTAAAAATTTTATACCTGGTAAACAGTGTTTTTCGATGATCAAGATATTCTCATGGATATCTATTTGTTGACTACTGTGGGAGGTAAAACTGGTTAATTGTGTCATTTTAGCGCCGCCTAGGTGACGTTCCAGTGATATAACCCTTTATTTGGTTACTAAACATGTTTAAACCTTTGTAAAGTCCATCGGTCAGACAGGCATTGCGTCGTAAACCGTAGGTGTAAGTTTCCTTGGAGAGTGACGCAGACTTCTGGGTCATGGGCCATCGATGGCCGCAGTAACGGCACAGAAGTCCGTACAGTGAGTATGCGAGGGCGAGCTGAAAATTGATGCCTCCGTATTTTCTGTGCGAAAATTCTTAAAGTTTTTTTCAAATAATGCAAACGTCAATAGTATTCTATATCTTCATAATTCATCTCCACATATTTGTAGCCCTCTATCGCTGTGTTCAAGTTTCAAATTCGAAGTGTTTGTCCATGCATAGAGCACCCTCTTCTTCAGCACGACAATGCCAGAACACATACGAGCGCTATGACATCTGTAACAATGCGACTTGGTTTCACCGCCATCGACCATCCTCGTACAATCACGACTAGGTTCCATTCGATTTTCATCTGTTTCCAAAACTTAAAAAACACCTCCGAGGATTCATTTCGTAAGAGATGAAGCGGTGCAAGCAGATATGAGGTTGCGGTTCTGTCAACAGTGTCAAATATCCTACAGTGGCGGTATCAACAAACTGGTCTCTCGCTGGGAGAAATGTGTTCGTCGCCAGGGTGACTATCGTGAGAAATAAATATGTAGATATGAAGAATAAAGACGTAAAATGTTAATAAAATCTGTTTTCTTTAAAAAGCTGAGATTTCGATAAAAAAATCGGACGAATTACTTTTTAGCATGCCCTGGTAGTTTTACTTATTGATTTCTTGTTACTGTACAAAAAAGTGATATAACTGAATTTGTCTCATGGATATATGCTGTCCTGTCGGGAAAAAAAATCATAGCACTGTTGAAAAAGAGACGAAGTTGATGCCTGTATTTCGGTTATTAATAAAGTTGCGATAATGTATTGTTGTTTTGTTTCATGACCCCTGGTCACTGTTGAGCTAGGTGAAGGCCGACTACAAATGTCATAACAGGACAAAAATTTGAGGATAAATATTTAGGTGCCTCGCTTTATATATTCAAAGTGATGTAAGTAAGCTGTTCACCTCAGAAATTTCCGTGCACTTTAAAATTCGTAATTCTGCGCTCACTCAAAGACATTGCGAAAAAGTTTTTAATAAATGACATATAGTCTTAAGAACTTACATTCATATATGAAGACACAAACTATTCTACATTTGTATACTGTTAAAAAATTTAAACCTTAAATTTGCTAATGAAGACTCCAACTTTATTGAATAGTGTATTCGGTATTAAACAATTTTCAGAATAGACTTGTATATAATTAAATCTGCTTTGTATATAGTACTATTAACAGTGTCGGCAGCTCGTGGTCTTGCGGTAGCGCGGCGTCCCGGGTTCGATTCCCGGCGGGGTCAGGGATTTTCCCTGCTTCGACATGTCGACTTCATCATCATCATTCATCCTCATTACGGTCGGAGGAAGGCAATGACAAACCATCTCCATTACGACCTTGCCTAGTACAGCGGTGCAGGTCTCCCGCATCGTCCCCTACGCTCCTCGAAGCATGGGACCTCATCATCACTATCCACAGTGCTCAACTTATTCTATTAGCTTCCTTTAACGCACTATGGCACTGTGCAGATGCTACTTTTGCTGAGTGTATGATCGATATTCCCTGAAATCAAAACAAACAAACCAAAATTCATGCGTTTGACACACTTCTCCCGAGCCCTTTCTAAATCGCTGTAAGTTACATTGCATTCAATTTACAACAATCTTAGCTCTGTATCTGTTTCGCTTGAACTAGGGCCATGAGTAATTACATCTCATCTTAGCAGCGATGGCCTATCTCGTTGCTGTGTTTACCGAAAGAACCTTGCGTGAAAGACTCATTTAGCACTTCTTAGACAGCAAGGCCACGCGGAGATGAGTGGTTGTTGTTGTGTCGTCTTCATCATCATTCATCCCCATTACGGTCGGAGGAAGGCAATGGCAAACCACCTTAGAGGGATGTCACGGATTGCGCGGCCCCTCCCGCCGGAGGTTCGAATCCTCCCTCGGGCATGGGCGTATGTGTTGTTCTTGGCATGCGCCTTGCCTTTCGATTGTTGCAAATTTCTCGGACACTTCAGGAGAAACCGAACTACAGCATTATCACTGCAATGGTCTTTGGGTGAAGAGCTTTCGAATGTCTAGGCACAGGGCAACTACTAATAATTCACTCGTTTTTAATTTCTACACTTCGCAAGGTATTACATGTACTCGTGTATATGATTGATGCATGAATAGATCCAGAAATGGACTGAGTTTTCATTGTGCCCACAGCTGGCGTTACGAGTGTAGTACCTTGACAAAATGACGACATAGGAAGTAAAGAGCTTTTTGCTTCCAAGCTGACATTCAGCGACGAAGCAATCTTCCATTTATCTGGAAAAGTTAATCGCCACAATGTAAGAGTGTGTGGCAGTGAAAATCCTCATAAAATTGTGGCGCTTGAACGACATTCGCCGATGGTTAAGTTTCCTGTGCAGTGTCTCGGACGAAGCTCTGCGGGTCGTTTCTCTTCCGTGAGAAAACCGTGACGGGCAGTTCTTACCTTGACGTGTTGCAGTTGAGTGTTTCCACAACTGACTGCTTATTACGAGAATTTCATCTTCCAACAAGACAGTGCACCCACTCGTTGGAGCATCGATGTTCGTCGCTAACTAAACGACGAACTTCCGCATCGCTGTATCTGGCGTAATGGTGAAGATGATACGGCTCTCTTCCCTTTGCCACCGATGCCGCCTCACCTAACGCCTTGTGACATTTTCCTTTGGGGGTAGGTACTTCAAGGACCGTGATTACGTACCCACACTGTCAAGAACACTGGAACAGCTCAGCGAACGCGTCAGTACTGGATTGATGACCAGTGACAGCATGTTGTGATGTAAGGTATGGAGTAAGTTTGACTACCGCTACGACGTGTGTGTGAAATGTGTGTGAAATCTTATGGGACTTAACTGCTAAGGTCATCAGTCCCTAAGCTTACACACTACTTAACCTAAATTATCCTAAGGACAAACACACACACCTATGCCCGAGGGAGGTCTCGTACCTCCGCCGGGACCAGCCGCACAGTCCGTGACTGCAGAGCCTCAGACCGCTCGGCTAATCCCGCGCGGCCGCTACGACGTGTTTCGTGTGACAGGAGGGATGCCCATAGAACATATGTAGTGTGCAAAACGCCAATTTGGTGAGTTTACGCTTCTGTTCATGAATCAGACATATTTCTACATGTAATACTTTAGAACACAGAGTTTTGAAAACGAATGATTCATTTATAGTACCCCGTATAATGTTCCATTTAAACAATAACATTTCCTTCGGCAACTCGTTTGACACAAGAATTCAAGTGATTAAATGCGCAACAAATTATGTGCGCATCTGCGTACTGTCATTTGCCGAATACTTCGTTTCTATGTCTTCAACCGATCACGGGAAAAAGTGGTGTTACGTCCTATGCGAGTTATCCGCCGCAGTGCTGTTAAACCTGTTCGCACAGCGCCGCGAGGTGCCCTGTTACACGGTGAGGTGAGCAGGACCGGATCGGGTTCTAGCTGCGGATGAACGACCGTGTCCCTGGTCAGCCAAACCCTTCGCGTCTGGTTTGGAGTCGGTTTCCCACACATGTTTCGGTAGATTCCCGGCAGGTACCCAGTTTTTACTCCACTACGTCTCAGGCACACAACACACAAGCAGAAAACGCAACACGACCCGTAATGATTAACAGAATAATTGCATGCATGCGACAAACTTACATAATTTAAGTGAAACTGAAACTGGGGTTTGCATAGCTATCATTTGACATATATATATATATATATATATATATATATATATATATATATATATATATATATATATATATATATAATTCCCGGCAATCTGTTGCAACAATTATGCATATAATAAGTTGTTGAAAGTCGTTTGTCGTGGAAAAACTGGCGACTTCGAACATCATTATGTTTTCCGCAAACAAAGTTGTATTTCATAAATGTTATTAATTGTCCTCATAATGTTAACCACGTATAGTTAACGGAAGACGTAGAAACGATATTCCGAAACGAATACGTATAGCGTAAGTCAAACGTTCGAATTAGAATACAGACCCCACGAACACAAATTTGCTGCGGCAGGTATGAAATATAAACCCCGTTACTCGCTCGTTACACTTGAAGGACAGATGTTGAATGGGCCGAAACGAGCCGCCGCATAACAGCGTAGTTGCCTGCTAACTTCGAAAGAAGGTAGATGCGGTCCCTAGCGCAACTTATAACATAGTCGAAAATCGATGCGGACGTGAGAGCTTTGGTACACCCTGTTAAACAAACGGAAAAATGGAGGCGGTACAATTGGAGAGCGATCCGCCTTCACCAACATGCATAAGCAATTCATTAATAATATTTGAATTACAAAAAACTAATAATAAAAAATTGCATGGCGCGAGATTCTATCCGGCGACCTTCGGATTACGAACCCGAGCGCTTACCGCTGCGCCACGACGCTGAAGAAAATTATTATTCGTAGAGAGTACTTCACCGCAGCGGTTTCTTTTAACTGTCGATTTTCTTGAGAACGGCTGAGAAGTGCATCTTGGTCCTTTGCCACATTGCACCTCTGGGCATGAGTTTTTATTTTGCGCAGTATGAATCGAATCTGAATTTCACAATTGGCGGCCTCCCCTTGTAAGGATCAGTCGCCGTAACCGCTGCCGTCAACCTACGCTTCTGCATCTGAAACCTAATTTCGTACTAAAAGAGAAAACTTATTTTTAATGTGTTATAGTTGCAAAATTATTTCAGTGAGTGGCCTCTGACGTGTAAGAATATTCTCGGACCGTGAATAGAACCAACAAGTGAAGGCAATATGACATCACGTACAATTAACAAAGAAATTACTTTCATTAAGTTAATGAATAAATATGTTACCGAAATTATATAATTGATTTACAAACACTTCGATCCTCAAAGCCATACAACGTGCGCGAATATCACAATAAGCATCGGAATGCTAAGTTCAAAAATGTTCAAATGTGTGTGAAATCTTATGGGACTTAACTGGTAAGGTCAGCAGTCCCTAAGCTTACACACTACTTAACCTAAATTATCCTAAGGACAAACACACACACCCATGCCCGAGGGGCGACTCGAACCTCCACCGGGACCAGCCGCACAGTCCATGACTACAGCGGCTTAGACCGCTCGGCTGATCCCGCGCGGCGGAATGCAAGTCCTCAGCACCTAACGTTTAGAGGGCAACAGCTCTTTTATAATACAGGAGAGAATGATGACTTTGAATCTAGCGCACTATGGTAAGAAACGATAACGTTCGTCCCTATGATCAGCTGCGAATTAATCGAAATTGAGCATACTACGTCGCAGGTTCGAATCCTGCTTCGGGCATGGTTGTGTGTGATGTCCTTAGATTAGTTAGGTTTAAGTAGTTCTAAGTTCTAGGGGACTGATGACCTCAGATGTCAAGTCCCATAGTGCTCAGAGCCATTTTTTGAGCACACTACGAATTTCCATTTCAACACGTGGAAGAATACTGCGTCGAAGCGGAACTGCCGAGCTGGCGAGGTGAGCGCATCGCTGCCGTTGCGCGCTTCGCTTACTCGGCCGTTGAGAGCTCGTGAAGAGGTTTTCTGTGCTGTGGGCGCCGCGGAGAGCAAATTGTCGTGCGTTGTTTTCACAACGCGTGCAAATTGTCGTGTTCCGCGCCTCGCAGCATGGGGAAGAAGGGTGCGCAGAGGAAACCTGCCGCTACGAAGGGTCCTTCGGTTGTGCAACTCACTGAGTCTGCCGACCGTGCAAGGAACTCCCGAGAAGACGAGTCGCGGCCTGTCCCCCCTTTGTACGTCAAGTGCAAAGGCGGGTGGACAGCGCTGTCCGACACCATGACGAATTGCGCTCGGAATGAGGTGGTCTACGAGTCTGTCGATACAGACTCGCTGATCTGCGTTCGAGCCGCAAACGTAGCCGACCACAGGGCGATCAAGGTCGCAGTGGCCGACCACATCGTCGACGCGCCGCCGGTGCGTGAGAAGGCACCTTCCGTAGGAAGGATGAAGACGACTAAGGCACTCCTCAGGGGGTTACCTTGGTGCTGTGATGAGGCAGCGGTACGGGAAGGGCTGCTCCGAGCCGGGTTTGGTAATGCAGCGGCAAGGTTGCACAACCGGACCAACAGGAAGAGGGCGCCGCTCTATGCCGTGACCGTCCAAACGGTCGACGGCGGGAGCGACATCTTCGACTTGCGGAAGTTGCTGGGCTTCCCGGTTACGACGGAGGCTCTCCCGACCGCCACGGACCCTCAGCCCCAGTGCTTCAGGTGCCAGGGCGAGGGCCATGTTGCGAAGTATTGCCGCAACGCGGCGCGGTGCGTCAAGTGCTCAGGTGGGCACGACAGCCGCGCCTGCGACCGCGGCAGCAACGCTCTGCCGACTTGTGTCCGGTGTGGCGGCCCGCACGTCGCCAGTTGGCGCGGTTTTGCAGCTTTCTCAAGCCGCAACCGTGTCGGGGGCGGCGAAGCGGCCGCGGCCGCACCGACGCAGCAGCAGAAGAGAAGACGACGTCGGAAACGGCGTAGGGCGCAGAACAGCCCGGTGCAGCTGAGGGACGGCGCAGCAGCAGATCCACCTGCCAGGGGCGGGGACGGCCGCTCGGAAACGGGCAGCCAGGACGCAGCTCGCTCTCCCGTGAAGAGATGTGACCTCGAACTCGGCACCGCCATGAAGGAGGCCACAGCAACCCTCAAAGCCGTCATGGCGGCGGAGAGGGCTGCCTTCGCAGCCGCCGTGGCTGCAGAGAAGGAAGAGGCCTCGAGGCAACTGCGAGCAGTCTTCGCCCAAGGCCTCAGCGCAGTCGAACCCGCGAACACTCCTGCGACCTCGCAGAAGGACGTTCGCGCGCCTATCCCAGTGGCTGCCCCAGCAGCACAGCAGGTGAAGGGTGCAGAGAAGAAAACCGCCGCCCCAGCGAAACCGGTGGCGACGCCGACCGCTGCGGGGGCGGCCCCCCCGAGGGAGACAGAGGCCAGAAAGGCAGCCCTCATCGCGCAAGCGCGAGCGAACGGCGTGCATTTCTCCGATGCTCAAGCGGCGCTGCTCACTGAACAAGCGGAGCTGCTCGAAGCTACGCTGCAGAAGGGCTGCGCCGTGCAGTAGAGGAGGACGCCGAACGATAGCCGATCGCCGCCGTTCTGCATCAGCCAGATGAAGCTGCACCAAGTCACTGACGACAAGGCGCAGCAGAGGGCCTAACAGCAGCGCATGCGTTGCCGCGCTGAACTCTTATGTTACAGGGGGGAAGCCACTGCGGCCGGCCCAGGAGACTACAAGCGAGCCCAGCCGCAGCACCGGACTGACCCAGCTAACGACCATGCAGCACATAGGTAACGTTGCACGATACCTCACGCTAACCCTCCCTCACCTTGCATGCTCTGTCGCAGCTAGCAAGCCGCTACTGCCCTTACTACCCGTCCTACTGTCGCAGAGGTTTTTTTTTCCCTTGGCGCTGGCCTTGGCACTTTTTTTCCTCTGCCCTTACAACCGCTACCCTTCAATCGTTTTCGACCACTTCTATCTCCTGATGGACCATGTTAATGAGTAATCTTACCCAGACGCATGGATAACATCACAGTCCGCATCCTGTGACGCCTGATTCAAAAACTAACATGTTTACGGAGGTGACAGTAGAACTTTTGGTTTGGTCACCAGGTTGGTGTGGGCGTGGAGGGGCCCCATCCTTTCAAAAAAAAAGAAGCGGAACGTGGGGCAATCGAGAGGTAACAGTACAGACACTTAGCGAACGGTTCCGAAATAACCCAACAGTTTCACTTCATCTTCACCACGGTAAGTAACTCACCCAGTTCCTTGAGCACTGCACAATCTCCAAAGCAGCTCAGGCTGACACCAGACAAATCCAGTGTTGCTCGCAAAGTAGAATCTTCACTAGTACAAGAACAGAACACGCAAGGCACATAATCGGAATCGTAGAAGCACGTTCAAACAAGGAACAGCATTTGGACTCCAAATTACGAAAGTTCCCCCATTGGCTGCAGAAGAAGTCATCCCAAAGATGCGAAGGTGTCTTAGTGGATAAACAAAGAGGTTGATCAAAGGGCCTATCTCGATCAATCTAAGCTGAATATTGTAGAGATACGCAAAGTATTAAAAAGACAGCTGACGCGATCTACTAAAAGCAAAATACAGCGCGTAAATATTTAACTGCAGAATGAACAGACAACTTTCGATATGATTACAAATCACTTATTTTCTCAAATATTTGCGGTTATCACGTAAAACCTTTGTGGTTGAAGACATAAAAACCTGATTATATTGTAATGATTAATGAAAACCACCTCAGCTGTATATTCAAACATTTACTGTTCTACGATCGACTTCGCTCTTAGAACATCTTCAGGTTGCCGAGTTGTGCTAAAGTAATAAGTGGTCTGACTGTCTTATATAAAAGACATACGGCAAGGGGTTATAGTGTTAGTGATTCATTATCCGCGGTCATCGGCGATTAGAAGACGCTCAGAAGACCTGTCTGTGGGCTCTCTGTTTTGATTCTGCAGGCAGTGACTGTGCTGAGTTTAGAGGTGAACAGTGTTAGCAAAATTCGTTCTATTTATTGGTACAACCATGCCTCGCTGACGAAAACGTACTCCTGTTATACAATCTCAGCCATTTGAATGACGTCGCATTCTGGACCTGCGGGAAACCGGACGGACGTATCGACGGATTGCTGCACATTTTAGGAGTGACATACCGGTGTTGTGCCACTGCTTTCAGCTGTGGTGTGTGGATCATTCCGACACCCGTACAGCAGGATCTGGATGTCGCCGTAGTACAGACACACGTCAAGGTCGGCGCATTGTGCGAGCTGCGGTGAACGACCCTACATCGTGCAAGGAAACAACTCCGGTCTTGTGTTACACTTTGTGTGTGACGAAGAACCATTGGGAAATATCTGCTTGCCAGGCTACCACTAATACCTCGACACCGCCAAGTTCACCTTCTCTGGTTGTCTTGAAAGAATACGCATGCGAGTGAAATGGCGCTCTGTTGTCTTCTGTGACGAGAATAGGTTTCCTGTGTTTGTGAATCACGAATACACACGTGTACGACGTAGGCCTGGTGAGCTGCATTCGTAAACGACACGGAGACCCCATCCCAAGCTTCATGCCGTGGGAGCCTATGAGTTACAACTCGTGGTCGTATCTGGTGTTTCTGACGGGTAAAGTCACCAGTGCCCGCTACGTTGCACAGATTGTCATCTCGGTGCTACCGTCATTTCTTCGACAGTAAGAGGATGTGTTCTTTTTTTTTTCAGCAGGACAGTTCACGTCCACATATAGCTGCTGTGAGGCAACGCGCTCTACCGAGAGAGGGGACGTAGTGTGTAGCACACTGGACTCGCATTCGGGAGGACGACGTTTCCAACCCGCGTCCGGCCATTCTGATTTAGATTTTCCGTGATTTCGCTAAATCACTTCAGGCAAATGCCGGGATGTTCTTTTGATATGGCACGGCCGATTTGCTTCCCTATCCTCTCCTAAATCGATGGGACGAACCACCTCGTTGTTTGATCCCCTCCCCCAAATCAACCAATCAACCAACGTGTTCTTCGTGGTGCGTAACTGCACTAGCGAACAATGTCAGGAGATCTCTCGCCAAACGATCACGTATCGGACATGATGAAAGGGAGACTTACTCGTTCTCCAGAGCCTGTAAGGACTATTACCTATTTGCAACATACGGTGGTAGATACTGCGGACAGTTCATCACCGGATACTATTCGGCAACTATTTAATAGTTTGCACGCGAGAATATACGCCTCTTGCGTTGCCATAGGAGGATATACTGTACACTGATGCGACTGTTTGGGTACCCTTTACTATGACCTGTGTGTTTCATTTGCTCCGAATTTGTTACCATATACTCCTACAATGATGAACTATCTGTCACCTCATTTGTTATTAAAAGGGCCTTGTCCTTCAGGGTGTTACATTTCATTTCTGACAGTGTGCAGGACGTTAGAAAGAGAGAAGTTGTAAGTAGGCTGTTTATGTTTTCTTATTGGCAACGTTACGTAGCGCTCTGTATGAAAATTACTGGCAGTGCTAGTAGGCTGTTTATGTTTTCTTATTGGCAACGTTACGTAGCGCTCTGTATGAAAATCACAGGCTGTGCTGTGTGCAGTCTGTGGCTAGTTTGCATTGTTGTCTGCCATTGTAGTGTTGGGCAGCTGGATGCGAACAGCGCATAGCGCTGCGCAGTTGGAGGTGAGCCGACAGCAACGGTGGATGTGGGGAGAAAAATGGCGGAGTTTTGAAATTTGTAAGACTGGATGTCATGAACTGCTATGTATATTATGATTTTTCAACACTATAAAAACATTGTTTGTTCTCTATTAAAATCTTTCATTTGCTAAGTATGCCTATCAGTAGTTAGTGCCTTCCGTAGTTTGAATCTTTTATTTAGCTGGCAGTAGTGGCGCTCGCTGTATTGTAGTAGTTCGAGTAACGAAGATTTTTGTGAGGTAAGTGATTTGTGAAAGGTATAGGTTAATGTTAGTCAGGGCCATTTTTTTGTAGGGATTATTGAAAGTCAGATTGCGTTGCGCTAAAAATATTGTGTGTCAGTTTAAGGACAGTCATGTATAATTGTTCAAAGGGGACGTTTCATATGTCGACCCTTAGCCGAGGATACCTCACTGGAATCTTCTGATTTTTTCTTGTAGTTTGTGTAATTAGTGCAGCCTTTGTTTATTGCTAGCGCGTAATTGTAGAGAGAATTTCCTTTGTAGTTGTAGTTTTTCATTCTTGCACAGTAAAACAGTTGTGGCATGCATGTAGATTTTCACGAAGTATTTCGCAGCTGCACTTGCAATTAACGAGATATTATTTTCAGTGCTATGTTAATGTGTTTTCTTATTTTGCTCTTCAAATTGTGCTTTTCTGTGTTGTCGTGTGAAATATTGTGACAATAATGGCGTGTGAAAAACGTAATACTAGGCTCCAAAATAAACTGAGAAATGACAGTGAAGACGAAAGCAGTGTGTTAGCGCCACCGTGTAATGAATTAACTAATGTTCAAACTAGTTCAAAAAAATGGTTCAAATGGCTCTGAGCACTATGGGACTCAACTGCTGTGGTCATAAGTCCCCTAGAACTTAGAACTACTTAAACCTAACTAACCTAAGGACAGCACATAACACCCAGCCATCACGAGGCAGAGAAAATCCCTGACCCCGCCGGGAATCGAACCCGGGAACCCGGGCGTGGGAAGCGAGAACGCTACCGCACGACCACGAGATGCGGGCTTCAAACTAGTGATTTGGTAATTGTGCATAGGGAAATGGAGCGGGCGGCAAATAATGGCGTAGACAGTGAAACAATTAGTGAACAGGGAAGCATTATCGATCGATCGGTCGGCAATAGCTTGCCTCAGGAATCCGAAATGACAGGACACAATCTCGCAAATACTGTAGATTCAGGTTTTGGGTCCTCACCGTTTTCTCAAATAAGTCAAGACACATTTTCTGCTTGTCAAAATGTGAATGTTACCGGTGCAAATTCACTGCCGAAAAGCACTGAGGAACATGTTTCAGACACCAATGCATTGTTATTACAGTTAATGCAACAAATGGGACAAAGGCTACAAAAGTTAGACACAATGGAACAAAATCTTCGAAAGTTAGACACCACGCTTGAACAAACACGTGAAGATTTAACTACTGAATTACGTAACATTGAATCGAAATGTCAAAAAGTTTGTAATGACGTAAAAACACAAATTTGTGAGCATTTTCAACCTATTTTTTCACGGCATGAAAATGCATTACAGAATCACGAAGCAGCCGTAAAAGAACTGCAAACTATTGTTCATAAAAATCACGGCACCTTGCAAGCTAAAACTGACTCAGTTGCATCTACCGATTCGGTTACGCAACTTGCAAAAACTCAGGAAAACTTAAAGGACACAGTAGATACTCTGAAAATTGGTTCAGAAAGACACATGGAGGAAATCAGTTCATTATCAGAGAAAGTAGTTGAACTTTCGGATCAGCTAAATAATTTATCTACGAAGGTAGATGATAATCTGAATGACACAAAAACGGTAGTCTTTAATGACACAAAAGAGTATGAACAAATTAAGAAATTCAAACAAAATCAGAATCAAATTAATACGCAACACAAAATAGAAATCCGGGAAGTACAAGATCAGTTGGCACAAGTAATAAAAGAATTACATATTTTAGAGGGCACTTGCGCTCCAATATGGGAAGAGGGACATAGAAATACGGAAACAGCCACTAAATAATAACACAGCGCATTTCGGAAATTATGAAAGAAATTGGCAATGTGCAGCGAATTTTGAAATGGAACCGCCGAAACGACGTAACAATGACCGACATGCGACTCGCCGACACGATGATTTTGACTATAAGCTGTTCATTACTACACGGAAATTCAAAACATTTAAGAATTCTGGCAACGACATTCATCCACAAGCGTGGCTCCATCAATTCTCTCATTGTTTTCCTCCCAACTGGTCATTAGAGCACAGATTAGAATTTATGTTTGGCTATTTAGAGAATGAACCAGCTGTGAGAATGCGATCGGTCATTCACGATTGTCACAGTGAAGGATAATTTTACCATGCCTTCCTCTCAGCGTATTGGTCTCAAGCTACACAAGACCGAGTAAAATATAGCATCATAATGATGAAACATTTCGAACAATCTGAATTTTCCAGTCTTGTGAAATATTTTGAAGACATGTTGCACAAGAATCAGTACCTGTCAAACCCTTACAGCCCCTCAGAACTCATCCGCATTTGCTTAATCAAATTACCTGAACATTTACGACATATTATTTTGGCAGGACGTTGCAAAGACGACATTGAAGCTTTTCAGGGACTCTTACAAGAATTAGAAACTGTCACTGACAATCGCGGAACACAACAATTACAGCTCACATCCGTCGCAATTCCGCGATGAAAGATATAATAACTGGACACGACAAGACTATTCTCACAACACAAATCGTGACCAAAACAGACACCACCCGTATGACAACCGTTGGCAGAGTAGTAATAATTACCGAGAAAGATCGCATTTCCGTAGTAATGAATATAACAGATACAATCATAGAAACAGACAATATGGCAACCAGAACTATTATTATCACGGGAGACAATAACTTCAGACGCAACGGTCCACCGTGCAGTGATAATTCAGGGAGAAATTCTCCACCACTTAACCGACAAGAAAGAAACTACAGGAACTACCGACATGACGACCGACGATATAATCGTAACGACGGTCTTGAATTGCATCAGAACTGGCGAGCTTCAAACAGAGCAGGGCACTCTCGACAAGGTGAATTTGTAGAAGTTAGGCCTCCTAATCCCAATAACGAAGCGCGCCAACAGAGAGACAGACAATGACTCGCACTGCAGGCAGCCACGTGCGCTGGCTGGCTGGGAGAAAAATACCATAACTAACCTTGAAAAAATTCCAGTATTCTTTACCGACGTATACTGCATGATAATTACGTTCAAGTTGAAGCTCTGAGTACTGTGAAGAGTAAAGGATTGCACCACCCTTCACATGTAAAACCGTTTATTGAAAGATAATCTGCTTTTTAACTTTGTCTTTGCCATAAAACTTTTCACTTCACATTTCTAGTATGCATTGTCAGACTTAGAAACTGTTACCATGCAGCAATGTTTGAAGTTAAATATCCAATCAAGAACCAAGAGAACTTATTTAAACAGAAATTACGAATGCATTGTTATAGTGAACAGACATCACAGTGTTATTGTGTGTGTACATTCTTGCTTGTCAGTTGCACGATTACGTAACGACTATAAGGCTTACATACTTAGAACATATACTGGTACTGCTAATGAGATTTTAATGCAACATTTTGGTTTACTTGAAAATACATTCTGGATTTAAAGTACTTTCAGTGAGATACCAGATGACACAGTGGTTAGTTTATGTGACAGCTACACGATTTTAGCACGACGCTACTAATGAGTGACAATTTACAATGTTGCTTTTGCAGTGTTTCTGTTTTATATCTGCACAGTTTTTCTGTATTATTCTGGAAAGTAAAACATGTTTTAGTAGTAACTTTTGTGGTATAGCTACAATGAGACTGCCTTTTCCGTAGCACAACAATATGTTACAGCACAGTACTTTCTTCATCACGGCAATAAGTGTAATAACTAAGATACCTATACGCAAAGCATTTCACTTTTGTTTACCATGAGGTAAGTACATTGGCTTCTGCAGAACTTAGCTTTCGGAGGACAATAACTACGACACTTCCACAGAGATTATCTTACAGCAAGACGCACATTTAGCGCTACAGTACACGTATTTGAGTGATTAATTTTGTACTTAAATCATTTATTTTTAAAGATATTTGAAGTACAATGATACAAAGTTTTCCGTGATATATTTCATTCCATTGCTGTAATCTGTAACACCTGAGGGTATAATTACATTAATTCTCAGGGGGGTACACGCTTACTTTGTGTACCATGTGTTTGGCAAGCACAAGGAGCCCTAGCTAATATGGTATTTGCTTATACAACTTTACACATCGGTACCATGTTTCTCTAACACAGAATTACACAGCTATCTGATTATTTAACTGAGAGAGACAAACACTTATTTTACTACATCAGTGACAGATGTTTACGTAATTGCACCGTTGGATAACTTCACACTTATGAAATTGTATTTTGTCTGTACTTTGTGCAATGTTCATATTTTTTTTCGGAACCATTGTGATACTATGAGAGCTTTGAATGATGTATTTGGTATGGGATCATGATTTTTAAAGTACATTTGAGGTAGATGACACTATTGAAATGAGCAGAGAATTTTTTTTAGGTTTTTAAATTATTGCAGAAAGCTACGACGTTTTTGAGATTTGACTGAGGTGTTATGATGTTATGATGACGATGTGTATTACGCTGTGTGATATTATTGGATTTCAGACATTTTGCATATGAGAAAAGGACAGCCACTGAGCTGTAGTTTGTAGTGATACTAAGCCTGACAACACGAGAGTAAAGAAACGAAATCTGTTTATAACGTGCGCCTACACCAAGACGCGCGGCCAGCGTTTAACAGGTACCTTTAAATACTATGACTCGCTGGGCGCAGATATTTAAAATCATTGCCACAGCGCTTGATAGCTAGAAGCTGCGAAACAAAAGAAAGAATAATTTATCATTTGTTAGGAAAATTCTAGAGTCTTTATAGTTGGTTGTACTTATGGTCGCCGATATGTTAACATGTACTTCATTACTTTTGATGTTTGGTCGCCGACTTGTTAAGACGTGTTGTGTAGCACTGCTACAAGTTATATTTATTTTAATGTGAAAAACCACGTTATCACCAAGAAAAACAAAAACGCTTTTGTAAACTTTGTGACGATAAAAAATACTTACGCGCATGCCAGGACATTTAATTTTTACAAAATATCACACATACAAAAGCAGCGATTGTTGGACTGCTCCATGTATGAGAAAAATATAAAAAAGTAAGTTTTGTATTCATTGTAAATTTGTTAATGTTTATAGTTTAACGCCTTTGTTCTTTGAGAATATATTGATGCTTCACTGTACAGAAAATCTATGCTTATTCTTTTCTTTAAATTAACCACAAATAATGTTTATGTTTAAATGAACTTTGTTACAGGTTCGCTCTTTATCGCAGTGTCTCGATTGTATTTGGGAGACCATTAATGTGTTCAATTTCCGATCTGACAACCTTTTTTACAAAATTTCACTGTTTTGCATTCATTTCTAATTTTCCTTATTATTATTCAAATAGGTCCCTCAGGTAATTTCATTCAAGAGTCTGATTGCGTGAAAGCAATCCGGGTTAAGAGGTCATTTGAGAAACTATTTTCGCGCAATCAATCTGTAAATCTTCTGAACACAATCGAGAACCGACGCATCGGCGATCATTCATTAATTTTTCTCTCTTTCCAAGTCGTACCAAAAAACGGCCAAGGAGAACTGTCGTGAGTACGCAATCTAGTGTTAAAGGTTGCATTCTTTATCTTGTTGGCAAACATTGCCATAAATTATCATCATCAATGTTATATTTGGTTAAATACGAAAAGCAAAAAACCTTTTAACGCTAGAGCTGTTGCGGTATGTTTATGATCAATAAGCTGATGCTATATGAGGAATTTGATTATGCTACATATTTATTATGATGAAATATTGAAGAAGTGTCTACGAACATGTATATGTGTAATAAAGCAAGGAATAATGAGTAGTGGTTAGGGACTCTGGTTTGTGAAAAAGGATGTTGGAAACCGAGAATCGTACTTTAAGAGTTATGAAATGTGTGTAAATGCGTGAATGTATCACAATGCCGGCGAAAATGTTTTGGACACTGTTATATTTATAGGATTTTGTTTCTACAGATTTGCAACGCAAATTCTCAACCTGTGAAATTTTTATATGAGACTGTCACTGTAGTGCAAACTGGTGTCGTAAATATTTTGGTAAGAAAGTTAAGTGACCACCTTCACGTAATGAGTTGTGGGCACCCAGCTGTGCGACAGTCGCCTGGAAAAAAGCCATTAGGGTGTGGGTTTCCGAGGCACAGGTGGAAAAAAAGGGGCCATTATCCTCGCTATTGACATTCCTTTGTAGAAAGCATCTCAAATACGTCACGCTCAAACTTGACAACATATGATAACACTGTGGAGCTCTTAATTTATGATATTTACTGAAATGCCTAATGAAATGACGAGAAATATTTTTATGTCTATACACCTGATTATGACTACTGTCTTTCTAGTTGAGAGATTTTTTTTACTACCTTATGAAATGCCATATGGCTACTGAATGATGTTTCATGCCTTCCTTTGTACATATTTGCTCATTTTGTTTAATATCTAGTTTCTAGCTGCACTGCAGCATTGTTTAAAATAAAATTTAATAGATGTACTAATATCACTATTTTCTGTCTACAGACCCAGTAAAGAATAATTTTACAGGGTGATTCAAAAAGAATACCACAACTTTAGGAATTTAAAACTCTGCAACGACAAAAGGCAGAGCTAAGCACTATCTGTCGGCGAATTAAGGGAGCTATAAAGTTTCATTTAGTTGTACATTTGTTCGCTTGAGGCGCTGTTGACTAGGCATCAGCGTCAGTTGATGCTAAGATGGCGACCGCTCAACAGAAAGCTTTTTGTGTTATTGAGTACGGCAGAAGTGAATCGACGACAGTTGTTCAGCGTGCATTTCGAACGAAGTATGGTGTTAAACCTCCTGATAGGTGGTGTATTAAACGTTGGTATAAACAGTTTACAGAGAATGGGTGTTTGTGCAAAGGGAAAAGTTCTGGACGGCTGAGAACGAGTGACGAAAATGTAGCACGCATCCAGCAAGCATTTGTTCGCAGCCCAGGAAAATCGACTCACAGAGCTAGCAGAGAGCTGCAAATTCCACAATCAACTGTATGGAGAGTCCTACGAAAAAGGTTAGTTATGAAACCTTATCGTCTGAAATTGGTTCAAGCACAGTCTGCAGCTGATAAGATTAAAAGAATCGATTCCTGTGATTTTATCCTTGCTCAAATGGAAACAGATGAATCTTTCGTTTCAAAGATTGTGTTTAATGATGAAGCAACTTTCCACACTAACGGGAAAGTCAACCGTCACAATGTCTGTATATGGGGCACTGAGAATCCGCGGGAAACAACTCAGTATGAACGTGACTCGCCTAAGGTGAACGTTTTCTGTGCCATTTCAGCCAATAAAGTTTTTGGTCCCTTTTTCTTCGAAGGTGCTCCTGTAACTGGACTACAGTATCTGGAGATGTTAGAGAATTGGCTGTTCCCTCAGCTCGAACAAGAAGCACAACAATTCATATTTCAGCAGAATGGAGCGGCACCACATTGGCACTTATCTGTCCGTAACTACCTGAACGTCAACTACCCGAGGCGATGGATCGGTCGCCAGGCAGCCCATGACAGAGCACTTCATCACTGGCCTCCAAGAAGCCCTGATCTTACCCCCTGCGATTTTTTCTTATGGGGGTATGTTAAGGATATGGTGTTTCGGCCACCTCTCCCAGCCACCTTTGATGATTTGAAACGAGAAATAACCAGCAGCTATCCAAACTGTTACGCCTGATATGCTACAGAGAGTGTGGAACGAGTTGGAGTATCGGGTTGATATTGCTCGTGTGTCTGGAGGGGGCCATATTGAACATCTCTGAACTTGTTTTTGAGTGAAAAAAAAACCTTTTTAAATTCTCTTTGTAATGATGTATAACAGAAGGTTATATTATGTTTCTTTCATTAAATACACATTTTTAAAGTTGTGGTATTCTTTTTGAATCACCCTGTACGATGTACTTTCGTATAAAAGAGAGCACAAATAGACATTTCCCTTCACAGGAATTGCATAAATAATTTTTTTTATGACTTGGTAACTTTCTTGCAGAGTAAGTTTTTGTGATGCATCACTCTAGTGTTAAGATGTGACATAGGTATTAGACATGGCCATTTTTACTGTAATATTTTTTCTGCTTGAGCTATGTCATGTTTAGGTATAAGTTATTTCATTTGCTGCTGCTGTTTGCCAGGCATAGTGTTACTGAATTTGACTTTGTGTTACTCTGTTAAGCCAGTTTTACTACTGATTTATTTTGATTGTTTGCTGCACATTGCCTTATATTAGTTGTAATATTGCAATTGCTCTGCTAATTTATTTTAGTGCTGCTTGCTTTGCCAATTTGAATTTTTTTGTCATTGCTGTTTGTGTTAATTGTTCTGTGCTGCTGCATTGCCTCGTCCCTTAGTTTAGCATCTGAGCTCAGTAGATTTAAGTTAGCTTAAGATGGGTAGGCTATATGTGAGAACGAGTTGTGATGAATTGGAAGAAATGCATTGGGAAGCTATAAGAAAATGGTTTGGCCAAAAAAGAATTTTGAAAGAGGATGTGAACAGAATACAGACAGCATATTTGGATAGGATTTTTTTTTTGGTGGAATAAAATGTTGAAATAAGGGGAAAGAGCTACAGAACGAAATTTTGGGTTGGACTGTAGTACCAAATGTCACACTGAAAACGAACCCTGTCTTTTCTTTTGTATTATTCCGCTATGTGTTTATGTACCCTTGTGTATTTGTCTTTTTCCTGTCTTTAAGTGTTTAGCTAATAAGATTTATGTTGTAAAATTTTTCAAATACTATGTTATTTACCTTGTAAAGATGCTTAAACATTATTTATTCTGCTTTATTTTAATGCTCATGTGTGAAGGTGATGTTTCAAAAGTTATTCTGATCTTTTATGTATTTACTTATGTCATAATCCCTGTAACACTGATGTATATGTTATTTCGAGTCTTCTGTAAAGCCCGCATTACCACAAATGTTATCTGTATTGTTATGTTCTTTAATGATGTATTTTGTACCTTTGTTATTGTATTCTCATGTTATAATATTGTAATTGACACCAGTTCATCAAATTAAGTAACTTGTAAGCATTCATTTCACTGCACACATTTCTGTTGGTCATAATATATGCACAATATGTGAAAAAAAGGACTGTTAGTCTTTGGACGTGTATTGATAATTCAGCAAGGGACTGGATAACAGAATTGCTGGTTCTAAGGACAATTCCAAAAACTTCATGAGTGCACAAGTGCTGGTTATGGACTTGCTATATTATCTGCAAGACTCTTCAATGGTGATTGTGCACCTGCACAATGCTGGCCGTCTCTACATGGACTACAGTGGGTCTGCATCTTTGATGGCCAACCAGTACCATTATTTCTACAAGGACTGCAGTGGGTCTGCACCTCTGGTGGCCCACCAATACCATAATCTCTGCCAGGACTACAGTGGGTCTACTATGTGATGACCTACCTACCAGTATTCTTCAAAACTTCGACTGACTCTGCTGTGGGTTTGCTCTGTTGTGGCCCATTACCTGTCTGCATGTCGAGAGTCAGCACTGTCTTTCCATTGGAAGGACAACACTACTTCTTCAAGACTGCAAGGAAATCCACTACTTCCGTGTGCATTTTCTTTTACTGTTCAGACTTTGAGAAAAAAAAATCTGCAATTTTACTGTGATTGAATGATCAGGACTGTCTTTATGGACTGTGAGAAAATTTTAGCTTTTGACCAACATTGTATCAATAAGTGTGTGCATTTGATATCTTTGTTATTGTAATTATGAAAAATTTTATCAAATCATTATTGGCCACTGCCCAAAACAATTTGTAAAATTTTTTGTGGGGAGCATGGGGGCTATGTAAGTAGGTTGTTTATGTTTTCTTATGTTACGTAGCGCTCTGTATGAAAATCACTGGCTGTGCCGTGTGCAGACTGTGGCTAGTTTGCATTGTTGTCTGCCATTGTAGTGTTGGGCAGCTGGATGCAAACAGTGCATAGCGTTGCGCAGTTGAAGGTGAGCCGCCAGCAGTGGTGGATGTGGGGAGAGAAATGGCGGAGTTTTGAAATTTGTAAGACTGGATGTCATGAACTGCTATGTGTATTATGATTTTTCAACACTATTAAGGTAAATACATTGTTTGTACTCTATTAAAATCTTTCATTTGCTAACTATGCCTAACAGTAGTTAGTGCCTTCCGTAGTTTGAATCTTTTATTTAGGTGGCAGTAGTGGCGCTCGCTGTATTGCAGTAGTTCGAGTAACGAAGATTTTTGTGAGGTAAGTGATTTGTGAAAGGTATAGGTTAATGTTAGTCAGTGCCATTTTTTTGTAGGGATTATTGAAAGTCAGATTTCGTTGCGCTAAAAATATTGTGTGTCAGTTTAAGGACAGTCATGTATAATTGTCCAAAGGGGACGTTTCAAAGTGTCAGGTCGATACTGACCAAAGAAGAAGTTAAGTAACTGAATATGGGACCGAAAATACTAAATTACGAAGAAGTGTTAAATGATACGAATGATTAAGAAAAGTGGTATTGATAACTTCATTGGTGAATACATAATGGCACTGAATCATTAAACTAAAAAATTCCGTCTATTTGTTGATAAATGGTTTATATGAAACAGGACACGTCCCACAATACTTGAGAAGTAAATGATGATGTCAAAGAAGAACAAATTGAATGAAGAACATAGGAATTGGAATTGAGCATTCTTGTTCTTCAAAAATATTATCGATTATAACCTACAGACGCAACAAGAACAAAATTTCAGCTAATTTAGCTGAAAGTTAATTCGGTTAATATAAGCTGGAGGAACAAGAAAAGCTATCCTAAGCCGTCGCAGCACAACTTAAGAAAGTTTTAGAGGTAACAGAAAACTGAATACAGCTTTCGTAGATTTCAGGAAAGTATTCGACGGAAATTTTAGAAATAATTTTGTTAGGCTAGACTCGCGTCTCTGTTTAACAACTACATAGTATGTGTAATAAATAAGTACAGCGCAGTGTCGTTTATTCAATGGACTCTAGGTAAGCACCGCTTACCCAGCATTAACTGGAAACAAACCCCTTGCGTGCGTGCGTGGGTTGACAAAAGAGATACTATACAATATTTTCGGATAAGCGCCGCAGATTTTTTTATGGTTCTGGGCTAAATTCGTACGTTCGTGCTCACTGTAAGTTACAGTACAGCCAACGAGTGAGTTCTCTGAACAGACTGTACAAGCGGCGGCAAGAGCGTAGGGAATCACCGCTAACCGTCAACCTCGGCCACCAGGTCCCATTATAGGGCTAGTGTGGGCCTTGCTTTGAGGCTGAAAGGGCTAAGGCTTGCATTTGTTTTGTAGTACCACCGAAATCATAGTCGCAGTTAAGATAAATTTTCTAGTTTCCCTACCATGTTCAAGCTTCTGACATTCCCCGCCCCGGCTCGTAGAACGTTATCCTTTGGCTGATTATTCATTCTTTTTCTCATGGTCACCTCCCCTTTGGAAGTCCTCTCCTGGAGATACGAATGGGTGACTATTCCGGAATCTTTCGCCAGTGGAGAGATTATCATGACACTTTTTCAAATACAGGCCACATGTCCTGTGGATACCCGTTACGTGCCTTTTAATGTAGTGGTTTCCATTGCCTTCTGCGTCCTCACGCTGTTGATCATTGCTGATTCTTCTGCTGTTAGGGACAGTTTCCCACCCCTAGGACAAGAGAATGCCCTGAACCTCTGTCCGCTCCTCTGTCGTCTTGACAAGGCCGTTGCAGAATGACGGTGACTCCTTACGCCGGAAATCTTTGGCAGCCAATGCTGATTAGTAATCAAAATTTAAGCAGTGGCGGGCTTCCAACCCGGTCCCAATGACGTTTTGATTACTAATCAAATACGCTACCTCTTTTTTTTCTCATTTTGTTCGTCGTCGTTTGGTGCATTTGTTCGGGGCGGGCGTCCCATGACACCCGCTCAAGTTCATCTAGTCACTCAGTTTTTTTATTACAGAGGGCAACCATCCCTCTGACCAAACACGCTGAGCTTCCGTGCCGGCGCCCCTAGAGCATGGGTTCAAAAAAATATGGTTCAAATGGCTCTGAGCACTATGGGACTTAACTGCTGAGGTCATCAGTCCCCTAGAACTTAGAACTACTTAAACCTAACCAACCTAAGGACATCACACACATCCATGCCCGAGGCAGGATTCGAACCTGCGACCGTAGAGGTCGCGCGGTTCCAGACTGTAGCGCCTAGAACCGCTCGGCCACAGCGGCCGGCCAGAGAATAGGTGCCAGTTGCGGTACTGGCGTGCAAATACCAGCCTTCGTCGCCGATGAACAGCAGTCACCATGGTTAAATGAACTAGTCGCCTGCTGCGGAGGACCATACGTAACGATTCGTTGGTCGTTGAGGAGATACTGTTGGTTGCCCACTGGTTCCTCTGGGCAGTCCGTTATTCAACGGTCGGATGGTAGCCCATTAGTTCATCTCGGCAGCAGCAGTTATTCAACAGTTGCAAATCTATTCGCCCGTATGGATCTCCGCAGCTGTCGACCACCACTGTCGTCTATGGCCCGTGGTGCACCACAGTTACCTTGGCGCCGGTTTTGAATAGCGTCATTTTGCCACGTACGGTATACTTTTACCACGGCGACACGCAAGCAGTTTACAGATATAGCAGTTTCATAAATACTTCAGCCCTCGGCCCGAAAACCAACGATCACACCCTTTTGGAAGTCAGATAAATCGCTCCGTTTCCGCATTGCGACAATCACTGCAGTGTCCCCGCAGACCCCCAGCACGCTTTTTTTATACTCTCCACTGCCACCTGCCGTTTGTGAGTTATTTCACGTTGATGTCAAACGTAGACGGTGCTCACATTAATGTGACTGGACTGTATATTAGTACTTCCTTGGTATGTACTTGTACCCATTTCCCTGCAATTTCACACTTCATTTCTCCAGTGTCCCCATTCCGTTATGCTACCTGATAGAATGGAACATCCATGCACTAATTTATATTTACGTGACAAACCCTATTTCTAGGGCTATATTTTAATTTTGACAAATGGATTTATGCCGACATTTGTAAAAACGGCGATGATACACCAGTCCATACTAATGTAAAATTGCCACCTTCTGAAGAAGACAAATTTAAATTTGTTGAAACCTAGGTAAAGAATTCTTTAACTTCACATTCAAAGGAAATATTGACTTATCTATTAACATATTATATGATCAAAGAAGAAAAGTAAACAAACACTCCAAATATTCTATGAATAGAACAAAAAAAAGTCGCAATACTCCCCAGTAACCTCCCACGGTAATCTCAGATTCTATATATTGATGAGGTGGAAGTGTATGTCGGACTACTTCGTTCACAAGTGGTCTCTTCCTTCTTCACTTTTCTACATTTCGTATTCCGCACTGCAGACGGTGATAGTACTTCTGTGAAAGCATCCACAGCTCCCTTAAATGGCTTAATTCGCTCCACATGGATAATTGAAGTTTTTGTTGGCATCTGTATGTGAAAACTGAGAGATGATATCATTTCTACCACTTGGTACGGTCAGTGGTATCAAGTCATGAATTTCTTTGCGTTACTCCTGGGGGTTTACGGGTTTGTCACCAATGCTCACTGGCCAACCCCCTATTATGGCTACCCACCATGCATTGTATGTTCAAATGTGTGTGAAATCCTATGGGACTTAACTGCTAAGGTTATCAGTCCCAAAGCTTACACACTACTTAACCTAAATTATCCCAAGGACAAACACACACACCCATGCCCGAGGGAGGACTCGAACCTCCGCCGGGACCAGCCGCACAGTCCATGACTGTAGTGCCTTTGACCGCTCGGCTAATCCTGCGCGGCCCATGCGTTGTCTTATCCACTTCTGGCACTCTCAATCTTTCGTGTTTGCCTGTTTTACTTGTTGCCAAACGTTGCACAACCTTTTCACGAATTGTTCGCCGATTGAGCGTCATTTCCAAGTATTCGTTTCATCACTTCGAAAAGTAAAGGCGTTTTTCTCCCATATATTAACCCACAATGCCACAGACTGATACCCGTATGAATTTTGGAACTATATGCAGTGGTCGCATAACTTAGGTACATATCTCAGTTGTCGTGATCACTATTAACAGAATAGCTCATAGTCTTTGAAATCGTTTTGTTCTCACATTGACTTGATAATGAAAAAGGGCTTGTCCACAACTTGCGAATGTGGGGCAGTCTACAAAACTGCTTCATCAGGCCTGACATAAAATTACTACACTGATCTATCATTGTATGTTTCCAAGTACAAGAGCCTGATGATGACGCTTTTTGGCGACGAAATAGGTAGCATGCTTTGAATAGATGACGTTGGTATACAGTACAGCTGTTGGTTTCAATTATTATTTTTTCATGTACTTCTTTTTCGGCTGCTGTCCCACTGACCTCCATAGACTGCCACAGAAATATCCTCTCGTTCCAAGTGCTGCTCCTCCTGCACTGTTCGATACTGTCGCATCCATAAAAACGTTGTCAGGGGCTAATGCGCCCCTGGAAAGACGCGCATGGGGAAAAAGTACAGTGTGACAATAACGCTGGCCGGTGAGTGCTCTGTACTCAAAGATTTAGAAATCAGTACGTCCATGCAACATTACGCCTGCCCAAGTCGTAACACCTGGACCACCAAAACGAATACGCACGTTAATGTGCCTGTGTGCATTATGTGTTTCCACCTCTCGCCATCTCGCCATATGAGGATACGTCCAGTACTGTCGAATATGATCGTTTTAGTGCTCTAGATCTTATGTTAGAGGAGGCATAATGTTGAAATAGCTTACTGACTAGAAATCTTTGAACATGGTACTTTCACCAGTCAACGTATTTTGACACTTCCTCATATGCATCTATCCAGGAGTGCATTCGGCTCTGACTTCATTTTTATTGATGACAATGCGCGACTGCATCTAACTGCGCAGGTGCTGGAGCTCTTGGAACGAGAGGTTAAACGGCGATTGGACTGGCCAGCTCATGCACTCAACTTAAATCCCTTTGAGAAATGGTTCAAATGGCTCTGAGCAATATAGGACTTAACATCTGAGATCCCCTACAACTTAAAATTACTTAAACATAACTAACCTAAGGACATCACACATATCCATGCCCGAGGCAGGATTCGAACCTGCGACCCTAGCGGTCCCGCGGTTCCAGACAGTAGTGCCTAGAACCGCTTGGCCACACCGGCCGACCCCTTTGAGAAGATGTGGAATTTGAATGAAGGTATTTATGTAAACTGAATTCAGGATAGCCATGTGAGGATTCGAGTTCTGTTGCTTCGCGAAACAAACCCAGTACCCCAACGATAGCGGCTTGCCTACTGACGGGATGGTTCCCTTGAAAAAGCCAAGATCGATTTCCTCTCCCACACTGCCCAGTCCAAGATGGTGCTCACTCTCTAACGACGTCGTCGGCAACAGGACGTTGAATCCTAATCATTCTTCCTTGCACTACATATTTCATAATTTACCCAGGAATTCAGACTCTGGACACACGAGCTAGTAACAGACGTGAAAATCCTGTAATGCAATGTTATCTGACACTGAGATTTTTGGAATGACAACTGGGCACTTCTCTAGGTGCCATCAATGTACAAGTCACACAGAGAGAGTAACAGGGACCGCACTCCCTCCGTAGCCGAGGCACGTTTTTGCGGTAGCGCTCGACTTGCAGGTAGTCGTTTCAGGTCCTGGTGGTTCAGATCCTGGAGGTGAAAGAACTTTCCACCACCATTATTCAACAGGCAAGGTGACTAGGGGTGTATCGTATAGTTCCCTAACAGCACGCTTCGCACCAAGGCCCTGGGTTAAATTACAAACCTCTCCACAGCGTCTGATTCGAACGCGAACTAGGAGCTCAACATTTCCCTTTTCGTTATTAACAACACAAGCAAGATACTAGAACTCCACATACATTATCACAAACATTTACAGTGAACAGATATTTTAAGACACTATTGTGCGCGAAGAAGGGAAATCTTTATCACTAGTACCTTTCAGCCAACGATGTTAATTTTTAATGATGAAAACACCTGATTCTCTGAGTTTGTTTCACAGCTCATCTCATAAATAGATATAATAAGCACACTGTACGTCTACGGCAGAAAACCTCTGCTCACTGGTAATTCCTGGTAAAAACGGCTCAGTACAAAATCAATCTTGAACAGACAATAAGATCATTCAAATTCAATGCCGGACAAGGAAAGTAAAGCACTTGGAAGAGAAAATCGAATGTGAATGTAACTTCGTACACATACACATACACATCAACAGCGGTTATGTGAGCGATTCTCTGTGACAGATAAAACGGCCACCACAGAGCATTTACGTTGTTCGTTTTTACTGTTGTTACTAGACCTGAGAGGCAATTTCATTTTTATTACGGTCATAATCTCTCTCTCTCTCTCTCTCTCTCTCTCTCTCTCTCTCTCTCTCTCTGTCTCGCTCTCTCTCTCCAGTAAAAGGTCCTCAAATGAGTCTGCACACTGAAAACAGGTAACGAAAGTCTGCAGAGCATACGGAATACGTTCTCAGATTTGTGAGTGGCTGGCAAACTTCTTAAGTAACGTAATGAAGTTCGCGTCTTGGAAGGCGAGTGTTTATCAGAGAAAAGGGTATCGTCAGGACCCTGCCATGGAAATGTGAAACTTCACTGACGACACTATAATGTATGGGAAAGTATCATCGTTCACTGATTGTAGATAGACATAGGATGACGTGGACATAATTTCTATTTGGTGTGAAGAAGGGGAGCTTTTTCTAAATGTATAAAAATGTAAATTAACAGAGATGAGTAGCAAAAACAATCCTGTAATATTCGAATAAGGTATTAGTGGTGCGCTGCTTGACACAGTTATGTCGATTAACTATGTAGGCTGTGCGGCTGGTCCCGGCGGAGGTTCGAGTCCTCCCTCGGGCATGGGTGTGTGTGTTTGTCCTTGGGATAATTTAGGTTAAGTAGTGTGTAAGCTTAGGGACTGATGACCTTAGCAGTTAAGTCCTTAAGATTTGACACGCATTTGAACGCAACTATGTAGGCGTAACGTCGCAAGGAGGTATGAAATGGAATGAGCAAGTAAGGACGGTAACAGGGAAGACCAACGCTTGGCTTCGGTTGACTGGGGGAGTTTAGGAATGTTTAGTCCATGTACAAAGGAGACCCAGTATAGAATAATTGTGGCACCCATTCTTGAGTACCGCTCGAGTCTGTGGGCTCCCTACTATGTGAGATTAATGGAATACATCGAAGCAATTCAGAGGCTAGCTGCTAGATTTGTTACGCTATTGAGTAAATTTAGAGAAAAGGCTTTTGAAGCTGACTGTAGAAAAATTCTACTACCGCCAAAGTACATTTCTGATAAAGACTGAGAAGAGGAGGTAAAAGAAATTAGGGCACCTAATGAGGCATATAGGCTGTCGTTTTTACCTCGCTCTATTTGAGCGTGGAAGAGGAAAGGAAATGACTAGTAGTGGTACAAGGTACCCTCCGCCAGGCACTATATTGTGGTTTGCGGATTACGTATGTAGACATAGATGTAGAGTAACACCACTGTTCCTCTCTAAAACATTGGAAGGATGGGCTATCTCCCTTGGTCGCCACCATATCTGTCAGCGAGCCGCGCGGGGTAGCCGCGAGGTCGATGCGCCTTGCCACGGTTCGCGCTGCTTCCCCCGTCAGAGATTCGATTCCTCCCTCGGGCATGAGTGTTTCTGTTTCCCTCAGCGTAAGTTAGTTTAAGTTAGATTAAATAGTGCGTAAGCCTAGGGACCGATGAAAAAAAAAGGTTCAAATGTGTGCGAAACCTTATGGGACTTAACTGCTAAGGTCATCAGTCCCTAAGCTTACACATTACTTAACCTAAATTATTCTAAGGACAGACACTCACACACCTATGCCCGAGGGAGGACTCGAACGTCCGCCGGGACCAGCCGCACAGTCCATGACTGCAGCGCCCCAGACCGCTCGGCTAATCCCGCGCGTCTAGGGGCCGATGACCAAGGCAGTTCAGTCCCATAGGAAGTTACCACAAATTTCCAAATTTCCTTGAGTGACCAGAGCAGTGCAGAACATTGATTCATCGGCGAACACAATGCGACGCCATACATCAGCTATTATTTCTTCCCAGTCGTGACACCAGTCCAAAGGCATTTGTTTGTGTCGTGGAGTTAACGGTAGGCTACACGTGGGACGGTAATTGTCTAGCCCGCCTGCTCCATAGTCTCCGGCCAATGGTGTGGGATAAGACATAATGTTTCTGGAAATCCATTACTCGTGCTCGTATGGCAAGTACAGATGTGAAGACGTTATGATTTGGTTGGTGCAAAATACAGCATGCGGTAATCATAACGATCGACAGCAGTCTTTACGGAGAATATGCCTGCTCTCCCTTTCTTGTGCAGTCCAACATTGGGCCACTGTCCCATCGGAATTCCCCACAAATTAAGGTATTTCACAAGTCAATCACGCAGCCAAATGAAGATCAATAGTACTGCTTCGCACGGGTACACGCCATCTCTGTCTTTCACAATATTCACTGGACATCTGATGCTGTTGATACCAGTTATATACCCTACCAGGGCTGGTAAAGCCACTAATCATGACAATACTAAAGCACTATGGTGCCTGTTCTACCTGTCACAGGGAATTGCAACTCTAATAATTTACATATTCGCCGAAGGTGTGCCCTTGTACCAAGAACCATTGACAACCGACTAGGTGCTTCACGTTGTGTCAGGCAGTGTATTTCGTGTAGCTTCTTGTTGAAGTTGTTAGGAATACCATGAACTACATTCCTTCTCCCTCACAGTGACAGGTGAGCGTAAGGACATATACCCACAAACCGACACAGAAACTGACATCTTCATGAAGTGAAGTCTGCAGCTGTGTTGCCCGATAGGGCACTGGCACAGCGAACGACCGCAGCCTTATTCTCTGCTTAAGCAGCCTATAACACTCCCTGTCTGCTACCGCTACACGATAACCTTAAAGCTGGAAACAGGTTTTGAAATAAAACTATTTTGTTATAGCAATTATGGTATAAAGCAACAGAGCAGTGTTACCCTCTGAGAGGAATTTTGTTATGTTGACCGTGTTATTCCTAATGGGGGTGGCTTATCGGAAGTGAAAGTCAGAATTACGTAAATAATTAAACGGTGATAAACAAAATATTGCCTATCTGCACTGTTTAATTGATAATGGAAAACGGTCGCCAGCCTAACTAGGCAAGAGAATGGTTAACATTCTCGTTCAAGAAAATAGTTATTAGTAACTCTAATGGCTAAACACAACCTATACTTGACCACAAGCGAGTGCAATGAACTCCGACACACTCATATGTTTACGGTGAGAGTGAAACTAACAGTTGGAGCAGCACGAACTATTTGCAAAGTTATAACAGGTACAGAAAAACACTATCACTTTCAGGGCTTACACAAACTGAGTGGTCTTTATACTGTTAATATGAACACAAGAGAGACAAACACTTAGCAAACAAGAGTGTATAACGTTTCACAACAGTAGCTTTCTCACTTTTACTACATAGAAACACAATGTTAACAAAATTGCAAGAAACTGGCTCACCTTTTAGAATTTACTACAGATATCAAGGTGATCATTAGCTAAGCAAAACTTTAGAAGCCTCAGTCTTAAGAACTTTTAATTTTGCAGTTGGCAACAGCACTTTAATAAACAGTTTTAATAGGAAAATTATTTCCAGCAAACAACATTTACTTTAACTCACTCTCTTGCCACAGTAACTTTAACTTTCTTTTTACTAAGTTCAAGAGGCATTAATTAGCATAACATTGGTCATAAAAGTTCTTTCAGTAGGGACACTCGGTGATTACTTTAGTTCAAACGGAAAGGAACCTGAGAGGTGTTATGATGAGGAGAAAAATCAAGGTTGGTACATAAATTCAGATATAAATTACCTTATATTTGAGCACAATAACACCTCCATTAAGCTGATCCTTCACTGTACATCATTATAGTATTACGTTACAGTGATTGCGCAACGTGGTGGCAACTGCATGTTGTTAGGTGGATTCGCAGACCGAATTGCTGGACTCTGTCATTTCTTGGTGGTGACGACAGATACAAATTCCAGAATAGTTCCAGCTATTTATCCATCCATCCGAGGCATTGGAAAGTAGCAGAAAAAGCCTCTCTCGGAACCAGCACCATATGCACCTTTTACATGGCAGTGCACGGACTCGTAGCTCGTCTCCGACTGCTGGCTCGTCCCCGACTGACTATCAGTTCCAAATTTTCCACCTAAGCCAACCACAATTTGCGCGCGCTACACAGTTCCGTTCCCGAGGGGAACCACTACAACTTTTACATACAGAATAACTAAGAGCCCTAAGTGAGGATCAGCAATTTACATAACAGCAACCAATCATTTTAAATAAAACAAAACATTTACACATATAGACATTTCTACAAAAAATTATTCACACAAAATTACAATTATATACAGTAAGTTTTGTTCCCTCCAAATGGGTCAAAGCATTTAAACGAGAGATATGCTACACAGCATACAATCAAATCATGACATCAAAGTTTTAACAAAGAAAGGAGTATACGGTTTTGTGTTACCTATTCAAACAAACACATTTACAGAAGCACAGCAATGTAACATTAAATGAAACAAAAGCAAAATAAATCAGTACAGCTTAAGAGCTATGGTGTTACAAGCCTCTGGATATGAGTAGCGCAGAGAAGACACGGAGATCCGCAGCTGTCTTCCAAACTGCATTAAGACTAATCCAGTAACTTGGATCGAGCCTTCAGCAGCCTCATACGTTGTCTACTATATAAATGTTGCAAATTACCTTATTTGGCGTAAGTAATCATCGGTTTTCTGACAGGTTTTATGTGAAACTTCCCGGTAGATTAAAACGGTGTGCCGGACTGAGACTCGAACTCGGGACCTTCACCTTTCGCGGTCAAGTGCTCTACCATCTGAGCTACCCAAGCACGTCTCACGACCCGTCCTCACAGCTTTAATTCCGCCAGTACCTCGTCTCCTTCCTTCCAAACTTCACAGAAGCTCTTCTCCAAACCTTGCAGAACTAGCACTCCTAGAAGAAAGCATATTACGGAGACATGGCTTAGCCACAGCCTGGGGAATGTTTCCAGAATGTTTCATTCTGGTTTTATGTGACCCGCCACTTGCGACAGGGCACTTTTCTTGTAGATACACGTTATGCATCTTTAATCCTGTGGTCTCCATTGCTTTTTGCATCGATATATGGTAAAATATTCCTAATTATCCTCTCTTTTAGGGATAGTTTCCCATATGTTGGACAATAGAGTTACCTGAAACTCTTTCACATTCTCCTCCCTCTTTGACAGGGATGTTGGCAGAATGTTGACCATGTCTGTACCGAAAGTCTAGCTTCGTAAGAAATGATTCAAATGGCTCTGAGCACTATGGGACTTAACTTCGGAGGTCATCAGTCTCCTAGAACTTAGAGCTACTTTAACCTAACTAACCTAAGGACATCACACACATTCATGCCCGAGGCAGGATTCGAACCTGCGACCGTAGCGGTCGCGCGGTTGCAGACACTAGCGCCTAGAAGCGCTCGGCCACTCCGGCCGGCGCTTCGTAACAATTAGTTAAAATAAAGAAGAGCAAACTAGGAACTCTGCCGGCCGCGGTGGTCTAGCGGTTCTGGCGCTGCAGTCCGGAACCGCGGGACTGCTACGGTCGCAGGTTCGAATCCTGCCTCGGACATGGGTGTGTGTGATGTCCTTAGGTTAGTTAGGTTTAAGTAGTTCTAAGTTCTAGGGGACTTATGACCTAAGATGTTGAGTCCCATAGTGCTCAGAGCCATTTTTGAAACTAGGAACTCTATATCTCTTTGCCAACAAAATCACAAGAGGGCAATGTTATGCTAGGAAAGGGTTGTGGGGAACCACGAAATAAAAATATACACACGACCATCGGGAGAGTCCAGCGTAATATCATTCGCATACCACTCTGGTGCCTTATGAACTGTTCCACACCTGTCTCTAATGTTAAAAGTACGTAATACTGACTATTGCGCTTATAGGAACCCCTGTTAAAAGCTCGGAACACACTGATACAATTCCAGATAGCTTAAGGAGATCAAAAAATGCAATGTACGGATAGCAGGATAGTATTGGTACTGTGGACTAAAACACCAAGTTTTCAGTCTAGACGTCCAACAGACTCAGTGGATGAGCCGTTGTGCATTTCCCCGCTTCGTCTTTCACGAATAGTTGTGTAACAGCGGAAGATCCATGTTCAATTGTAACGAACAATGGGCGAAGAAATGACGTCTGAACACATTTCCACGGAAACCACGCTTAGCATTGTTATGAATCTATATAAGTAGAGCCGCTGGGAGGCTGAGGCAGTGCTTCAGAGACAGGTAGCTGCGAGCAGACAGCATGCTGCAGAAGCGAACGTATTTGGACGGCGCCGCCGCCATGTGCGTGTCGCTGGAAGCACGAAAGCTGAGGAGGCGGCGGCGTCGATGCTGTTTGCGAACTCTGCGGAGGTATGGCGTGGTGTCTGAGCACATACGAGGTCCCACGAGTCTCGGCAGACTTATGCTCATGTAATATCTTTCTTTTTTTTCAGAGGCATGGATTTATTTGATTACGACGACGACGACGACGACGACGTCGAGGAAAAGTTGATGGAGGCGTAACAGCTGAATAGGTGGCGGCGTCCATGTTTGCGAACTATACGAAGGTATGCCTTGACGTCTGAGCACATACGACCTCCCATGTCTCGTAGTAAACTTTTGTTCATGTACACTATCTTTTTTTCCAGAGGCTTGGATTCGTTTGAGTGCGTCGACGATTACGCAAAATCTGAGGAGGTGGAGCGCCGATGCTGTTTGCGAACTAAGATTCGCAGCAAACTATTGCCATGGTGCCTCAGCATGTAAGACCTCCCACAATTCGCAACAAACATTTGTTCATGCACTCTTTTTTTTTTCAGACGCTTTGACAACGACAACGCTATCGCTGGAAGCGCAAAGGCGGAGGAGGCTGCGGTACCGTCGATGCTGTTAGGAAGGTATGCCATGGTGTCTCAGCATGTACGAACTCCCACGATTCGCAGAAAACTTTTGCTCATGTACTGTCTTATATATTTTTTTTTTCAGACGCTTATATTTGAGTACGACGACGAACGCCGTCTATAAGTCGCTGGAAGCGCAAAGGCTGTGGAGGTGACGGCGTCGATGCTGTTTCCGAACCATACGAAGATGTGCCATGGTGTCTGAGCACATGCGAACTCCAACGACTCGCTCATGTACTCTTTTCTTTTTTCTTTCAGACCCTTGAATTTGAGTAAGACGCCGACGACGACGACAACGACAACGACAACGACGCTGTGTACAAGTCACTGGAAGCGCAAAAACTGACGAGCCGACGGCGGCGTTTCTGGAAATGACTAACGCACACTGGGGTGTTTGACGGCGGAGGAGCAACCTAATCGAGCTGCATCTGGCGGGCGTAGAAAATAGCACGTGCGCACTAAATAACTGGAACCCAATATTAACTTACTTCTGCATAAAATAAAATAAGAAACTGAAATAAACTTATAATTTCTAACTGCTATAGCGGCAGACTTATGAAAGATATACTGTTTTAAGTCTTCATAATTTTCACCACAGACGCAAAAGTGTTTTCTCTCGGGCTTTAAACACACACAGCCTGTATAAGCGGTTGATGAATGTGGAGCACACCAGTTTGAGACTAGAATTTTCACTAAAGAAGCAAAAAAAAAAAAAAAATACATCCCATGCGATCACTGACACTGGAGCACACCAATTTGAGACTAGAATGTTCACTAAAGAAGGGAAAAAAATTGGCAATCCTCCAAAATTTACAGCCCATGCGACCACTGACACTGTATTTGGAACTTAACTACTGCTGAACCTTCTATGTGGATGGGAACAGGCATTCCGCCTCTTTACTTGTGGGTCACGCAAAAAGTCATCAAAATCTAGGTTACTAACTGTTTGTGAAATTTATCAAGAAAAAAAGTTCCACAGTGGAAGTAAGAAGAAAAGCTCGAAATTGTGAATTTCTAATAATATCACACGAAGAAAATAGATTCTTTGTGATGTTGGTGTGAAAATGTTAAGCTTCTAAGTCAATGCATTCAAAAGATACGCCCATTTATGTCGTGTTTTGAAACTCGCAACCTCACTCTTTAACCTATAGGGTACTTCCATTGACATGGAATCATGAAATTTGCTAGGAAGAAAAGTTTCACAGTACAAAAAAAAGAAAATTTTCGATTTGGAATTATGTCACACGAAAAACTATTTTGTTGCTACCTAACTTCAAAGTTGAATGAAATTAAAACGTTCTCGAAAGCTTTGGAATCCGTGGGACTGATATCTTGTTGATAAGAGGCAAAAGTCGTCGAGGTGTTAGATTCCCAGAATGGATAACCTGTCTATACTGTATACATAATTGAGTTTGTACGGAATCCTCGGTGCATGAGTCCTGCTCATATCTGGCCAAGTTTTTATGTAGAATGGAGCTCGCTTTCTCAGTCGCTTACAGCGTGGCTGCTGACGCAGAGTCTTGTAGTCGGTGGAAGCACCTAGTAGAACGGATTGCAGAATTATGGCTGATGAGAGCTCTATGGTTTCCGTCGTTATTTGATAAGTGGCACTCCCTCAGCTTTTTTTGTACATATTGCGCCCTAGTTTTAACTGTCCGCCACTTGCTGACGGAATACCCATTTTTGAAGCGTTTACGTTCCCGCTTGGGTTTGCCGTCTGAGTTATCGGCCGTTTTAGGAAATGACGCGTGGGCTGTCGACCACGTTTTACTTTTTATCCACCAAAGCAATATGGCGAAGGCCATTTAATTTTTAGTCTCGGAGGTCCGTTTCTGTATGGTGTCTTTTTTAGCCCTTGCTCCACTTTCCTTTTCTGTCAATTGGGACTGATGTACAGTCGTTTTTTGACTCCTCTCTGTCTTCCTGTTCTATAGTTTTGACTGGGTGCGTATGATTCCAGTTGTTTTTGCGCCATAAAACAAAAAATAAACACACACACAATAACGTATGACCATGTTCCATAAACAGAAATTCTTGACGATGAAATGACCATGATCAATGAACATAACTTATGTATGACGGTGCGTATGTGCGTATGTATGACTATGTATGTATATGTGCGCGTGCTTGCGCGCGCGTGTGCGTGTGTGTTTGTGCGCGCGTGTGTACGCGTGTGCGCGTGTGTGCGTGTGTGTGCGCGCATGTGTGCGTGCGTGACCGCGCGCGCGCGTGTCTGTGGGCGCGCGGGTGTGTGCGTGCGTGTGTGTGTGTGTGTGTGTGTGTGTGTGTGTGTGTGTGTGTTTATGCGTGTGCTTGTGCATGTATAGCTTGAGACTAACGCAGAACACTCTCCTTAAGATTTAAACCGAGCTCAGAAGATTGATATCAAATTGATTCGAACCTGCGACCGTAGCAGTCGCGCGGTTCCAGCCTGGTTCAAATGGCTCTGAGCACTATGGGACTCAACTGCTGAGGTCATTAGTCCCCTAGAACTTAGAACTAGTTAAACCTAACTAACCTAAGGACATCACAAACATCCATGCCCGAGGCAGGATTCGAACCTGCGACCGTAGCGGTCCTGCGGTTCCAGACTGCAGCGCCTTTAACCGCACGGCCACTTCGGCCGGCGATGTCAGGTGATGTCAGGTTGCATGTGATCCCCAATGCGCTCTGGCGAGCACACTGCCAGGCCTGTCAGTGTTATCGATGCCTAAAAAGCTACACGTACAACAGAGTGCAATACCAGTATCCCTCAGAACAAAACCGTGATAAATGAGGGCTATCCTGACTGCGGGTTGGTTCTCTAAAGGACCAGACGCAACCTCTTTATGGAACTGCCACCACGCCGTTGCGAGCACTGGAATGTAACATCAACGCAACTCCTATAACAAAGCAACTATTATGAAAGGAAAACACAATCATAACGATAATAAATGTCCTCTTTTGACGAAAATAGGCATAGTCTATTTTCATTCAGTTTTATGAGAAAAATCGGTATAGTTGTTACGTTCGATTGCAGGATGCAATTAACATCTCACTATTTTGCGTGCACAGACACAAACATACAGAAAACAGAGAAAAAGTGCTGCAACTGTTGAATATATGGTTGGAGGTGACTGGATGCATTCGAACACAGTGCTACACTATGCCACCCGACGAGAAAAATAGCACTGCATGTTGGCATCTGTACTGTCTATACAAACCATTTTAGAACGTGGATCGAGAAGTGTTGTTACAATCGCATGGATAGAAATGGCATAAAATCAATAAAATTACGAAAAAATGATGGAAAATACGTATAAATGAGGTAAAATACATTAAAATGCAGGGAAATTGAGGGAGTACTTGCATGTCTTCCTGGAAAAAAAGACAACTACCTGTCTATAAACTTACTTGTTAATGCGTTAAAGTATGACAGAGAGTGTATGGAGTGGTCGGTTGAGATGGAGTCGTAGCGAGGTGGGATTTAATGGTAGACTGATGATACATTCTAGAGAGAGAGAGAGGGAGGGATATGTGGCTGCAGGTCATTTCACCATTTTGTTCCGTTGCTCTGACGGGATTCTTCAGCTGTGTGACATAGCCTGCGTTCGACTCGCATACAACTGCGTGTTCTTTGTGTGACTTAGAGCACTGTCTACTTACGATCTTTAAGAGCAAACCTCTCGGCCATCAGAGGACTTCCGTCCTGTTTAGACACATACCTCTAGACGAAGATTTATGCGACATACTCCATTCCCCTGTCACATCTTGGGCATAAAATCGAGTCTTCAGTGTCATAACTACTGTGATTCTAAGTTAGCGACACGCGTTTGTGAGGTACTACAATCCCCATGTATAGATGTGCTGTTTACGTAGCTAGTGGCGGCATGACGTGTATTTTCACATCTCAAACACCGCTGCTATGCGCTTGTCTCTTTCATTGTAAGAGACATTCTCCGTTACTAAAGATCATTTCACATAGCACTGATGCGAGCATAGTATAATTTTTGAACAATGATCGGATGTGAACAGTGGGGTCTATACACCTATGGAAAGCTAAATTGTACATGTATCACAAGGAATCGATGTTTTAAGGAAGTAGTCTTTCATTTTATAGATTGTCATCATAGTTTATCGAACAGAAAACTGATAAGAAAATGTATGTCATGCGCTGGAAATGTATTTCTTTCACTGGGATATGTTTCTTACATTGGGATAGTAACAGCACTTCCATATGACTAATAGATTGAAAACCGCAACGATCTAACGTTATAGCGTCTTTTAAATGCAGAATGTTGTAGCCTTTGGACTGCATGTGTTAACAATACCTTCTTGGTAATGATCCCAGAAACTAGAACTATACTTTAGAATTGATAGCGCAGTTGATTTACGTAAAGTACTGCAAACTCCGTCCATCTGGAGCTCCATCATGCTGAAAAACCACCCGTTTCTTCTTCTTAACCATCTATCATCGCAACAGTTTCATGTCTACTATACACCGATAAGTGGAGCCAACGTCCTCGACCTTCGCATATCTGGAGAAATCTTGTGCTCTTGGATGGGTGTAGGAAAGCAATCACAGCCTCGCTTCGCACTGTTCCTCTATGAAACATGGAAAGAAGCGATCTACTTCTGGTCAGATGCAGATGAAATTGGTGCCAGTGCTGCAAGGAGCGTTGGTCAAAGATTATGCGAGGAGATCTTTTGCTATCTAACTTTATCCTAAGAATACAAGAATGTCCTGTGTCTCCCATCCCCATAAAGAAAAACTGCAGAGTATGCACTATGATCGAAGTGCTAGAGATATGTACGTCGTTGTTTGGTAAAGTTTGGTGTATATTTTCCAGGATTAACGATGAATGAACATACTGCACAGTCATCTATTTACATCCGCAATGGCACCCGCAAAGTAATGGAGGGGCTGTTTAGCGATGATACAGAATTTGGTAAGCATGCTGCGGTGTCACTGGTCCGTGTTGAAATTACGATAAAATTGCTAAAATTGATCGCACTATCAACTATGATGCTTATTATTACGGAACATCGACGGTGACTTTTCCATTACATCCATCCACTGGTACGCTGTTGATTACCATATAATGAATGAGTGACATCGCTTTTTTGAGATGGAGAAAGAGTCTTTTGTGGCGGAGGCAACACCTTCCAAGGATGGGTAACACCGAAACAGTGATTGCGTACAAGGCAGCAATATGAGGAATCGATCAAATGGAACACGGCGCCATCAGCTATACTGTCACTGTCAATGATGACTTTAAATGTAGAGGTCGTCAGTCACATACGGACAGCAGTTTGGAAATGCTCCACAATGCCTCTGAACTCTTCCCTTACGTTGTGAATGCCTCTGAACTCTTCCCTTATGTTGTGACTGTCTTTTGTTTCAATCATTGTGTGTATCTGTGTGTGTGTGTGTTTTGTGGAATCAGCATTAACAACGTGATTTACACCATGTGATGATCCAAAGGACCAAAACATGTTAATGTCAGTTTAGAACCTGACGCAGACCTCGAAGTCGTGGCAGAAAAAAAAAAAAAACAAAATGCATGGCAGTGTACAAAGCACGTTACAGCAGAAACAGCGCTGTATCAAACAACAAAACAGGGATCCTCCCTTGCAACTAATAATATGTGGCAGATGGTCCTTGCACAATCTAAGCGATGAAATTTTACACTGATCTGTGCAATTGACGTCAATCACTGGCCACCAGCTCCAATGGATCAATACCTGTATATTTAATAGGACCGCCATATACGCTCAATGCCGGCGCTAAGACGGTATTTGTTTTCAATATATCCGAAGAGAGAGATGCAGTAAAAATCTATCGGATGCAGTTAGCGGAGCTTTAATAGCTCGTAATTTTTTTTTTCTGTTGAATGGTACAGAATATCGATGATAGAGTGTTTGGGTGATAGATGTGAATGGACCCTGAGGGACGCGGATCTGCTTCAGACTGCAGTACTTGTATAATGTTGAGTCTTCCTAATTTTCCCGATAAGAAACACCACCGTAACTGTTCGTACTCTCTTTTATACTATCTTGTATTGCATGACCACTCTTCGTTTGGCGCTGACCTTACACTCCGTACACAGGTGGCAGAGCTACGACAACACATGCTCATTTCCACTGAGTGGTCAAAATGCGCTCCTGTTGCATTAATTCAGCTTGTCCTGTTTCTCCATGAGATGCAGAAGGTCTTAGATATAGCGCTCTCTGACTACTGTTCAGGTCCAACTTACATTGGGATGATCACATGGACGAAGCTGCTGGGATGGCAGGGCAGAGACTGAGGAGCAGTTACATGATGCAGAGATTGTCAAACAAAATAAATAAATAAATAAAACAGTGCTGGAGTTTTTGCTGTATGGGATCCTTAGCAGACAGATCCGAAAAATGTGACTCGTTTCGAGATATGAGAGTGGCACGAATATGATTCATCAGTTGCTGTAATCATTGAAAGCTATCTCTACAGGATTAACGCAAGTATGTGATAGAATGGATAGACTTGATTCGAATTCACAGACAGCATTTCTACCCGAAAGCATAATGCTATGAATGACTCCTGTGTGTGCCTGTAGACTCAAGACCACTTTCTGTGCAGGGTGACGGTAACGTAGCCGCTACAAAATGTATGCCGTAAAAACCTTCGGCCGTCAGCTTCAGATGCCGGATCTCAATAGTGTTCCCCAAAAAGAACATCATCTTCCATCCACGGATTTCCATTTGACCTATGTGGTTAGTGTAATCCGATATGCAAACTGACTCTGATGATCAGTTTAATTATTCAGCCTATCAAATTCATATCAACGACATGCCACCTGTGGGTGGAGAAGATGGCTAGGGCACCACGGGATGATTCTCGATGGGCGTTTCTGTTTCCTTTTTTTTTTCCGTTGCGGCGATATCTTCCAACTAAATTTCAATGTCCCGTCTAGTGGACAGAAAAATGGATGCACCTGCTAACTTTAGAAAAACACTGTTCAGTCTGAGACAGATGGATAGTCTGACACGCCCAGTGGCAGCTGCATCCCTCGAAATATATGTTCCCGTTCTTCTTAGGACAGAGCTGTGGGGGAAGACGCTAACTTTCTAAATCTGTAATGACCAACAAAGCGCACCTTGAGAGTGGGACTGTATACCGATTCCAACTTCCAGCTGCTGTCTGCCGCCCCCCCCCCCCCCCCCCCTGATGGTGGCCGACAAGTGATCATCAGTAGACTGCCAGATACGTGGCCGAGCAGCGCATGTGTCGCAGTTGTGTCATTAGGCGACTTGGGAGTTAAGAGCTCACGTGGCGTGGTGCCTTTCATGCCAAAAGGCCCACAGCTGGTCATGGAGCGGATGGCAGTGGGCCGCCTCCCGCGCCTGAAAGGGACTGCTACCTGATTTTGGGGGGGGGGGGGGGGGAGTGGGGGAGCGGTGATGACTAATTGATCAATTTAATTAATTTGCATATCAGTTTGATATCAAAAGAGCAGTGAAGCCGCCACTACCCTACTGCTTGTCTGACGCATTAACTGGACGATAGCAGTGCAGTCTCCTCCTAAAATAACCAATAATTACTTTCTGACACAGTGCGTTTGTAAGTTATAAGAACTCATGCCATATGACATCTGACCTTTGTATTAAACCAAGGGTAACCAAATAACTAGTGAAAGGTGGCTACACTGAGCCACAGCGCCAGAGATCGCGCTAGAGAGTATTGTTCCGCTGCCTCCACTGGCAGTGATTCTTGAGATGTCGTGGTAGGCGGAGCAATACTCTCTAGCGCGATCTCTGGCGCTGTGGCTCAGTGTAGCCACCTTTCACTAGATACCATTATAATCAGTGGCTAGTATCTGCACATGACAATGTATTTTCCAAATACAGCTACATTTGATCTACTTCAGTAGCTACTAGCATTACTGAAAACTCTCCCCTTGAGATCACGCAAATCTGTGCACTGCACAGGTGAATGAGTTGCCTAAACACAGGCGCTTATATCCTTTCCGATTCGTCATGCAAAGAACATCGGCCACAGACACATCTCTCCCTCCCTCCCGCCCTCCCTTCCTTCCTCCCTCCCTCCCTCCCTCCCTCCTCCCTCCCTCCCTACCTCCTGTCATGATGCAAATGCGTGATGCCCTGCGTCGTCACTTTCAGGCCCGACGACGGTTCATGCGGCGTGCAACGTTGATACCAAATTACACCACAACTCTGCCAACGCCATCACGGACGCGGCACACGGCAGAAAGGTCGCCACACACTTTCTTACCCACATTTCATTCCTTTTGATGCCTGTGTCACTGAGGTCAGAATGGCTACACCCAGGTTTGAAATCACACGGCTTTCTTTTCGATGGGCTGAGAAAAGATTTTAGACTCCCCACCGCTCAAAACTGACACAAAAAAGCCTAGGGGGTGGCATAAAGGGCGTCACTGAAATCACTGCTTTCATTGCGGTGTTGATTCCCGGACATCTCACAATCAAAACTGCAGTTCTCAGTGCTATGAGCAATAGGATGACGTTCTTGACAACCTTTGATGCTACTGGCGTTGTGGGACATGAAAGTGATCGCACTCCTCTGGATTGCAGTGCGACCGCAAGTTTTGCTATTCTGTAGATGGTTGGAAACGCTAAGAACATTCGAAACTATTCGACGAAATTTGAACGTGATCCAATGCAGAAAAGGACGCTTAGTGCATGATGGGAGTGGCGACCTCCCCAGTCGTTGCTTCCATCATGCACTGGTGCTTCTGCACGCAATGTGGCTTCAGTTTCCAGAGACTGCACTCATTTGTGTGTGAGTTGTGATTGCGTGAGTGAGTGTGTGTCTGTCGTCTATTTTTGACGTAGCCCCTGCTATATTGTGACAGTCTTTTTGTTGGCCGGCGGATGTGGCCGAGCGGCTCTGCGCCCTTCAGTCCGGAACCGCGCTGCTGCTACAATCGCATTTTCGAATCCTGCCTCAGGCATGGATGTGTGTGACGTGCTTAGGTTAGTTAGGTTTAAGTAGTTTGAAGTCTAGGGGGTCTGATGACCTCAGATGTTAAGTCCCATAGTGTTTAGAGCCATTTGAACCATCTTTTTGTTGTGCCTATCTTTGAGTCAGCATCTCCACTATATGCTGGGTAGCAACTTTCGCAGTTTTATATCTCTGATAATTAGAGAAATTTTTCAATCTTTGCTGCACTTTGAAATCTTATCGAGATCTGTCTGAATACCTAAGCATGTTTTTTCAGGCAGTAATTCATTATAGATACCTGCACCATCTTCGAAAGGTTTGAGGAGTATTAATATTGCCTGCCATGTAAATATACGAGTCCAACGTGATCAAGAAGGGTCCCAACACACTTTCATGTTTTTTAAAGATGTACAGGCGGTGGACAAAACTATGGGTATACTGTGGTGGTCCTCTCGGAACGAGAAACATTTATTTATGGTTGACATGAAACG
Source organism: Schistocerca nitens (assembly GCF_023898315.1). Taxonomy (NCBI): domain Eukaryota; kingdom Metazoa; phylum Arthropoda; class Insecta; order Orthoptera; family Acrididae; genus Schistocerca; species Schistocerca nitens. The sequence goes on from NC_064622.1 coordinate 249,064,739, forward strand.
TTTGCGTAATAAAAAGAACTGTTATTCTCTGTACAAGAGAGTACGTAAAAATTTTAATTATCTCACTGTGATGTATGTGAAAAGCGGTATCGATATTTCCTGATAATTTATTTTGTGTAGTAAAGATAATGAGAACAACAAGAACAATATAAATAGATTTTCATAATTTTTTTGTTCTGGTTCGAATCTTCCTACGAGAAAGACGTGGTTGGAGACATGTATTTTTAACGTATTTGTGGTGAATATATGCTGTTATTTATAACCAAACCACATATTTCAGTAGCGTTAGCGTCCCTACATATATGAAATATTAATTGTACATTTTTCAGATATCAATAACTTGCAATACAGTATGAGTTTTAATAAGTATTGGTGGCCGCAATTTACAAGAGAGCAGATTCATCAAATTGCTCCTTTATTACGTGGCGTAAAACCAAAAGAAGATCGGTTACAATTAATTTCTTGAATAAACAAATCTGAAGTCATGTAAATTTCATACATTTTGCAAAGAGTAGTGTCGATATCAAAACAGACTCCTGTGGTTGCCACTTCATGGCTATCTTTGTACCAAAACGTGCACGAAAGTCAAGGAAATTATGGATGTAATAATACAAACATTTCCACTGGGAACCCCTTTAAGAACGGGAGCAACAGTTTTAATAGAAAGAGGAGAAATGAAGGGGACTATAATACCTCATTTCGACCCAAGAATATGAGGCAGATGAATGAACAAGAACAAAAGGCAGGGCCAGAAACCTGGCTTTCAAACCAAACACCACAGGGTGTTATACCAATGCCAGCTCCTAATCAACAACCGCAGTAGCTACAGCCACAGAATGAGGTGCCTCAACACATGCGGCAATCTCACTGAGCCAGAATAGCACAAATTGTGGACGATCTACAACCAAGTACATCGCAAGCGTCGAACTCCACACCACTAATGTAAGCCTTCCACAGGTGATTGTGGGAGCACGAATGGAGGGCAATCGTAATGCATCCGCACTCATATACAGCGAAGTGTTGGATCTGAAAGAACTGTGTGCAGGTCCGAGAACGAGAGGTCAGCGAAATACTGAGTTGGTAGAAGCCGCAGTCAAAGAAAACACACACGGCATGCCAGCGAATTATTAATAGCGGCACCAGTGTATCCGTTATGGACTACGACCTTTTCGAGTGCATCAGTCAGATAAATTAAGTTGCGACCATTGCCAGGTCAAGATTGTAGAATTTTAGGAGTCATACGTGGATGTACGCAGCAAATTCAGTCAGCTTCAAGATGCAATTCAAATAGGAAACGACGCGTTAAGATGCTCATTCCTCGTTGAGAAAAATTTAATAGTTCTCTGCGTTCTAGGCTGGGAATTATTTAAGAGAAAGGGACACGACGAACGACCTTACTCGAGCTGTATGCTCACTTACGAATGAAGGAAGATTAGTCGAACTGGAAATGATAAAAACAACTGCTTTACATTGACAGCACTGCAGAAGGTTGAACGTAATTTATATGAAACGCTAACTATTGCACATAGCCAGTGACTATACTCGGCAAATCTACTTGTGTATAATTGAAAACGGCGAAAGTGAGGTCGACTCCATAAGAAAAACCATAGACGTAAACGTCACTGAATCGAGTTATCACGATGATAAACAGCGGCAACAACTTGCACAGTTATTGAAACATTATGCAATGGTATTCTCCAAAAAACAGGGACAGTTAAGAGATACATTTACGATGTACAGGTAAAACCTCATGAGACCTATTGTCATGCTACATATACGGTACCGTGGAGTAAAAAGCAGGCAGTGTCTGTGGAATACAGCGTAAGTCCGTTAGTCGCTGCCCCTAAATGTGATGGTAACACGCCTCGTGCTTGATTTTTGCGATTTCAACAAGATAGTCATACCAGTGCGAAACCGACCTGAAAATGTGGAAGAGCAGATACGAAAATTTCAAGAAATACGATTTTAACTAGCTTCGACTTAAAAGCCTCTAGCATACAGAAAATTAATAAAAAGTGGCGACTTTTGTATACAGGGCGACATCTAATTGCCAAAATACCTCATGAAGATTGTTACCTTCCAGATAATCCATAATTGCCTCTGATTAGGCTGATATTAAAGGTTTGACAGCAAGAAAAGTAAGGCTTATTTTTTGTGAATGCCATATATAACCATTAGGAGTCGTTGTTAAAAGTCACAGATGATTTGTCTACTTTATATATTCCAAGATGCTACTCCAGGCGGGTGTAAAATGAATGTGCGCAACGAAAAATAATAAACGCTAAAATGAAGATTTGGCCCTGTCTGACTACCCCCTGAAGCAGATCTTAGTATCTCTTAATTCTATAAATTACAATCTAAACATAAATGAATGAGGAAGGCAACTAATCATACTAAATGATAAACGTTGTTCCCGCTTATAGATATATTGTAGATTTAAAAAAAAAACTTTATATTATAAAGTTTACATTTCCTAAGTAAAATTGCTAATCAGTTGCCCAACTCTGCCATTATGATCACTGCGCAATCTAATATCAACAACGCGAAATGACTGACATCATCTACGTACCAAACACTAGAAGACACTACTTTCAATGATGATCTACAGTGGTGTGGAACCTCAGTGGAAATATACTAACGTGATCACGGCTGTTTAGCTTTATAGCCCTAATAAGCCAAAGCAATTTGCGGTATCACCGTACGTACTGCCTCCGGTTCGTCCAAGTGACGGTTCTCGAACTCGACTGTGACAATGGAAGCACTCCAGCCACAAATAAACTATTTCAAACACTAGGACGCCAGAAGGCGGTTTTCTCACTAATATACTCTAATACTGTCTTCTCCTCTCTGTGTTCTACAGACGAGAAACGCTAACTCCCAGCCACAAGGACGGCGTTCAGATAACGTCTCTACGTAAGTATAGGCAGAGGAGGTGCTCTAGATTGCTGAACGCTGCGTACTAAACGACGACATCCAGCCGGGATGTGAAGTCCAGAATCGTATAGGTTCGCAACAGTACAGTGCCTAACTGTTCTAACTATAAGCTATCCTGAGGGGAAAGACTACAAGTCCGTCTGTACCAACGAAGGTGATACCGAGCGACCGTCACACACGGGCGCTGACAACGGAAGACCTCGCCTCTCCACCGCTGGCCTCCCAGCAAGGCTCAGCTCCCCACCATCGTAATTCCGAAAACGAATCATATTCCCGAAACCAAGGAATGTTCTCCCTCTCTACAGATTCGTCTGAACGCCGACCAACCATATTTTAGTCTCTTGTCATCCAGAGCGGAAAGTTTGCGAAGAAAAACCTATACCTGTACAATAGTACGCTTCTGAGCAAAAATCCGCAAAAATAACCGAGCCTGCGTGTTCCGAGGTGCCGCTTCTTCGTTCCTCACGCCTGAGTCCAACATCTCCAGAAGGCTCGGAAGTATTATCCGTTATCCTTCCGGCCCTACTACAATAGCGACTGATAGCGGCCTGTCAGCTCTGTATTGTGTCTTCACACTCAGGCGTCCAGACTGTCCATCATGGGACTTCCTGTGTGGAGCTAAACCACCACACCTGTGTGTGCCTTCCACCAAGGACTTGAGTTCTACCTCCCGTTTCATTTAGACTGTCGTTTCAACCTCTACTAGTACAGGCAATCATTCATTACACCGTTCTGATAATAAAGAAACTCCGTCAACTTTCATGCAATAAGCGTTAACAATTATTTACAAGGCGTGCGAGACAATGTCAGTTGCCTTTATATATTCATATATACAATGTATAACCTATCACATGATATCTAATTGTACCTAGTTGTGTTTGTAGATCACGGTAAAGTATGTGGATGGGTGCTTGTAAGGTGCGAATTATAGCCACCTTAAAATATATAATGATGGTGTAGGAACTGTTAGCAATTTTGAATCCCCTTCAGTTAGTCCTCAGTAAGCACATATTGCATGCAATAGGCGGGGGAGGGGGGGGGGCAGTTATGACTTATTTCCAGTTTTGAACTTCTGATGAGATCACTCTGATTTCTTGTTTTGCTATTAACTGTACCCCATCCGGGATAATATATGTCCTAATCTTGGACATCTCAACACAATCGTGTTTCATAACTGTTAGATTCATTCTAGATTAAGCTTTCTTCATGTTATGGTGACGCTTGACACGATGCGACCGTGTCCTGTATTTAAACATCATGCTATAACATTAGATTAAGGAATGAATCTGTAAGAATTATTATAAAACCACAAGAATTATTTAGCCCAGATGACCTAATGTTCAGCCTTTCGAAATGGAGGCCTGCTTAGCTACTTTCTGAAGTAGTCAAAAGTGACGGTAAGCAACATATTGTAAATGAAGAATGTGACGCTCAGGTGTAAGTTACATTCGTGCATGCAAACGAACTTCAAACAACAAAATAATTACAGCGTTTCTCTTCATCACGTATGATGTACGAACTTGATGCTGTAAGAAAAAAAACTGTGAGCATGAAACTTTGCTACGTCTATAAGAAAGCACTGTGAGCGTTATTAGACTGTGAGTGACGCTAAGGAACATAAACGCCATTATTACCAGCAAGCGAGTGACTGATGCTTCAATCAGTAATATTCAGTTTGAAATTCATTTGTTTCTTTAGTTTAAACGTGCCGTTCAACTTCTATAGATATGTACTGTGTAAACACTCGCTCCTGTGAACGGGAACGCGTTATGCAGGTCTTGGAGTCGCGTCCATCTAGAAAAGTTTTTACTGAGTTTAACAAAGGCGATGTTGGCCCGATGTATTCGACGATGCCCTTTGGCTACACTGTTTAAAGGATCGGTCTAAGAAATACCAAATTAAGATCAACTTGAAGATGCCTAAATAAGGCGAAACGAGTACATGAAAAATAAAAAACTAAAATTGCAACCAAGACTATTTTTAACCAATACTATTCTGTTACTAGTAAAACTTGTATTTGTAAAGCTAGTCATCTGTATGTACCTCCTTATATACATGCACTTATTGAATGCACTCACTCAACAGTAATTGGTTTCTGTATTTTATCGATATAGTAACGTATATTGACTGATGTTAGGTTGGTGTTTGCCGTGTCTTCTGCGGTCTGCTTGTGTTCCAGTTCTTGCGAGTTGGGGTACGTAGGTAGGGCGCCACGTCCCCCTTCGGTGTACAGAAGCCGTGACGTGTCGTCTAATGGCAAGTGACACCCGGTTGGGCCCCGGCGTTTAGGTGTTGTTTGGACGGCTGGTCTGCTGCTTCTAGCATTTAAGTCACCTTCGCCCAGGGCAGCCTGGGGTCACTGCCCGTTTCATAAACGTAACGTATTTCATGTACTGTTGGTTTTTTAAGTTTTAAATTCATTGAGTATGAATTGTAATTATAGTAACGTGTTGCGCTGGTTGGGTTTTTGGGGGTTCTAAACGAACTGATGCTTTTCGTAAATCAGCTTCATATTATAAATTATTTAAAAAAAACTAGTGCCATTTCTTTAAATCAGCTCCAGACTGTTATTTATTTGAAATCTCTGTGAGTCGCCTCTTGAAGTCTGTTGGTAATTGTTATCTGCTGTCTTGCTTGAGAAGCAAGATATCTGTAATATTTTATAAAATATACCCACGTTGTCTCTTACCTGTTTTGAATAAAAAATGAAACTAGTAGTTGTTGTTTAAGGAGTGGCATTAAAGAGGCCTCGACCATCCATCGTAAGTGTACCCCTCATCCCCACTTCCAGAGTCACACTATATTTACTCACCAAGCAGCCAGTGACAGCTAGAATCGTGACATCTGAAAGTTGCGGTGCCAGTTGTGAATTGGGAAATCACTAAAAACCCGTTACGCCTGTAATGAACGCTAACCATAGTGTATGCAGACAGTGCGGGCTAGTGAAGTACAGTGACAGATAAGAAAGCAATGCTCTCTGTAGGTCAGTTAACTCAATTAAAGCCAACAAACCAAAAATGTACGAAATGCTCGACTAACTGCTTCATACTACATTCTACATACTACATTACATACACACAATTGTCTAGTGAGTGGAATCTAACTATGACTCTATTCAGCTAAATCAACAACTGTGATAAGTGTATTTTCGCTGTTTTGGTAACATTTCACGATCTCCCGGAATAAATACCGGCGACAAGATGGGCGAGCGCCGTACAAACAGCTGATTGACCCCAGGGAGCGGAGCCAGCCGCAGCAGCTGACCACCGATGGGGCGTGGCCCTGTACCTGTTTCATCGCAGCTCACCGGCCAATCCACGAGACTCTTTTCACGTGCCCTGAATCAACACTGCCGACATAGATACTCGAAGAAGAAACTCTTTGTTGTTCGCTGCAAGGTTGGAAAAACCAATTCTCCAATATACTTCGTTAACACATGAACAGGTAGCCCATACTTTCTCAAAGACTATTGCACTCATTTGCAGTCTTGAGTTCCAAAGATCAATACAATGAAAACTGATGCAACGACTTCTTTTAACAAATATTTTTACTGATATTTTTTTAAAAAAATCTGCAAAGTCTATACAGGGTGTTTCAGAACTAACGGTCAGTATTCAAGGATATGACAGGAATGATTAGTCGAAGCAAAAACGTAAAGTAAACCTGGGCTCTAGAACTTATACCTTAAGAGCTACGACCAATTATTGATCTTCGATACTGTGAGACAAATCTCCTCGACTGCAAACTCTTTGCTTTCCATATTTTGGGAAGTGGTAGTATGGACCAAAACAAGAAAAAGTCAAGGAAACATGTGCTCTACAATGCATCCCTTAAGAGCTACGAGCACTTGTTCGTCTTCGCTGCTTTTAAACACAACTGCTTTAATGAACAAGTGCTCGTAACTTTTAACATATGCATTTTAGAGCACATCTTTCCCGAACATTTTTTCTTCTTTTGGTACGTACTAACACTTCCCAAAATGTGGAAAGCAAATAGCTTGCAGAGACATGTTTCACATATCGAAGATCAAGAATTGCTCATCGCTCTTTAAGTGCGCGTTTTAGAACTCAGGTTTGACTTTTTTGTTTCTAATGATCATTCGTGTCATTCGCCTGAATATTGACGACTAAAAATGTAATATGCACGAGTAAAAATTACGTCATTTTTGTGTGAGATCTAAAACATAAGTACTCTCAAGAGAAATTGTAACAAAAGTTCTTAAAATCTACAAATTTCTTATTACTAATGAGGAAAAGAAAACATTCATTTAAATTTATAACGAAAGAAAAGAAAAAAATAAAAGAAAAAGGTATGATACTGGGAGCTAGTTATTTAGGTATTACACATTCTCGATTTGTATGTAGTCGTTTCAGATCCTGGTGGTTCAGATCGCGGAGGTGAAAGAACTTTCCACCAGCAGTATTTGACAGGCAAGGCGATAAGAGGTTCCCCATCAGAACGCATAGTACCAAGGCCCTGGATTAAATTACCAACCTCTCCACAGCGTCTCATTCGAACCTGGACTTTGAGCTAAGCTTCTCACTTTCCGTTATGAACAACACAAGCACGATACTAGAACTCCACACTCATTCATCACAGACATTTACAGTGAACAGTTGTTTTAAGACACCACTGTGCGCGAAAAAGAGATATCTTTATTATTGGCATCTTTCAGACAACGATGTTACTTTTAATGATGAAAAAATTGAATCCCTGAGTTTGTTTCAAAGCTCTTCTCGTAAATGGATATAATAGACACGCCCACTACGTCTACGGCGGAAATCCTTTGCTGAGACGCAATTCCTGGTAAAAACGACTCAGTACGAAATCAATCTTGAACAGACAATAAGATCATTCAAATTCAATGCCTGACAAGGAAAGTGCAGCACCTGGAAGACAAAATCGGTTGTGAATGTAGCTTCGTACACGTACACATCACCAGCGGTTATGTGAACGATTCTCTGTGGCAGGTAAAACGACCACATGAGAGCATAAGCGTTGTTCATTTTTACTGTTGTTACCAGACCTAAGAGGAAATTCCATTTTCAGTACGGTCATAATTTCTCTCTCTCTATCTCTATCAAATGTATGTGACACACTGCAAACAGTTAACGAAAGTCTGCAGAGCATACGGAATGGTTTCTCAGATTTGTGAGTGGCTGGAAGACTTCCTAAGTAATACAATGAAGTTCGCGTCCTGGGAGGCGAGTGTTTATCAGAGAAAGGATATCGTCAGGACCCTCCCATGGAAATGTGATACTTCACTGGCGACACTGTAATGTATAGGAAATTGCCGTCGTTGAGTTATTGTAGATAGAGATAGGATGATTTATGCATAATTTCTATTTGGTATAAAAATGTAGATTAATAGGGATGAGTAGGAAAAACAATCCTGTAATATTCGAATGAGGTACTAGGAATGTGCTGCTTGACATAGTCACGTCCATTAACTATGTAGGCGTAACGTCGCAAAGCCGTATGAAGTGAAACGAGCAAGTAAGGCCGGTAACAGGAGAAACGAATGGTTAACTCCGGTTGGCTGGGATAGTTCAGGAAAGTGTAGCCTACGTACAAAGGAGACCCGAGTAGAATATTTGTGGTACCCAATCTTCAGTGACGCTCAAGTGTATGGGCTCCCTACCATGTCGGATTAATGGAAGACGTCGGAGCAATTCAGAGGCTAGCTGCCAGATTTTTTACGTTATTGAGTAAAGTTAGAGAAAGGCTTTTGAAGCTCACTGTAGAACAATTCTGCTGGCACCAAAGTACATTTCTCATAAGGACTGCGAAGGGGAGATAAAAGAAATTAGGACTCCCTCGGAGGCATATAGCCAGTCATATTTCCCTCGCTCTATTAGCGAGTGGAAGAGGAGAGGGAATGTCTAGTAGTGGTACAAGGTACCTTCCGCCAGGCACCATATGGTGGTTTGCGGAGCGTATATGTAGATTCAGATGTAGAGTAACTCCACTGTGCCTCTCTAAAATATTGGGAGGATGGTACGTCTCGCTTGGTCGCCACCATACTTGTCAGAAATCGTCGTCAGGGGCAGTGCAGAACATTTGATTCGCTGAACACAGTGCGATGCCATTATATCAGCAGTTAATTCTTCTCGGACGCGGTACCACTCCAGACACATGTCTTTGTATCATGGTGTTAACGATAGGCGACGCGTGGGACGGTAATTTTCTAACCTGCGTGATACTTAGCCACCGGCCAATGGTCTGGGATAACTCATAATGTTGCTGGAAGCCCATTACTCCTTATCGTATGGCTGGTACAGATGTGAACATGTTATGATTTGCTTGGTGCAAAATACGGCAACTTCCCTTGTGGTAATCATACACGATCGACAGGAATCTTGACGGCGAGTATGGCTGCTCTCCCTTTGCCATACAGTCCAACATTGGGCCACTGCCACATCCGAATGCCCCACGAATCAAGATATTTAGCAGTTCAACCAGCCAGCCAACTGGAGACCAACAACACTGTTTCAAACGACTACACGGCATCTCCATGTTCCTCACAGTAATCACTCAACATCTCCCGCTGTTCACACCACTTATATGCCTTACCAGGGCTGGTAAAGTCACTAAACAGTAAAGTCACTAAACACGAGAGTATTAAGCACTACGGTACCTGTTCTACGGTAAACTTACGCTCATCTACTCTCTTTTTTTTCAGAAGCTTGGATTTATTTGATTATGACGACAACGACGACGACGTCGTGCTTAAGTTGCTGGAAGCGTAACAGCTGAAGAGGAGGCGGCGTCCATATTTACGAACTATACGAAGGTACGACATGGCGTCTGAGCACATACGACGTCCCATGTATCCCAGTAAACTTTTGCTCATGTACTCTATCTTTTTTTTTTCAGAGGCTTGGATTTATTTGAGTGCGTCGATGATAACGCAAGGTCTGTGGAGGTGACGGCGTCGATGCTGTTTCCGAACCATACGAAGATGTGCCATGGTGTCTGTGCACATGCGAACTCCAATGACTAGCAGTAAACTTTTTCTCATGTACTCTTTTTTTTTTCAGAGCCTTGGATTTGAGGAAGACGACGCCGACGAGGACGCCGCTGTGTACAAGTCACTGGAAGCGCAAAACCTGAGGAGCTGACATCGTCGAATCTGCAAATGACACGAAGGTAGACCGTGGTGTTTGACGGCGGAGGAGCAACCTAATCGAGCTGCACCTGACGGTCATACAAAATAGCACATGCGCACTAAGTAACTGGACCCAATATTATCACGCTTTTGAATAAAATAAAATAAGACTGAAAAAACTTATCATTTCTAACTGCTATAGTGGCAGACATATGGAAGATTTACTGGTCTAAGTCTTCATAATTTTCAACAGAGATGCAAAAGTGTTTCGGGCTTTTAACACATACAGCCCGTATAAATGTTTTAAGAGGAAATATGAAAATATATTTGTTCTATCAGGAATAGCGTTAGATGAATGCGGAGTACACCAGGTTGAGAATTTTTACTAAAGAAGCAAAAAACAAGTCAATCATAATAATTTACAGCCCATGCGATCACTGACACATTGTACTTGGATCTTAACTACTGCTGAACGCTCCATGTGGATGGGAACAGGCATTCCGCTTATTATGAGTCACGCGAACAGTCATCAAAATCTATAGGTTACTACATATTGGTGAGAAAAGATTACAGTGTAAATAAGGAGAAAAGCTCTAAATTGTGAATTTGTAATTATATCACACGAATATTGGTGTGAAAATGTTATGCTTCTAAGTCAACGCATTCAAAAGATACGCCCATTTATGTCATGTATTTTGATACTCGTAACCTCATTCATTAACCTATAGGGTACTTCCATTGACATAGAATCATGAAATTTTGTAAGAAGAATGGTTTCACAGTACAAAAAAAAGAAAATTTTCAATTTACAATAAATTACGCCACACTAAAAACTATTCAGCTTCAAAGTTAAAATTAGAAACGTTCTTGAAAGCTTTGGAATCCGTGGGACTGATATCTTGTTGATAACAGGCAAAAATCGTCGAGGTTTTCGATTCCCAGAATGGATGAACTGTCTATACTATATACGTAACCGAGTTTGTACGGAACCCTCGGTGCGCGAGACCTGCTCACACCTGGATAAGTTTTTACGTAGAGTGGAGCTCGCTGTCTCACTCGCTTCCAGCGTTGCCGCTGACGCAGAGTCGTGTAGTCGGTGGAAGCAGCTAGTAGAACGGACTGCAGAATTATGGCTGATGGGGCACTGTGGTTGCCATCGTCAATTGATAAGTGGCGCTCCCCCACCGCTTTGTACACACTGCATCCAAGTTTTAACTGTCCGACACTTCCTGACGGAATGCCCATTTTTTAACCGTTTACGTTGCCGCTTGGGTTTGCCGTCTCAGTTATCGGCCGTTTTAGCAAATGATACACGGGCTGTCGACTACGTTTTACTTTTTATCCGCAAACAATATGGCGAAGGTCATTTAGTTTTTAATCTTGGACCTCCGTTTTCTGTATGACGTCCTTTTTACTCCTTTCTCCACGTTCCTCTTCTCTGAATTGGGACTGGCTTATAGTCGTTTTTTGACTCCTCTCTCTGTCTCCATGTCCTATAGTTTTGACTTGGTTGCGTATAACCCCAGTTGTTTTTGCGCCCTAAAGAAAAAAAAATCAAAACAAAAATACGCAATAACGTATGACCATGTCCCATAAACAGAAATTCTTGACGGTGACATATGACCATGTTCAGAGTGTGTGTGTGTGTGTGTGTGTGTGTGTGTGTGTGTGTGTGTATGCGTGCGCGTGCGCGTGTAGCTTGAGACTAACAAAGAACACGACGTCATGTGTTTCTCTCAGGTTGGTCAAATGGTTCAAATGGCTCTGAGCACTATGGGACTTAACATCTGTGGTCATCAGTCCCCTAGAACTTAGAACTAATTAAACCTAACTAACCTAAGGACATCACAAACATCCATGCCCGAGGCAGGATTCGAATCTGCGAGCGTAGTGGTCGTAGACTCAAGCGCCTAGAACCGCACGGCCACACCGGCCGGCTCTCAGGTTGCATGTGAGCCCCAATGCGCTCTGGCGAGCTCACTGCCAGGCCTGTAAGTGTTATCGATGCCTGAAAGAGCTACACGTACAACAGAGTGCAATGCCGGCATCCGTCAGAACAAAACCGTGGTAAATGAGGGCTATCCTGACTGCGGGTTGTTTGTCTAAAGGGCCATACGAACCTCCCAGGGAGCTCCCACCACTCTGTTTCGAGAACTGTACTGTAACTTCAACACAACTCCTATATCAAAGCAACTATTATGAAAGGAAAACACAATCATGATGATAATAAATGTCCTCTTTCCACGAAAATAGGCATAGTCATTTTCTTTCAGTTTTATGAGCAAAATCGGTATAGTTTTTACGTTCGATTGCAGGATGGAATTCACATCTCATTATTTTGTGTACACTGACACAAACATACAGAAAACAGAGCAAACGTGCTGCATCTGTTGAATATATGGATGGAGGTGACGGGATGCATTCGAATACAGTGGATAGAAATGACATAAAATAGATAAAATTACGAAAAAATAATGGAAAATACGTATAAATGAGGGGAAATACACCAGAATGCGGGGAATTGGAGGGAGTACTTACATGTCTCTTGATTGGTGCAGAACAATACTTTGATACACGCGAGTTCACTGGTGTCTTTGATACTTTCCTGGAAAAAAAGAGAACCATCTGTCTCTAAACTTAATTGCATCCGCGTTAAAGGATGACAGAGAGTGGATGGAGTGATCGGTTGAGATGGACTTGTAACGAGGTAGGATTTAATGGTAGACTGATGATACATATTAGAGAGAGAGAGAGGGAGGGATATGTTGCTGCAGGTCATTTGACCATTTTTTTCCGTTGTTCTGTTGGGATGCATCAGCTGTGTGACATAACCTGCGTAACCTGCGTTCGACTCGCATACAACTGTGTGTTCTGCATCTGACTTAGAGCACTGTCTACTTGCGATCGTTAACAGCAAACCTCTCGGTCATCAGAGAACTTCCGTCCTGTTTAGACACATTCTTCTAGACGAACGAAGATTTATACGACGTACTCCATTCCCCTGCCACATCTTGGGCATAAAATCGAGTCTTCAGTTTCACAACTACGGTGGTTCTAACATAGCGACAGGTGTCTCTGAGGTACTACAATCCCCGTGTATATATTTGCTTGGCAGATATCCTGTTTACGGAGCTAGTGGCGGCATGACGTGTAATTTTACATGTCAAACACCACTGCTATGTACTAGTCTCTTTCATTGTAAGAGGCATTCCCCGTTACTAAAGATCATTTCACTTAGGACTGATGCGAGCATAGTATAATTTTTGAACAATGATCGGATGTGAACAGTGGGGTCTGTACACCTATGGAAAGCTAAATTGTACATGTATCATAAGGAATCGATGTTTTAAGGATGTGTGTGTGTGTGTGTGTGTGTGTGTGTGTGTGTGCGTGTGTGTTGCGGGAGTAGCAGCAACAACATGATTTACACTGTGCAATGTCTGCGGAAAAAAACTAAATGTATGGCAGTGTACAAAGCATGTTATAGCAGGAAAAGCGCTGTATCAAACAACAAAATACGGACTCTCCGTTGCGATTGATAATCTGTGCAACTGATAATCTGTGGGAGATGGTCCTCGTGCAGTGTAGGCGGGAGCGCAGGTTAGCCGCGTGGTCTACGGGCGTCTTCTCTCCTCTGCCCTTACAACCGCTACCCTTCAATCGTTCTCGACCACTTCTATCACCTGATGGACTATGTTAATGAGTAATCTTACCCAGACGCATGGACAACATCACAGCCCGCATCCTGTGACGCCTGATTCAAAAACTAACATGTTTACGGAGGTGACAGTAGAACTTTTGGTTTGGTCACCACGTTGGTGTGGGCGTGAAGGGGCCCCATCCTTTGTTTGGGCGTCTTGTCACGGTCCGCGCGGCTCGGCTCCCCCCTGCCGCTACCCTGCTGATGGGGAAGATTTTCAGCTTTCTGTGAGAGCCGGAGGATTGAAATGTGTTAATGTTGGTTCAGCAGCAGCTGACACTGGCCTCTGAGCCATGGTAGAAAAAACAAAGTGTATGGTGGTGTGTTACAATCGACAAAACAATGGTAATGCATCAAATTAAAGGTGCTAGAAGGTGCGAGAGCGCCTAGAGACTAGCATCACGGAGGGGGCGAGTATGACCGTGACTACTAGTTTTCGGTTTGAAGAGACAAAGAAGAAGACCCTGTTTTTGTGTAGTTGGAAAGAGGCGCACTTTTATTTTTTCTCGTATGACGCCGTTTCAATAGAATATGCAAGGGACGACAATATTTATCTTGTGTAATAACCAAAATCCTCTCTTCGTTCATCCTATATCCAAGAATTATTTCTGAAAGTATGAATATGAGGGCGTATGGAACCAAATCTGCCGGCGAGGGAAACAGACTTTCTTATGCTCTCTGACAGTGTAGTAGCAACCTTCGAAAGAAGTCTAGCAAAGTAGCTTCTTTGTGACTCAGAGTTTCCCTATTTTTCTCTTCAAACTATTGGCTATGATATCTTCACCTAAACCCTTAAAATACGACCCTTTGAGGTAAGTGCCGCTCGGTGCCTGTTTTGAACAACACTCTGGGTTCCGTCGCCGAGCTGGTAAGCATGAATGTTTCTTGAAACAAATTTTCACGCGATCTATTTCTCTTAATGAGAGCAGACACTTCTGTTGGAAACAGCATCATTATCATTAAATGCTCGGGAGTTTTTCCTACTTTGAATCGTGTAGTGTGAACTTGAGTTCTTCCTTTGTTCATACCGGCAGCAACCATATACCATGAGCACTGGTGTTTCTTTAATTGAGAATCTATCCTCATTTATTTAAAACTAGTCTTTTCTTCAATTTGTTAGCATAATGATGCACATGTAAATTAATTTCTTGCAACATAAACAGATTGATAATTTTGTATGAAGTAACTCAGTGAATTTGATCGCGTAATTTGAACTTATTCCTCTATTTCTGGCCTAAGAAATTTTGTGTGTCCCAACCAACACATCTCAAAAAAGTGAAGATATCGTGAGAAAAGGCTTTCCTGCTTTATAGAATGACTGATTCCATTCAAAATATGTACCAATTTGCACAACTTTTTTTTTCAAATTAATGGTAGATATGGAATTTATCAATTTTAGTGGGAAGGCTCTGATTTCAACTTGGTCACTCTGTGGCTCAGTCTCTATCACTTTAGTAGTTGAGGAGGAACTGTGTGTGGTTATTCTGATGGCAGTGCACATCGTTCTCTTTTTTTATATGGTTTCGTTGTTTTCATTCCATGCCTCTGAAGTCATTCATGCCTGTAATTTTATTGAAGCATAATTATCATGCAACTGTATAATTTTAACATTGGTTTGATATTGCACTACTAACCATTAAAATTGCTACACCAAACAGAAATGCAGATGATAAACGGGTATTCATTGGACAGATTTATTATACTAGAACTGACATTTGATTACATTTTTACGCAATTTGGGTTCATAGATCCTGAGAAAGCAGTACCCAGAACAACCACCTCTGGCCGTAATGACGCCCTTGATACGTCTGGGCATTGAGTCAAACAGAGCTTGGATGGCGTGTACAACTACAGCTGCCCATGCAGCTTCAACACGATACCGCAGTTCATCAAGGGTAGTGACTGGCGTATTGTGACGAGCCACTTGCTCGGCCACCACTGATCAGACGTTTTCAATTGGGAAGAGATCTGGATAATGTGCTGGCCAGGGCAGCAGTCGAACATTTCCTGTATCCAGAAAGGCCCATACAGGACCTGCAAAATGTGATCGTGCATTACTCTGCTGAAATGTAGGGTTTCACAGGGATCGAATGAAGGGTAGAGCCACGGGTCGCAACACATCTGAAATGTAATGTCCACTGTTCAAAGTACCGTCAATTCGAACAAGAGGCGACCGAGACGTGTCACCAATGGCACCCCATACCATCACGCCGGGTGATACGCCAGTATGGCGATGACGAATACACGCTTCCAATGTGTGTTCACCACAACGTCGCCAAACACGGATGCGACCATCATGATGCTGTAAACAGAACCTGGATTCATCGGAAAAAATAACGTTTGGCCATTCGTGCACCCAGGTTCGTCGTTGAGTACACCATCGCAGGCGCTCCTGTCTGTGATGCAGCGTCAAGGTCAACCGCAGCCATGGTCTCAGAGCTGATAGTCTATGCTGCTGCAAACGTTGTCGAACTGTGTCGTGCAGACGGTTGTTGTCTTGCAAACGTCCCCACCTGTTGACTCATGGATCGAGACGTGGCTGCACAATCCCTTACAGCCATGCGGATAAGATGCCTGTCATCTAGACTGCTAGTGATCCGAAACCGTTGGGATCCAGCACGGCGTTTCGTAATACCCTCCTGAACGCACCTATTCCATGTCTTGCTAACAGTCATTGGATCTCGACCAACGCGAGCAGCAATGTCGCGATACAATAAACCGCAATCCCGATAGGCTACAATCCGACCTTTATCAAAATCGGAAACGTGATGGTACGCATTTCTCCTCCTTACACGAGGCATCACAACAACGTTTCACCAGGCAACGCCAATCAACTGCTGTTTGTGTATGAGAAATCGGTTGGAAACTTTCGTCATCTTAGCACGTTGTAGGTGTCGCCACCGGCGCCAACCTTGTGTGAATGCTCTGAAAAGCTAATCATTTTGCATATCACAGCATCTTCTTCCTGTCGGTTAAATGTCGCGTCTGTAGCACGTCATCTTCGTGGTGTAGCAGTTTTAATGGCCAGTAGTGTAGTTCAAAGTTTCACAAGGGTCGTTCATCATTATAATAAATCACCATCTTAATCAGAGTTACTCTCCAAACACTCATCCTCGTGGTGCACTCTTATATGCTACAGTTGCTACTCTGAAAGATAAAAAATGTATTAATAAAGAAAGATAAATAAGATAAAGTTCTCTAGTTTCAACATTCCATCCAATTTCATATGTAATGGGCGTTTATGTATCGGGCACTACGTCTCCGTCTAATCAACGTATGACAGGGACTTAATCGCTGCGCACAAAATATCAGGGTTTGTAAATCGTCCTGAAAGGTCAACATCGCACGCACGGAGGACAAGAGTGAAAGAAAATTTACACAAATTACTTACTTCCTCCCTTCATTGCTCTAGGGCAAGTATAAAAGTCCAGGCTATGTGGCAGCTAGTGAAACTACTCACGCACAATAAATGCTGTCTCCAAGGATTCGTTACTTCAAAATGGCTCTGAGCAATATGGGACTTAACATCTGTGGTCATCAGTCCCCTAGACTTAGAACTACTTAAACCTAACTAATGACACTACACACATCCCTGCCCGAGGCAGGATTCGAACCTGCGACCGTAGCAGCAGCGCGGTTCTGGACTGAAGCGCCTAGAACCGATCGACCACAGTGGCCGGAGACGGCGCAGGCTAAGAAGAAATGCCGTTCAGCAACAGAGAACTGGTAAAGAGACACGTTAGGAAAGTGAAAGAAATTCCGAATATGAAAACTGAAACTAGATATCTCCTCATAGAACACCAGTTCAAGAAAACGAAAGTTCAATCAGTCTGTTGCCCAACATACGTGCCTCTAGCGGCTCTTTCGGTTCTTATCGACTGACGATCTGTTCTCATAAATTTATGGATTATAACGTTCGTGCCAATATATCAAGGCTGACAAGTTTCTGAACACATTTATTAATTTTCCAGCGTCTGCGCAACGTCCATATGCTGTGCGCCCAAAATAGAAAAAGTCCAACCTATTTCGCGCGACGAATTCCTGTGCTGCTCTATATGGGTGCGCAGAAAGCGTGCTGTGACCCGGCATGTGTAATTAGGCCCTGCGCGGCTTACCAAAGCTCGGAAGCACGCCTCGGTGGTTTTGCGAAGCACAGCTGTCGACTCGTTGCTCGCCTTATATTAGAGTGTTCTTGCGTGCGGGCGTTGTCGCTAGTTTTTCATACTCGGGGATAAGGGAAAGTAGTTCGTACCTTCTGGAGGTAGACATAGAAGTCACTTTCTTCACTTAGACACTGTTTGACAAGGTCCGTAGGCCGCAGAATTGGATCTTGTAATGTAATCTTTATATTAAAGATGAATATTCCATGTAAATATACAACCATACAGTCGAGTGCAGATTAGCGACGGAATCATATACAGCGTGGCCCAGGAGAAAGGTCAACATGCAAGAATGTGTCAGGAATCTTCATTTGAAGCAAAAATACTCGTATGAACTCATGCTCTATTCTGAATAGTTTCCGAGACGGAACACATTTAATGTACATTTGTTTTTGAACTGGGGGCGCGCATGTATATCTCTTACGCACCCAACCACTTTGACGTATCCCACTGCTGTCAACCTCTTTGCCCGGGATGTCTTCCTGCCATTAAACTAGCCCGTTGAGCGGGCAGTTGTCCACGGCGTGTTGTCAGTGAAGTAGAGAGAAGGTTGAGAATGTTTCAGAGAGAAACGACGGTTAATAGCGTTTGTACACAGGCAAACTAAAATGTCACACATCTACGCTAATGAAGTGTCTTCAATGGTGCTAGTGTTCCTGCTACGGTCGAAGAATACTGTCGACGCTTTCCGACACGTCATCTTCTTGAGCGTAGAGTGTTTACCAGACTCTTCAGCACATTGTGTGAAACACATACTTCCAATAACCTATTACCACCAAACGGTGACTTTCTGCACTTACCAACGTCCCATAAAAATGTGTACGGCGAACATTACTTGCGGGAAACTTGTACCCATTTTCATACAACGTATCCACAATGGTGACAGTGCAACACGACTTGAATTTTGTCACTGGTTAAATGACAATCGTCATTCGTTTCTGTTAATATTATTCACTGACGAAGCCACGTGTACAAGGAATGGAATCAACAAGACACCTAATAATCATCGGTGGTCTCAGGAAAATCCACACGTTACAGTGGAAATCAATTTCCAAGTTCGTTTTTAGATAAATGTTCGTTTTTAGATAAATGTTTGATACTGCATAATCGGTAACGTGTTGATAGGTCCATTAATTTTAGAAGAGCAAATGACGGAACAGGATTACTTAAACTATGTTTGAAAATTATTTTGTTGAACACCGTGAGGACGGTCATTTGGCCACGTGGACTGCAATAGACTTCCGCTATGACGAAGCCCCTCAGAATTTGACCAGACGTGTGAGGTCCCAGCCGCTCTTATCCTAATCGGTAGTACAACTAACTGGCCACCAACATCACCAGACCTTACGCCATCAGATTTTTGTTTATGGGGTTGGACGAAGTCTGAAGTGCACAAACGAAAGGTGAATACGGGAGATGAACTGTTTTGTCGCATCATGGCTGCTACTGCCTTCATTAGGGAATGTGCAGAGGTACTCGCGCAAGCAAAATAGTTTGTTCTCCCAAGAATGCACAAACGCATTAAAGTTGACGGTATGATATTCGAACATTTATTGCGAACTGTACAACAGCTGTAATGTAGTGAGCACGAGAATGCTCGTACGAAAGATAGAGGTGTTCGAGAGTGGAATAGCAGAGGATTATTGTGAAGGTGATTCGATGAACCCTCTGTTAGGCAATTAAGTGTGATTTTCAGAATAGCCATGTAGACGTAAATGTAGATGTTCTTGGCATGCCGAGATTTTGTTTTCATCTCGTACTGTTGCAGTTATTATTGTTGTCCATAGTATATTGTAGTTGATACTGAACAGTGTCAGAAGCTAGTTACTTAGATGTTATTCAGTGGAAGAGTTCGAGGTTTCTCTCATGGCCAGGTGATTACCGTACGAGCTCAGTCGAGAAAAAATACTTTGCGAGTCAAACATTGTCCTTGACAATGCTCTCATCATTCTGTTGTGATTGAGAAAATGGTTGCCACGCTGAAGCGAAAGAAGGAAATGACTGGTCAGCTCCACTGTCGGAACGTCGAAGTAAGAGACAATCTTTGATAATCTTAAAAAAGGCGAAATTATTCTCAAAACCACCGTACTCCAGTTCCAAAATCGATGGTCTGACAGAAACTTTAAACTGCCACCTTATCACAGCCATTTCACGTCAATATTAAAGTTTAAATTTTTGAATGAAATCTCCACCTTTTGATTGCATATAAACATTCACTTATTTCATACAGTGGCAACGGCCTTGCCGCAGTGGATACACCGGTTCCCGTGAGATCACCGAAGTTAAGCATTGTCGGGCGTGGCCGGCGCTTGGATGGGTGACCATCCAGCCGCCATGCGCTGTTGCCATTTTTCGGGGTGCACTCAGCCTCGTGAAGCCAATTGAGGAGCTACTCGACCGAATAGTAGCGGCTCCGGTCAAAGAAAACCATCATAACGACCGGGAGAGCGGTGTGCTGACCACACGCCCCTGCTATCCGCATCCTCACCTGAGGATGACACGGCGGTTGGATGGTCCCGATGGGCCACTTGTGGCCTGAAGACGGAGTGCTTGCTTGCTTATTTCATACAGTATCAATTCCATGACATTCTCATGAAATGTCAAGAACCAACTTTCTCCTCAAAGTGAAAATATTTGGTTGGCGCTCACCTCTATAGGAAGCAATGATCATCGTAATAAAATAAAAGACAATAGAGCTGGCACGGAAAGATTTAAGTGTTCGTTTTTGCCGCGCGCTCTTCGAGAGTCGAACGATAGAGAAGCAGCTTCAAGTGGGAATCCTCTGGCAGATACTTAACTGTGAATTGCAGAGTGATAATGTAGATGTTAATGTAGCCATTATCAAGTGCAAGGCGAACTGAAATTCAATAAAACATACAGATCATACCGTGCAGGGAATAATGTGAAGAACATAAAAGTCGTTACATATTTGAATCACAAAATGTACGAGATGTCTGAATAACATATATGAAGATGGTATCTGTTCTTTCGGACATGTCCGAAAGAACAGATACCATTGGTGTTCTTGCAGGTCTCAAAGAATGAAATTACAATGAAATCCAGACCACTAGCTGCTTGCAGGTGTTGATAAATATCAACGGGGACAGTTGAAAATGTGTGCCTCGACGGGGACTCGAACCCGGGATCTCCTGCTTACATGGCAGACATTCTATCCTACTGAGCCTTCGAGGACACAGAGGATAAGGCGGCTGCAGCGACTTATCTCTGGTATGCTCCCTGTGAGACCCACATTTCCAATTTACTGTCCACACACTACAATCGTAGTGCCCCTGCCCACTGTCATTACTTGCGGCAGTCAATCAACCGATTCCCGTAAGAGTGTGAGCAATGTGAGTGCACCCGCACTGAAAAAGATCATTGGCCTGTAAGCCTTATCTACATCTTTCGGAAATGGTCTTCTTCAGTGCCGATGCATTCAGATTGCTCACACTATTACGGGAATCGGTAGACTGACTGCCGCGAGTAATGATAGTAGGCAGGGGCACTACAAATGTAGTGTGTGGACAGTAATCTGGAAATGTGGGTCCCACGGGGAGCGTGCCAGAGATAAGTCCCTGCAGTCACAGTACACTCTGTGTCCCCGATGGTTCAGTCGGATAGAGCGTCTCTCATGTAAGCGGGAGATCCTCCTTTCAAGAGACTTTCCATTCCGTTTAACTGCTCTTCCAAGTCCTTTGCTATCTCTGGCAGAATTAAAATGTCATCGGCAAACCTCAAAGTTTTTATTTCTTTTCCCTACGTCCCTCCAGCCAAACCAGATCCTAGTCATCCTCTGCCAACCGAAAAGGCTCGAAGAAGTCCACTAAAGGCAAATGGTCTTCTCCTTCGACGACTCGAAGATCCTCTTCGACGGTGTTACCACGTGATACCTTAGCCCAGCCGGCCTCCGTGTCGTCGGTGCACATCACCAACCGTCTTTCAGCGTTGGACTCCACAGACTGACAGCATAAACTAGCCGATGCTTGTGTGGACCCCATGGAGCAGGCTCCTCCTGTTTCTGTACCCTGTAGTAGCGACTCTTCACAGGCTGGCACTCGGCAGCCGCCGAGGTTACACCCCTTCATTTCCTCCTCATCATTGTTCTCCTCGAATGGAACGTTCGCGGCCTTCGGACCCACATAGAGGATTTACGTCTGCTTTTAGCATCGCAGCGCTCCCTTGTACTCTGCCTTCAGGAAACGAAATCGCGCCCTCACGACCGCTTTGAGCTTTCACATTTATTTCCGGTTCGTTTTGATCTTCCCCCTGAAGTCGGCATTCCATCTCATGGGGGCGTCATGCTGCTCATATGGGATGACATTCATAGTCAACCCATCTCTCTGACTACCCATCTTCAAACTATTGCAGTTCGTCTTTTCCTTCCCCACCTGACTTTTTCCTCTGTACTATATATGTCCGTCATTCGATGTCACCAGGGCAGACTTCCTTCAGCTTATTGGGCAGCTACCTCCCATTTCTGCTACTTGGTGACTTTAATGGGCATCATCCTCTTTGAAGTTCTCCCAGAAACTGTTAGAGAGGTGCCCTCTTGGCTGATCTTCTTAATCAACTCAACCTCTTTTGCCTTAACACTGGAGCAGTTTCCTTTCTGGCTCTTCGCACACCTATTCCCACTTGGACCTATCCTTCTGCACTGCCCAGCTTGCAAATCGTCTTGAGTAGTTCTTTCTTTCTGACGCCCACTCGAGCGACCATTTCCCATCTGTTATCTGTTTGCTGATTCCTACCCCACCTGCATGCACACCCAAATAGCAGCTTACTAAGGCTGACTGGCGGCATTACTCTTCCCTGGAGACCGTCGAAGACCAAGGTTGCCCCAGTTGTGATGACCATATGGAGTATCTCACAAAAGTTATCCTTACTGCTGCAGAACGTTCCACTCCTAGCACTTCCTCTTTACCATACCGTGTCTCAGCCCTTGGTGGACTGAGGCGTGCCGCGATGCAATTCGCGCACGGAGACGTGCTCTCCACGTTTTTAACCGCTACGATGGCAAACTGCGTTCGCTATAAACAGATGCGTGCAAAGTGTTGTTGCGTTCTTCGGGGTAGCAAAAAGCTAGCTGTACTTCATTCACTAGTTCTTTTAACAGTTCCACCCCTTCCTCTGTCGTGTGGGCCAACTACCAACGCCTGTCTGGAACCAAGATCCATTCGCCAATTTCCGTACTGGCAGTAGCAGTCGATGTTATCGTGGACTCTATTGCTATCTCCAACACCTTGGGCCGCCATTTTGCGGATGTTTCGAGCTCTTGCCACTATCACCCCTTCCTCCATTGGAAAGGAGCAGAGGAGGCTCGGGCGATACCCTTCTCTTCTCATAATCATGAGTGCTACAATGCCGCCTTTACTATGAGTGAGCTAAATCATGCTCTCAGTTCATCCCAGTCCTCCACCCCAAGGCCAGACGCTGTCTACGTTCAGATGTTGGAGCACCTTTCTCTTGTGGACAGGCACTTTCTGCTTAACATGTTCAACCGTATTTGGGCAGAGGACACATTTCCCGGACTTTGGCGGGAAGCCACCGTCATACCCATACCTAAGCCCGGTAAGGGCAAAAACCTTCCTTCCAGCTACGGCCCTATCTCTCTCATCAGCTGCGTTTGCAAGGTGATGGAATGTATGATTGATGCCCGGCTGGTGTGGTAGCTCGAGTCTCGCGATTCAATAACGAATGCACAATGTGGATTTAGAGCGCGGCGTTCTAAAGTTGACCATCTCGTTACTTTGACCACCCATGACATGAATGGTTTTCTGCGGAAATCCCAGACTGTGGCTGTGTTTTTCGATTTGGAGGAGGCCTACGACGCCTGCTAGAGAACTGGTATCTGCCGTACTCTTTACACGTGGGGCTTCCGTGGCCGCCTGCCCCGTTTCCTTCAGGAATTTTTAAGAGACCGAGTTTTCAAGGTGAATGTGGGCTCTGCCTTGTCGGACATCTTTATCCAGAAAAACGGTGTGCCTCAGGGTTCCGTCCTGAGCGTCGTCCTCTTTGCTATCGCCATTAAATCTGTAACGGCCTGTCTCCTGCCGGGCATCTCCGGCTGCCTTTTTGGAGACGACTTTGCCATCTATTGCAGTTCTCACGAACTTGTCTCACTGAGCGTCGTGTTCAGCGATGTCTTGATCGCCTTTTCTCCTGGAACATCGACAATGGCTTTAGTTTTTCTAATGACAAAACCGTCTGTGTGAATTTCTGGCGGCGCAAATGGTTTCTCCCATCCTTACATCTTGGACTTGTTGCCCTTCCGTTGGTTGACACTACGATAATTCTGGAGCTCATGCTCGATAGCTGTCCAATAAGCTGAAGGAAGTCTGCCCTGGTGACATCGAATGACGGACTACTAGCCTGGTTGAGAGTCTGTATGCTGAAGCTGCTGAACTATGCTGAACTACCACTGTCCTACCGCCATGACTTTCTCCTCAGCAGGTATGCATGCCATTTTTCTGCCATGCGTGGCAATTCATCCTATGCCTCCTTCTTCGATGATTCCTTTAATCGCCAGTATGTGGCGCCTTCCTCTTCTCTGTTACCTCCTGGAGTCTGCTTTCGGCACCTGCCACTTTCCTGGTGGGTGTGAACCATTCACTGCCTTGGCTTCGTGAAGCGGCCCTTGTTAACCTTGGTCTTCATTCGCTTCGTAAGGACATTACTCCAGCCTCGCTCTATCGCCTTCAGTTTCACGACGTTCGCATGGAACTTCGCGATAGTACCTTTGTGTACACTGATGGTTCTCGGACTGACCATGGGGTCGGGTGTGCCTTCGTCATTGGCTCCAGTGTCTTTCACTATCGGCTTCTGGCACACTGTTCAGTATTTACAGCCGAGCTCTTCGCCCTGTATCAGGCCATAGAGTACATCTGACGACACAGACTTTTCAGTTGTGGCCTCTGCTCAGACTCACTCAGCGCTCTTGAAAGTCTATGTGCGCTGTACACCGCCCATCCCTTAGTGCAAAGAGTCCAGGAAAACTGTCACTTGCTCACTCTTGGTGGAGCCAGTGTAATGTTTCTGTGGGTTCCTGGTCGTGACGGTCTGCCAGGAAATGAGGCTGCTGACGCTGCTGCCAAGGCTGCAGTCCTCGTATCTCAGCTCACTAGCTCCTATATTCCCTCCGATGATCTCTGTGCTGCAGTCTGTCAGGAGGTGGTGTCCCTTTGGCATCGGCAATGGCGCTCCCTTCACCGGAATAAGTTCCGGCTTATTAAGCCTCTCCCAGCGGATTGAACAACCTCTCATCGGCTCTCCCGCACGAGTAAGGTCATTTTAACTAGGCTGCGTATTGGGCACTGCCTTTTTAGTCATCGTCATTTGATAAGTGGCGTTACCCCACCACTTTGTACACATTGCGTCCGCTACTTCCTGACGGAATGCCCATTTTTTTAACTTTTTACGTTCCCGCTTGGGCTTGCCGTCTGGGTTATCAGCCGTTTTAGCAAATGACGCTCTGGCTGTCGACCGCATTTTCTTTCTAGCCGCCAAAACAATATAGCGAAGGCCATTTAATTTTTAGTCTTGGACCTCCGTTTCTGTATCGTGACAGGCTACACCAATGTCTCACTCCCTTCTCAAATCACTGCATCACTTTAATCTTCCTTGGCTCCTACAACTGCCATCTGGTTGTTCTTCAACATGTAAATAGCATTTCGCCCCCTGTATTTTGTCCCTGTCACTTCCAGAAAGTCAGAGAGAGTATTCCAGTCAACATTGTTAAAAGCTGTACTATCAACGTCTGTTTGCTTTTGTTCAACATATCTTCTTAGATAAGTCATAGGGCCAGCATCCACTCGCGTGTCCCTACATTTCCCCGGAACCCAAATTGAGCTTCCCCAAGATCGGCTTCTACCAGCTGTTCTGTTCTATAAATAATACCTGTCAGTATTTCGCAACTATGGCCATAGTATTCACCTGCTTTCTTTGGAATTGGAATTATTACATTCAGTTTCGCTTTGTACAACAGGTAGAACATTCAAAACTTCTGGTATCATTTTTGGAAAAACAGTGATATTATAATCTGTATAAAATCAATGAAAAAACAGTCTTGATGGCAGTGGCTATTTTATTAAAGTTTACGATACGTTGAACAGTCGTTGACCTCAGCCGCTAATGGTGCTATCAGATAATGCCATAAGCCTAGGCCGAAAACGATCATTTCAATAAAATAACCCTCGCGATTAAGACTGTTTTTTCACTGATTTTATCCAGGTGGAGCAGCTTTGTCATGGATGGCTTTTCCAAGTATGTCAAAAATTATGACGGAACTTGGCCCACTCGAGGAGCCTTGTTTCAATTTAGGTATCTCAGTGCTGCGCACAGTTGTTCTCGCAGTATCATATCTCCTATCTCATCTCCATTTACTTCCTCCTTCATTTCTGACTTGCCTTCATTTGCCTGGTTCCACAATGGAAAACTTAATCCAAACCGATGAAGGCTTTATCTCTGTAGTTTGTGATGCTGTAGGTATTCTCAATAAGACATTATTTCGTGTACTGTTGTATGTTTCTGTTTTTAGACACCTGCCTTCCGCGGAAGTATCCGCCAGGACTTTCGGCGTGTCCGCGTTGGGTAACAATGTGTTTAGGTCAGCACGACAAATGCTTGAAGTTCCGCACAGAGTAAGGAGAAGTGTCAATGAACGTGAAACAATGATAATGAGCGCTGATTATGAGGAACGAATCGGCAAAGAGAGTCAGCTGGGAGCTGAGGCAACGGAGTCTCAGAGGAGTGTGCGTGACGAGCGATCCTTCAGCACGTTCTAAGCTAAAATAAAACGACGAAAAAAAATTCAGCACCAAGAAAGAGTTGTGCGATGTAAACGGAAGTTGGTAGACGAGTTTCTACACTTGAAAAACGATGTCTATTCAAATTTCGCGCCACTCGCGTAAGAGTTGCGATAGTAACGCCACTATGAGGATGGAAATCAGGTTTACTTTAAATGCACTCTTTAATGGTCGTGAGAGTTAGTTACCTTTCAGATTGGACGTGGTGAGCTGATGTTAGTCAAGAATGTCTTTAAAGTCGACAAATACGCCACTATCAAACCTCATGAGTTTGAACGAGGTCGTATAATAAAGCTACAAGAAACTGGATGTTCCTTCTGCTGCATTGCAGGACTCAGCAGTAACGCAGCCGCTGTACATGATTACAGGCAGCTGTGCTTACGGGAATGTACGGCCGCAAGACGACCGGACTCCGGACGGTCACGTGGCACTACCGATAGGAAGACAGTCTTGTTCGGTATGTACCTCTAGCACATCGTACTGCATCTGCAGCAGTAATTTGAGCACAAGTTCGCGCCACTGTGACACAATGAACTGTTACAAATCGTTTACTTTAAGGACAGTTCTATGCCAGACGCCCTATAAAGCGCATTCCACTGACCTCGACATGCTACTTCAATGGTGTCAAGCGAGAGATCTTTGGTGGGCAAGGTAGAGACCCTTTGAGTTTTCTGATGAAAGCTGGTTCTGCCTCGGTGCCAGTGATAGCCGATTATTGGTTAGGAGGAGGCAAGCTGAGGGCCTGCAACCAACCTGCCTGCATGATAGATACACTGGACCCTGCTACCAACTTGTCTGCGTGCTAGACACACTGGACCAACACCTGGACTTATGGTCTGGGGTGGGATCGTATGACATCAGGTGCATTCTCGTGGCTATCCCACGCAACGCGACTGCAAACGTGTACGTCAGTCTGGTGATTCGACGTGTCGTGCTGCCATTCATGAACAGCATTCCAGGGGGTGTTTTCCAACAGAATAACGTCGCCCACATACCACTGTTGCAACCCAACATGCTGCACGGAATGGTAACGTGTTGCCTTGGCCTTCTCGATCACTAAATCTGTCTCCAATCGAGCACATGTGGAACATCATCGGATGGCAACTCCAGTGTCATCCACGAACAGCATTAATCGTCCCTTTATTGACCGACTAAGTACAACAGGCATGGAACTCCATCCCACAAACTGTAACCCGGTACATGTACAACATAATACATGCACGTTTGCATGCTGGCATTCAGCATTCTGGCGGTTACGCCGGTTATTAATGTACCAGCATTTCACATTTGCCATGGCTCATCGCACACTTACATTAACCAGTATGAGCCATGTTGCGGCTCGCGTCAGTGTCATTGGTAGGTTGGCATCGTGTAATAGGGATAGTTGCGTCTCGTTTTCTTCTCGTGTTTACTGGCGCCACTACATTTGCTAGCGTTGACTGTCCGCGAGTGACTATCTTTGGAAGGGTGTCAAATGTTTTCCGGATCGGAGTGTGTCGGGGAGATGGGTTGGACGGAGCAGTAGTGAGGTTCGGCAGCGCGGACACATGCCGGGACCGCTAGCGGCACGCAGGTACTGTTGGATCGAGGTGCTGTAGTTGCGAGGGCCACAAACTTGTCCACCAGACCAGGTCGTTTGAGATGAGTGAACATTAACCCAGTAGTGAAACCTCCACTATTTTGAGATCACGCTGTTTGTTCGCCCGTTGCTGCTCACAGGGTCGCTGAGACGAAGAGCAACGAGTGGAGTGTTTGGAGCTGGCGAAACTAATTAGCCGTCCTCCACTTCTTATTATTAATCATTGAATTCCTTGTGTTTATTGACGAAGTTCAACCAGTGGTACTTTTCTGCCTAGTGGCCGGTAACGCCCCAGTTACCAGCCCTGAAGGTTAGCGTATTTTCGCGGCAGTGTACCTCTCCTCGCCTTGCCGCTGCTGTCAGGTAAGGCGTGTAGTTCGACAGCCTCCTTGATTGTGGTTCAGATATTTTGTTCTTTTGGATTACCTTGCCCGCAGTGATTCCTTCTGCTTCTGGATGTTCTAAACACCGGATTCTGAAGACGCAGTACTCTCCGCCAGTTCCGCCTTGCCTGGGTTATTCCATCGTTGTGTTGGTTACCAGACGTCATGTAGATTTTGCAAGAGTGTTGGTCTGCGTTGAAACTGTCACTAGTTTGAGTTGCCATCCGGTCAAGTGAATACAACTCTTGGCTGCCTGTCTCATCGGTTGCGAAGTTGAGTGACTTTCACAGGCCGATCCTTGGACCACTGTCTGAGGCCCACTTCTCTCTTCGTTTGATCAGATGGTGATGATTGTTGTCTTTTTAAATTAATTTGTGTTATTTCTATTAGGGCCTTCACGCGACAAGTAATTTGAATTGTTGGTCAATAAGGCCTTCAGCCGTGAATGCAATTTGTTCTTTCTTCTTCTTCTTCTTCGCGGATGGATCACTTAGGACCACGCATAATCAACATTTGTTGGCCTTCCTTTTCGCCCAGTATTCCTTCATAAACAACGAGTGGGCTAGCTTTCGTTGCGTAGACCACGTATGTCGGTTAGTTTTTCTCTCTTCTTCCTCAAAACCCCGTGTGTTTGTGATTTTTCTGATTTCATTTCTATCATGTAGATTTGGAGACCCTAATTCTCTCAGGTCTTGTTCCGTCTGTTTGTACCAGTTCGGTCTTGTAGTTTTGTTCTTTAAAAATGCATGGATTTTGTACGTTAACCTGTTTGAGTCCATTCTTTCTAAGTGCTCCATGAATTGGATTCTTCTCATGCGCATTGTGTCTGTTATTTTGGAGATATTTTTATATATTTCTGCATTGGGTTTTGGATAATGTACCCCATCTTTAGTTCTTGGTCCTAGGATTTTCCTCATTATCTTACGTTCTTTCACTTCTAATTCCTCTTTTAGTGTTCTGTGTTGAAGGTTTAGTGTCTCAGATGCGTAGAGAGCCTCGGGTTTAATTACTGTTGTATAGTGTCGTATTTTGCAGTTCCACGAGAGACTCTTTTTGTTGTAAATGTTTTTTGTTAACTGAAACGCCGTCTCCATTTTCTGGACTCTTGATCTGACAGATTTCTTTTCATTACAATTTTCTGTAATCCATTCACCTAAATATTTAAATTCTTTTACTGGAGAGATGTAGTTATTACCAATTTAGAGATCAGAAGGTGCATCTTTGATGTCAGTCATAAATTTTGTTTTTGCAAATGAAATTTGTAGTCCTGTTTTAGCTGCCTGTTCTTGTAATAATTCTAGCTGTTTCTGTGCATCGGTAATGTCTTATGCGATCAGTGCCATGTCATCAGCAAATGCCAAACAGTCTAATTCTATGCCCTTATGTCTTGGTCCCAGTCTGTGTGCTGGTGCACCTGCTTTTCTCCATTCTCTAACAACTTTTTCAAGAGCACAATTGAGGAGCACTGGGGACAGTACATCCCCTTGTCGTACTCCTGTGTCCATTTCAAATTCTGTGCTCAATTCTCCCATAAATTTTAGTTTGGATTTGGTCTCCGTGAGTGTTTCTTTTATGATGTTTGTTGTCTTTTGATCTAGTCCAAATTCTGCTAATACTTCAAAAATGGATTCTCGGTCTATACTGTCATATGTTTTTTTAAAGTCGACAAACGTGATGACATAACTTTTGTCTGAAGTACTATGTAAATATTTCACTGAGTTTTTCAAGTTAAGGATTTGTTCTACGCATGATCGACCTTTTCTGAACTCACCTTGGTATTCGCCTAGTTTTGAATCCAGCTGAGGTTCTGCGCGGTTTAGTAGGGCTTTAGACAGAATTTTGTATGTTATTGACAATAAAGAGATTCCACGATAGTTGTTGGGGTCTGTTTTACTTCCTTTTTTGTACAGAGGATGTATGATTGCAGTCTTCCAATCTGTGGGGATTTTTTCAGTTTTCCAGATTTCATGTATAATTTCTTTGAGTTTTGCAATAAGATTTTCTCCTGCATTTTTCCATAATTCTGCGATTATTTGGTCTTCTCCTGATGCTTTGTTATTTTTCAGTGACTGAATTATCTCCTTAATCTCTTGTAAACTTGGTGGCTTTGAGTCTGGGTTTCGTTGTGTACGATGGAACTCAAATTTTTCTGCAGGCTTTTCACAATTCAGTAATTTAGAAAAGTATTTTGCAAGAATTTCACAGTTTTCGGTGTTGGTATGAGCAATTTCCCCATGGTCATTTTTGAACTGGGGTGATGGAGGAGAGTACTTTGTTAATTTTTGTTTGAATACTCTGTAGAAATTTCGGGAATTGTTTTTCTTGAAATCATTCTCTATGTCTTGCAATTTTTTGTCTTCGTGTTGTTTACGGACTGTTCGTATTGCTTTTGTGACTGTTTTCCTGGTATCTTTGAGATCTTCCAGGGTCTTTTGATTTTTGTTGCACAACCAATTTTGTTCTAGTAATTGTTAATTAGATATTTTCTCTTAATGGTGAAATTTTTATGATTGTCTTTTCTTAAAAAAATTAACTTTGAGTCATTACTATTGAAGCCTTCAGCCGACAAATAATTGGAATTTCTGGTCAATACGACCCTCAGCCGTGAGTGCAACTTGCTTACGAATTTTTTTATTTAGAGATTGTGTCTTAGCAGTCAAATTTGATGATTGTTTCTTATTGTCAACCTCATTTGCAATTGGTTCCAAATAAAGTGTACGTGATTTTTTTAAAGAAAACTGAGCAACCAACGGTAACTGATTAACGCCCCATCCACACCGAATCCTGCCTTTCCCTAAGTCCCACGTTTCTTTGTAATTCTGCAATGTTAATCACTTAAACATATTACCCTAGAGGAATGTATAGGCGTAATTTCATTACTCTACATTACTTATTTTTTGGTGTTTCGATTTCTTTTCATCAGTGTCTAGTGAGTATCCTAGAATGAGAATAGTTGCTGTCCACAAATCAGTGTGGATTTAGGAATCCTCACTCGTACACGAGACATGTAGTGAACTA
Organism: Schistocerca nitens; assembly: GCF_023898315.1. NCBI lineage: Eukaryota > Metazoa > Arthropoda > Insecta > Orthoptera > Acrididae > Schistocerca > Schistocerca nitens. The sequence goes on from NC_064622.1 coordinate 249,096,422, forward strand.
TGGATCCAGATCTACAGGCAGTTTCTGCTAGCGTATTCTTAGATTTCCAGGAAGTATTCGACGCTGTACCACACTAAAGATGGGTAACAAAGGCACGAGTATATAAAATGCGTTCTCTGATACGTGGCTTGGTCTAACGCTTTTCCGTGACAGTATCCAGTGAGTTGTCATGAACCTCATGTGTTCATCACTCGTTGTTAATGGTGTGCTCCTGTCCTCCAAGTGCATAAATGATCTGTCCGATAGGACAGGGAACAGTAGGAGTCTGTTTAATGGTGCCTATGTGTAGCAAGTGCGGTCGACGCGGTGAGAGAGGAAGGGGGCACAGCGAGAGAAATCAGGATGACTTGGGGAAATTTCTGTCTGATGCGTTGAATAGTAGTTTGCTTTATACGTGGGTATATTTGAATTCGTTAGAATGCAAAGAGGAAATAATCATGTAATTGTTTTGATCATCTTGTGCTCCTCAGTTGAGTAATCTAAGTGTCAAGAACCATAAGACATGTATTACAGGTGCGTTAATTTTGTCACAACCGGTTTCCTTCTAAATGATCATCTTCAGGTGACCTGCAGTTCACCAATAATCTTTGTAACTAATTCTCATAAAATGTCAGAAATATTGCGGGTCATAACTGAAAAATGTCTGGTCACCACGCATAAATTAGTTACGGAAGCCATTGGTAAACTTATCGTCATCTTGAGATGTTGGTTTAGAACGAAACCGATTGCAGCATAATAAACGTGATCGAAAGACAGCTGTTTTGACTGTTATTAACATTTAAATCCTGTACAATTCGAATACAGTATTAATGACGACGTGCTTGACTCGGTAATTTCTTAAATGTCAGTGGCCGCCCCACAATAAAGGAACAACTAAACGGGCATGGGAAAGGTGCAGGCCATTTATCACAAGTCATTTATTACCTCACAAGAAGCCAGCAATCTTTTATTGCACCGATATCAAAAACACTACTAAAATACAAATAGTAATATCTGATTGCAATAAAATTAATTAAGAAGGCGCAACTAATAAATGACAATAATTAGCGCCACTAACAGATTTAAAATTTGGCAGCAGCTCAAATTTGAGCGGAAAATTAGATAAAACAATTAAGAAAATACGTTCAGGCAGTTACTCAAAAATTTCTTCAGTTAAATCAGTTAATGATTAATTAGTTCATTTAAACAAATAAGATGTACCAATTTAGGAAGAACTAACAAGCAAGTAATACAATCAAATATAACTCAAACACGCGCGTTGCGCTGAGCAAACAGTGACAGCAATGATGCTAAAACTTACAAAAAATGGTTCAAATGGCTCTGAGCACTATGGGACTTAACATCTGAGGTCATCAGTCCCCTAGAACTTAGAACTACTTAAACCTGACTAAGCTAAGGACATCGCACACATCCATGCCCGAGGCAGGATTCGAACCTGCGACCGTAGCAGTCTCGCGGTTCCGGACCGAAGCGCCTAGAACCGCACGGCCACCGCGGCCGGCGCTAAAACTTACAATTCCAACATTTGGTTGGTCTAAGAGTGTGCTTCATATTACTGAATATACCTTACAAGAAGTGTAGTAACATGAAATTTCAAAAGTGTGGTATCTGACGAGCTGAGGCCCATTAAGTACTAATATTTTATGCGACGAGCACAGGAACAATTCTCAACGCAAGTACCCAATACTTGACCAATCAGTTACTGATGTGGAAAAATAATAGCATACCATTTAACAAATTGAGCATTACACCAATATTAAAACTGTTGCGTTAAAACCAAACTTCAGACAGGGACAACTTGGAAGGGACAGGAGCGTCCGGCCAGTCTGAGTAAGATGGCTTATGATAACGGGCACTTCAGGTTAAATGAACGCCCGACTGCTGCGAGATATAAACTCAACTTACGAGGCATCCCGTAGTAAGTCAGGAGGCCTCAACTTCTCAGAGGCTACGGCGAGACGAGAAGCCGCTCGCCGCCCGCAGTAGGTACACAGCCGACGCGTACAGACCACGCCCGATGGACCGGTGAGTAACAGATATCACACGGGGACAGCGCCTCCAAACGCAGATATATAATTAATGCGTAATAATCATAGAACATATGAAAATGCTCAAACCACGACAAGAAACTGATTGTGAGCGTAATCCCAAGCCCCAACCAAACCTTACGTATTACAACAAGACTATTGCACTAAGAATTACTAAGACGATTAACCAGTTAATCTTACAATAAAATATAACAAGTTAATGTAATAATCAAGAAATCACAGGGCTACTCAAACACATTAACTTTGGTGACTTAAAAGGTGAAAGGCAAGTCTTGGAGGCTAACACTCAAGTAACTACATTAGTAATTGCATTTGGCACAATAAATATTAAGTTTTTCTTTTCGAAGGGGCAAAATTTTATCAGAGTTATGGAAGTAAATTACTCAAATAAGCCAAGATTCACTGGGCCGCTAGCGTTTGCTTACCACGACAGTAGGCAATTTTACGGTCGTTACATCAGTCACGGAAGCAATAACTTCCAATACAAATAAGACTCAGTTTCGATCTCAGTGGACACTAATGCACATGGCGGCCTAGAAAATATGACACGATTAATATCAGGCCCGATTGATAAGGTAAGCAGGCATTAAACAAGTTGCAGTTAAATTGAAATTCATGGCATGTTTTCATATGAGACGTGGCCATATTTATGAAATGACAGATGTAATGTTGTGGCTTAAACTGTTGTAACCCTAATCAGTGAGGATGTTCTGTGAAAAACTGGTCGATATTTGGGTTTTAAATTTTAAACAAATCAGCTAATGGTGAAACATGCACTTTATACATTATTTGAGAGCTGTTAACAGTCACCTTCCAAAAATTTGCTATTAAAAGAAATTTTAAAGCACATCAAATATGGCACTCAGATAATTTAAAACAGAGGCACAAGAAAGCAAATTTAACACTTGAGACAGAGTAACGGAGAACCACAGGAAATCCAGCGTAGAAGGAGCAAATTCAACACGGGAGCACAAATATCAATTAAGTAACGAGTACCTTAACCCAAAGAGCAGAACAGACGGCACCCGAAAGTGAACAGCACTCCAACACCCACATCAACAACTATGCCTTGTTAATACAGGGTAAACCGGCTGCGTCGACATTAGGCCCAAATACTGCCGACCAACACAACTCTACCGACCACAGGCCGCTTAGACAAACGTGCCCTGTAAACTCCGTGAAGGCGAATGGTCGACGTCGGTTTTCACGGAGAATTCTAGTGTAGCTAGTCTCTCAAGGCGCTTATAGAACACAAGTGTAACTGTTTCTTGCGTACCGCTCGAGTATTGGGGACTTCCTCTAGGTAGAAAGATTTCGGAGTAATTAAGATGTATGCTACTTGATTTGCCATCAGTCTGTTCGAGAAGTACGAGAATGCTATAGAGATACTCCGTGAACCCGAATGGGAATCCCTAGAAGAAAGATCTTTTCGCGAAACGCTGTTAACACTCTGCCGTCGGGCGACACCACAGTGGTATCGTGTGCGAAATATCGGTCAACGGCCGGCGACACCAAAGTGGTGCATGGTATCGCTCAGTGGCCATCAACACCACTTTCGTATCTTTTGCATTCTGTTCGTGTTTTGTTTATGTAACAATAAGTTGCACACATCAACAAGTTTTTTGTTTTTATAACTACTTGTGCCATTTCATCATGACAGACGAAAGAGACGATACGATTATTTGCGATGAATGCGCGTACGTTTGTCTGACGTTCCGGACGACTTGGCCGATTTGGAAAAAGACACTGAATATCACGCAAATGAAAGTGAAGCAGAATCGTCGGAAGGTAGTGAAATACGTCCGAGAAGAATTCGGCGAACACTACGGTCGCTAACTGATTCGGATGAATCAGATAAGGAAGACAGTGCACAGTAGTCAGACTTTGATTTACCGCGGACCAATAATAAATTTGAAGGATCTCCGGGTCCGGACATATTTCTCAAAGATACACAGAGCGTCGAAGATATCGTAGAATTATATATTGGTAACGATCTATTTCAATATATTAGCAATGAAATCAACAAGTACTACAGTCAAAATTGCAATGGAAGGAAACTGGATAAAAAATGCCAAATTTGTCGACGTTACAGGACTCGAACTTAGAAAATGGTCTGAGCTAGCTATCCTTATGGGAATTGTAGAAAAAAGCAAGTATCGGTGATTATTGGTCAATGAATCCGCTGATAGACACACCGATACTTCGCAAAAAGATGTCCCGCAACAGATTCAGACAAATATTATCATTTTTACATTTTTCCGACAACAACAGTTAACCGGATAATGCCGACCGGCTTTTCAAAGTGCAACTCGTAATTACGTATTTTTCCAAAAAGTTTAAAGAAACGTTTAATCTAAGTCAAAACATCTCAATTGATGTAGGAATGATACCGTGGTGTAAATAGTTAAATTTTAAAGTTTAAAATCCGTCGAAAATTACGAAATACGGCATACTCATTCGGATGCTGCGTCATTCGAGTACGGAATACATTTCCTCATTCAAGATATAATCCGGTGCTGGACAGCCTTTAGGTAAAACAGTGATGGAACTATTGACACCTTCTTATGGAAAGTGGCATCACCTCTACATGGGTAATTATTATAACAGTGTAGAACTTGCACATAAGTTTCTTGAAAAGAAAATTAGAGTTTGTGAAACGATACGGCAAAATAGAGGATTTCCGGAAAAATCTGATGGCAAATTAAAGCTCGCAAAACTCAATGTGTTTGAAGCTTGTCATCAACGGAAAGGTGATAAGCGGCCGGCGACAAGCCAAGTAATCCTAATTAGCCGGCGCCACGCCAATAAATTTGTACGAGACGTGCGGACCGCCAAGTGTTAAGAAAGTTAAGGAAATTACCATTTGCTACAGATTGCCTCCAATGCTCTGTTTGCTTAAGGATAAAATAAGCTCTTCAGTAAAGACATAGGGACGATTACGAGCAAACTTCAAAAACTAAGTTACACATGCCGTCCCGCGCTAAGACGATTGCGCAACAAGCGTTGCGCTTTGTGAGAAGAGAGTACATGTACTGGTTTTCCTGCAGATTCAGTTCGGCTCGGGTATGAATAACAGGTGCATCACTGTCTGCGAGTTAGATGACTCAGCAGCTAGAATCGTACTCCGAAGATGAGGTGCAGGGGACAGTACCATTTTTGTGAGCAAAACGTCTAAACTGCACACAGATTGTGGCGGTGTATGGACCACATACAGTTCAGCATTCAGCCGTACTGAAATGGTGCCAACAATTCGATCAAGGCCGTACACACACGGCTGATGCTGATCGGCAAGTGCAGATCTTGTACCATGTGATTTCCATCCTTTCGGCAGTTGAAAGAAGAATATCTTGGGAGTTGGGTGGTGGGGGTCCCCAACTACGAGGACGTCCACACAGCGGTTCTCGAATGGCTCCGTAATCAAGGAGCGGATTTCTATCGTCTAGGAATTAAACGATAGGTAGGACGTTCTGACCGTTTTTACCGAGAGCAGACATTGTCTGAAGGGAAAACAGCGACTGTTAAAATTAAATTTTTCAGGACACCATATTGAAATTTGTCCAATGTAGAAATGGCATGTCTGTATACACTCACATAAAAGCGGCGACTCAAATATAAATTTCTATTTCCTGCAGTAACACGAATTTCGTAACAAATGGTAGCAGTTTACCATATTTCGAAGTTAGTGTAGTAATTGAAAGCATTGTTTTTCCTTTATTTGAACCGATGAGCTGGAGCTAGTGTGTCCGACTTGTATCGCTGATATCGATATGCGGCTGTCCTGCTATCTTTGACTGCTCCCCCGGTGGGTTTACCGGGTGAACGTGTGACGAGTATGTACGGTGCCGATCATTGGGCGCCTTGACGTGCAAAATTGTGGTGGGTTCGTCGTCTCACGCTGAACAGCTTCCCAGCTCATAATTTGCAAGCTCCAAGCTACGTATGACTTTTATTCTGTGTTTAACTAAGAAGATTGTTGAAACTTATTGTGGCATGGGTAGCTGCCGGAGGTGATTCTGAACTTGGTTCCACAGTGGCTATTTTAAGGAGGCATTCGTGGAGTGTGTGTTTTAAGTGGTTTTCATGCAAATTTTAACTTGTTTTGGGACATATTGTCCGCTTTGGGACTGGCTTCGGTTCTGTACGTGCCCGGCAGCCGTTTGGTTTAATCATTTGCCACCGCAGCATTTGGTATGTTTATTTAATGTTGAAAGTGCCTTAAGTTTCCTGCTAATTTACTGGGAGACGGGTAATGTTATAGTATTGCTCCTTAAGAATTTGGGGGGCGTGCTTATTATATATTCCAGTGTGGCTGTGATTTGACCTTGTTTTCATTGCCATCTATTTGTGCAGCAGGACATTTCTTCCCTGACGTCGACGAGGTTATGGATTCTTGTCAGGACCGCTCGTTGTCGGGTCGGTCGTATTGTATATAAATATATACCGCCTGCTATATGACCCTGTGGCGAGTGAACGCTCGTATTGGCTGCCGGCCGTAGCGTTATTGCTTCCAAACACCGCTATGGGCCTTAACGCTGTTCTCTAAAGTTAAGTGCAATTTGGGAATCATTCTGAGTCATTATGTCCGTTAATTAAGAGAGGCCACCTTGTTAATATTGGCGTTTCTGTAAGTCATTTTATTGGTTGAGTTATTACTAGCCCTTCTTATTTAACACTTCCGTTAATCATTTGTGTGTCTTTAATGAACGTGCAACTTGTTATTATTTCTGTGTGCAAGTTTTGCGACCTTCGTTGGTCCACTTTGTATTTTTAGTATAAGAGTGTTTCGCTGTGGACCTTTATGTGGGCATTTCAGTTTTATTAAGCTTTCTTTGTTCTTTATGAAGTTGTGGTATTATGTGGCTGTGTAAGTTTAGTTGGAAGTATATAATGTTATTAGTCTCTTGAGACATGGTTAAACAAAAACGACTGTTTGTGGTTGATTTTTCACCGTGCCTACTATCAATGATTTTGGTTTCGGACGCAAAATAATATGATTTTTATTCGAGTTTATGTAATTCAGTCAAAGTGAAGATTTGTATATTGCATCAGTAAGAGGTCAAATGTCCGATTTGAAGTTTATAATAAAGTCTGTTTTGAGCCAAATTAAAATAGTAAAACGATCACAAGCTTGTCCATCACCAGTGATACCGAGCTTCCTATTTCCTTCAAATAACTGTGGTGAGATTGTAAATTTGATTTTCTAAAGAATTGAGTAGTACCACGGTGCAACACTCTAAACAAAAAAATAACGGCACACCAAAAAGGAATCATCCGAATGGGACGGAAATCGGTAGATGTGGTTTATATTTACAGACGAACAAATGGTTCCACTTTCAGAAAAACCGGACTATTTATTCAAGAGAAAGGGCTTCACAAATTGAACAACGCAGTGGACATGAATGTCCTCTTGAGGGATATCGTGCCAAATTCTGTTCAATTGGCCCACTAGATTATAAATATCCCGAGCTGGTTGGAAAGTCCAGGCCATAATGCTCCAAAAGTTCTCAATTTGTGAAATATCCGGCGATCTTTCTGGCCAAGGTAAGTTTTCCAAGCACGAAGACAAGCAGTAGAAACCCTTCCCCGTGTGCGGGCGGGCGTTATCTTGTTGAAACGTAAGCCCAGGATGGCTTACTATGAAAGAGAACAAAACAGGGCGTAGATAATCATCGACCTACCATTGTGCTGTAAGGGCACAACGGATGACAACTAAGAGGATCCTGATGCGAAAACAAATGGCACCCTAGACCGTGCCTCCTGGTTATCGAGCCGTATGGTGGGTGACAGTCAGTTTTGTATCCCACCGCTATCTGGGACGCGTCTTCAGCCTGGAATCTCATTCACTGGGGTAGAACTGTCTTCAGGGAAGAGTCCTGCTTCGAAGTGAGCCCCAATGACATGCGAAGGCGTCTGTGGAGACGCCCCGGAACTGTGGTTTGATACCAACCTGTCCGTCGATCTTATACGGCTCGAAAACCGGGAATGATGGTCTGTAGCGCTATTTCTTTTCATACCAGGACACCTCTGGTTGTCATTCTCGACACACGTACAGCACAGTATAATGTCGATGATATTCTACACCCTGTTTTGGTGCCCTTCATGGCAAGCCATCCTGGACTTACGTTTCAGTTAGATAATGCCCGCCTGCACAGGCAGAGAGTTTCTGCTGCTTGTCTCCGTGTTTTCCAAACGATACCTTGGCCAGCAAGGTCGCTTGATCTCTCCCCAATTGAGCATGTCTGGGACAATATGGGTAGGGCCCGACAACCAGCTCCGAATTTTGCCGATGTAACACGCCACTTGGGCGGAATTTGGCACGATATCCTCAGGAGGACATACAACAACTCTGTCAATCAATTGTCAAGCCGAATGATGGCTTGCGTAAGGGTCAGAGATGGACCAACGCGCTTCTGATTTGCTCATTTGTGAAGCTCTTTCTCTTGAATAAATCATCCAATTTATCTGTAACTGTGATCATTTGTTTTTCTGCGCATGTGCATCACATCCACCGACTTCCATCCTATTCGAATGATTTATTCGTGGTGCGTCTCTTCTTTTCTTCGAGTGTCATATATATATATATATATATATATATATATATATATATATATATATATATCGCTCAATAACAATACTACAATATCAGTTGATGCAAATTACCATGGACATTGCAAACCCTGTTGTAGAGCCAACTTAATCTCTGGCATGGGAAAATGTTATCAGCCTATTACTGCACTTTAAACAAGTTACCACATTGTAAATAGAATGTGTTCCTTAATGTCAATGTAAGATTTCATATTGTCACACATTGTTTTTAATTTCTCGATGTAAATTAGAGAGAGTCTGAGGACGATTTTGTAAAATTACAGAGCGAAACCAGTCAATAAAATATAGGCGTGCGATTTGTTCCTATCCCGGCAAACTATGGTTCCGACCGTTGTTTTCAGAGGCTTGTTGACCTGTTCTGAAAAATAGTGTTTTGTATTCGACTCGTTTGGAAGTGGAGTGCAGTGTTCAATAAAAGTTACATGGCTCGCCGTGATAATATGTGACTTACTTTTTTAAGTTACCTCGTATTTTCCCTCGCTCAGTTTACGAGTAGAACAGGTAAAGACGACTAGCCTTGGTACAATGTACTCTCCTCCATGAGCTGTACAAAGATTTTCTGAGTGTCTACATGGACTTAGATACTGATATAGACACCTGGGCTCCTAAGTGCTGTATGATATCCTATTTTAGAGATCACATTAGCCAAGATCATTTGACTGGCAACAGGTTCGTCTCCACAACATACGTCCTATTTGTCATAAGACTGCAACTGAGCATACGTTTGTTGTTTGTAACAAAAATCGCCAACGGATTGACCTTTTTTATGAGCTTGCTACCTTTAGATACCTTCTCAGCTGTGATTTTCACTGAAACGTAAATAGTCCCAGATTAACTGGCAGATGCTTAGCAGTAATGTGCGGTACGCGTTACACGGTAATACCTTCTCAGCTGTGATTTTCACGGAGACGTAAATAGTCCCAGATTAACTGGCAGATGCTTAGCACTGTATTAAGTGAACTAGCAACAGGCAGAACTGCGCTCAGTGCACGTGCAGAGTGATTTTGTGTTTGTATTACTGTGGATCACTGCGTACCTACATGAAAGAAACGAAACGCTTAAAACCAAGTCAGCATCTAGCTTACGCATTTTCACAGCGTCTAAGGGACTTCAGTCTGGATCGGAGTTTCAGACTGAGGACGTACAGCAACCACTCAAATACTTTATTATTTACTTCCTTGAAAGATCCTTCTATTCCTGTGGCGGTGCTTCCAGACTTCCACGTGCACATTCTTAAAAAGCAACGTGTTTCAAGTTACGTATAACTCTGATGTGATAAACTCAGTGTAAGGAATTTTGTCGGGTTCTGAGAAACACTTCCAAGCCTACTGCAACCCATCCGTCTCCGTAACGTAACAAACTTTCAAAGAAAATAATTTCCATAATTTCAGGAAATTTTTACCGGGTGGTACAAATTGGCCTGGTTTGATGTTGCTCTCCCGCATTCCTCTCCTGTGCCAAATTCTTCAACTTAGAGTAGAACTTGCACCCAATGTTCCCAATTATTTTCTGGTTGTATTCCAATCTCTGTCTTCTTCTACGGCTTTTACCCTCTACAGCTCCCTCTAGCACTAAGCTTACACACCACTTAACCTAAATTATCCTAAGAACAAACACACACACCCATGCCCGAGGAAGGACTTGAACCTCCGCCAGGACCACATGCTCTCCCTATGTTCAACTTCGAGATATTTTTACCCTCGCCGATTCTAAACGGCCTTGCTGTGCTGGTACTGCGAACGGCTGAAAGCAAGGGAAAACTACAGCCGTAATTTTTCCCGAGGACATGCAGCTTTACTGTATGATTAAATGATGATGGCGTCCTCTTGGGTAAAATATTCCGGAGGTAAAATAGTCCCCCATTCGGATCTCCGGGCGGGGACTACTCAAGAGGACGTCGTTATCAGGAGAAAGAAAACTGGCATTCTACGGATCGGAGCGTGGAATGTCAGATCCCTTAATCGGGCAGGTAGGTTAGAAAATTTAAAAAGGGAAATGGATAGGTTAAAGTTAGATATAGTGGGAATTAGTGAAGTTCGGTGGCAGGAGGAACAAGACTTTTGGTCAGGTGATTACAGATTTATAAATACAAAATCAAATAGGGGCAATGCAGGAGTAGGTTTAATAATGAATAGGAAAATAGGAATGCGGGTAAGCTACTACAAACAGCATAGTGAACGCATTATTGTGGCCAAGATAGATACGAAGCCCACACCTACTACAGTATTACAAATTTATATGCCAACTAGCTCTGCAGATGACGAAGAAATGAAGAAATGTATGATGAAATAAAAGAAACTATTCAGATTGTGAAGGGAGACGAAAATTTAATAGTCATGGGTGAGTGGAATTCGAGTGTAGGAGAAGGGAGAGAAGGAAACATAGTAGGTGAATATGGATTGGGGGGAAGAAATGAAAGAGGAAGCCGCCTGGTAGAATTTTGCACAGAGCGTAACTTAATCATAGCTAACACTTGGTTCAAGAATCTTAAAAGAAGGTTGTATACCTGGAAGAATCCTGGAGATACTAAAAGGTATCAGACAGATTATATAATGGTAAGACAGAGATTTAGGAACCAGGTTTTAAATTGTAAGACATTTCCAGGGGCAGATGTGGATTCTGACCACAATCTATTGGTTATGAACTGCAGAATGAAACTGAAGAAACTGCAAAAAGGTGGGAATTTAAGGAGATGGGACCTGGATAAACTGAAAGAACCAGAGGTTTTAGAGAGTTTCAGGGAGAGCATAAGGGAACAATTGACAGGAATGGGGGAAAGAAATACAGTAGAAGAAGAATGGGTAGCTCTGACGGATGAAGTAGTGAAGGCAGCAGAGGATCAAGTAGGTAAAAGACGAGGGCTAATAGAAATCCTTGGGTAACAGAAGAAATATTGAATTTAATTGATGAAAGGAGAAAATATAAAAATGCAGTAAATGAAGCAGGCAAAAAGGAATACAAACGTCTCAAAAATGAGATCGACAGGAAGTGCAAAATGGCTAAGCAGGGATGGCTAGAGGACAAATGTAAGGATGTAGAGGCTTCTCTCACTAGGGGTAAGATAGATACTGCCTACAGGAAAATTAAAGAGACCTTTGGAGATAAGAGAACCACTTGTATGAATATCAAGAGCTCAGATGGAAACCCAGTTCTAAGCAAAGAAGGGAAGGCAGAAAGGTGGAAGGAGTATATAGAGGGTTTATACAAGGGCGATGTACTTGAGGACAATATTATGGAAATGGAAGAGGATGTAGATGAAGATGAAATGGGAGATAAGATACTGCGTGAAGAGTTTGACAGAGCACTGAAAGACCTGAGTCGAAACAAGGCCCCGGGAGTAGACAACATTCCATTAGAACTACTGATGGCCTTGGGAGAGCCAGTCCTGACAAAACTCTACCATCTGGTGAGCAAGATGTATGGAGACAGGCGAAATACCCACAGACTTCAAGAAGAATATAATAATTCCAATCCCAAAGAAAGCAGGTGTTGACCGATACGAAAATTACCGAACTATCAGTTTAATAAGTCACAGCTGCAAAATACTAACGCGAATTCTTTACAGACGAATGGAAAAACTGGTAGAAGCGGACCTCGGGGAAGATCAGTTTGGATTCCGTAGAAATGTTGGAACACGTGAGGCAATACTAACCTTACGACTTATCTTAGAAGAAAGATTAAGAAAAGGCAAACCTACGTTTCTAGCATTTGTAGACTTAGAGAAAGCTTTTGACAACGTTAACTGGAATACTCTCTTTCAAATTCTATAGGTGGCAGGGGTAAAATACAAGGAGCGAAAGGCTATTTACAATTTGTACAGAAACCAGATGGCAGTTATAAGAGTCGAGGGGCATGAAAGGGAAGCAGTGGTTGGGAAAGGAGTGAGACAGGGTTGTAGCCTCTTCCCGATGTTATTCAATCTGTATATTGAGCAAGCAGTAAAGGAAACAAAAGAAAAATTCGGAGTAGGTATTAAAATTCATGGAGAAGAAGAAGAAACTTTGATGTTCGCCGAAGACATTGTGGTTCTGTCAGAGACGGCAAAGGAAGAGCAGTTGAACGGAATGGAGAGTGTCTTGAAGGGAGGATATAAGATGAACATCAACAAAAGCAAAACGAGGATAATGGAATGTAGTCAAATTAAATCGGGTGATGCTGAGGGGATTAGATTAGGAAATGAGACACTTAAAGTAGTAAGGGAGTTTTGCTATTTAGGGAGTAAAATAACTGATAATGGTCGAAGTAGGGAGGATATAAAATGTAGACGCAATGGCAAGGAAGTCGTTTCTGAAGAAGAGAAATTTGTTAACATCGAGTATAGATTTAAATGTCAGGAAATCATTTCTGAAAGTATTTGTATGGAGTGTAGCCATGTATGGAAGTGAAACATGGACGATAAATAGTTTGGACAAGAAGAGAATAGAAGCTTCCGAAATGTGGTGCTACAGAAGAATGCTGAAGATAAGGTGGGTAGATCACGTAACTAATGAGGAGGTATTGAATAGGATTGGGGAGAAGAGAAGTTTGTGGCACAACTTGACTAGAAGAAGGGATCGGTTGGTAGGACATGTTTTGAGGCATCAAGGGATCACAAATTTAGCATTGGAGGCCAGCGTGGAGGGTAAAAATCGTAGAGGGAGACCAAGAGATCAATACACTAAGCAGTTTCAGAAGTATGTAGGTTGCAGTAGGTACTGGGAGATGAAGAAGCTTGTACAGGATAGAGTAGCATGGAGAGCTGCATCAAACCAGTCTCAGGACTGAAGACCACAACAACAACAACAACAACAACAACAACAACAGCTGTCTATGATTAACTTTCAAGCAATGCTATGCTCAGAACACACATTTATGGAAATTTCGTCCTCAAATTAAGACCAATGTTTGATACTAATACTCTTCTTTTGAGCAGGGATATCCTCATAGCCTGTGATAGTTTGTTTTTCACTTCCTCCTTGCTCTCTCCATCTTGTATTGCTTTGCTTCCTTCACATTGTCTAATTCGTGACCGTCAATTTCTAGATGTTTATTGCGGATCTCGTTCCTGCAACTCCGCATTGCGTTACCTTTCCTTACTATAAGTCCATAATGTGTTCTCATTAGACTCTTCGTTCCACTGATAGGTTCCATTACTTACACCACTTGCCCCAAGCTGATGAGCACCAAATCGTGGGCAGTGTTCGGTACTGTTTATTACGACATCTCGATAATCTGGCGTTACTTCAAAGTTACCTTCCACCATTCGTTAGATGAGTTGTGTCTTAGGAAACACGCCATAAAATTCTTTCTTATATTGAATGAACTACTTACCTACATCTTTCCCTAGAAACCTATTAATCAAATTTCCAACATAGTTTTTGTCATCGCAGCATCCTCATGTACCAAAGTCTAGAAATACCTGTCTACTTAATACCTAGTGCTATTTTCAAGTTTAGGAGTGGTCTGATAACTACCCCTTAACTCTTGTTCATTCCTCTTTTCAGCAGTTCAGTGACAGAAAACACAGGAGCGTGAAATCAAAATCCCTAGTCACTGAAAAATTGTCGTCTCCAGTATTTTTCCAGTCTGGCTTAAAATATCACGCACGTTCATCTTCGGTCAGCTCTACGAGTTTACGACGTTCGTAACTCATTACCCCTCTAGATGACACAAATCACTGCTCTGAGCAGTTCATGCGTCTCAGTATTATATTTGTGCCTTGTGTTCAAAAGCCTTATCCACAGGTAATACATAGAAGCAATCTGCAATGTTTCGTTTTTGTACGCTTTCAGTGAAAATCGCAGACATTTGTTTTTTGCAAAAATTCTTATTCTTTTATATGATTTGATTACAACCATATTAGAAATTACAGAGAGAAGAGCTCTCTGTCTTTTGGAGTCAAGAAACGGCATTTTAGTTAAATGAAAAGTTACGCCATCTCATGTGGCATTACTGCAGTACTGGTTCGCACCCTTAATGTGCGTATACACGTTTTATGTTCAACTGTGCGGTGGAAAAGAACTCTTCTCTTTGGTGCCTGCATGTTTAGTACGTGGTGGCTTCAAAAGTAAATTACACATTATCATCGCAGGCAAGTAACTTCTATTGAATGCTGCACTACATATCAAATTACACAGATACATAACATTATTTTAGCCACCAAGCCATGATGAACCATGGATCTGGCCTTGGTGGGGTGGACTGCGTGTCTGAGCGAAACAGATAGCTGCACCACAGGTGCAACCACAAAGGAGGTGTATCTTTCGAGACGCCAGACAAGCTGTACTTCGTGATCAGGGGCAGCAGCCTTTTCAGTATTTGCAGGGGCACAGTCTGGATGATTGATTGATCTGGCCTTGTAACATCGACCAAGCCGGCGTTGCTGTGCTGATAATGCCAACGGCTGAAAGCAAGGGGAAACTACAGCCGCAATTTTTCCCGGGGTCATGTAGTTGTACTGTACGGTTAAATGATGATGGTATACCCTTGGATAAAATATTCCTGAGGCGAAATAATCTACCATTCGGATTTCCGGGCCCGAACTACCCAGAAATATGTCGTCATCAGGAGAAACAATAGTGTCGCTCTACGGATCAGAGCGTGGAATTTTAGATCCCTTAATCGGGCAGCTAGGTTAGAAAATTTAAAAAGGGTAACGGATAAAGTTAGATATAGTGAGAATTAGTGAAGTTCAGGGGCGGTATGAAGATGACTTTTTATCCCCTAAGTACAGGTTTATAAATACAAAACCAAATAAGATTAGCGCAGGAGTAGATCTAATAATGAATAATAAAATAAGAATGCAGGTAATCTACTATGATCAGTACAGTGAAGACATTATCGTAGCGAAGACACACGAAGCCAACACCGACCACAGAAATACAAGTTTATATGCCAACCAGCACCACAGATGATGAACATGTCGAAGAATTGTGTGATGAAATGAAATAAACTATTTACATAGTTAAGGGAGACGAAGGTTTAACTGTGATGAGGGGACTGGAATTGGATAGCAGGAAAAGAAGAGAAGGGAAAATAGCAGATGAATGTGGAGTGGGGGAAAGGAATGACAGAGGAAACCACCTGGTAGAATTTTGGACAGAGCATAATTTGGTCGTCACTAGCCCTTGGTACAAGAATCATGATATAAAGCTGTATACAATGAAGTTTCTTGGAGACACAGGAAGGTTTAAAATTGATTATACAATCGTAAGACAGAGATTTCTGAACCAGATTTTAAATTGTAAAACATTTCCAGGGGCAGATGTGAATTCTGACCACAATTTATTGGTTATTAAGTGTTGATTTAAACTGAATAGATTGCAAAATGTAGGAAATTAAGGAGATGGGGACAAGAGAGAAGTAGTTGTATGATATCAAGAGCTCAGGTGGGAAACCAGTACTGTGCAGAGAAGAGAAAATTGATAGATATAATGTTAATAACTCCTATTCCAAAGAAATCTGGTGCTGACAGGTGTGTATATTAACTATCAGTTTAATATGTCATGGTTGCAAAATACTAAGACGAATTCCTTACAGAAGAATAGAAAAACCTCGGGGAAGATCAATTTTCGTTCCGGAGAAGTGTGGGCTACGCGAGACAATACTGACCCAACGACTTCTCTCAGCAAATAGTTAAAGGAAAGGCCAAACTACGTTCATAGCATTTTTGGACCTTGGGGTACGCAGTTGAAAATGTTAACTGGGATACAACCTTTGAAATTCTGGAGGTAACTGGGGCAAAAGACATGGAGGCAAAGACTGTTTACAACTTGTACAGAAATCATACGGGAGATGTAAGAGACGAGGGGCATCTAGGGGAAGCACTAGCTGAGAGGGAAGTGAGACAGGGTAGCAGCCTATGCCCGATGTTATGCAGTCTGTACATTGCGCAAGCGGAACAGGAAATCTGTGATGCACTTGTTATCGGTAGCGCAGCAGAATGCCTCCGCAAAACTCGTAACATGTACTCTAATCTTAGCCGAGTGGTAACGTGTTTGCTTATCATGCGCTGGGCCAAGGTTCGATTCACGGCCGAGTTGGAGATTTTCTCCGCTCGTGGACTGGGTGTTGTATTGTTCTCCAGATCATTTAATTGTCACTGACACAAAATTCACCCAATGTGGCGTCACCTGCAGTAAGATTTGCAACTCGGAGGCTAAACTTCCCCGGATGGGACCTCCCGACCATCAGTGCCACATGATCATTTTATTTCATTCCTTTTCTGACAATGTTCCCCTTCTGTTGCGCAACTGTCGTATCGTGGCACGCCATTTCTAACTTACTTTGTGAAGTCCTTACGTAGCATATGAAGAGTGCTTTTCATAGGGCATAGCTTCGAGAGAATTTTATGCGCTATTTGACCGCAACAGCAGTGCGTAAGCAGTCTGCTTAAGAGCAACAAGTGCGTTTCAAAGTGCGTTTTCTCTTGTATTTGTGAGCGTGAGGTTTCTAACAGAAAGCATGCTCCAAGTAAGGTATCTGAGAATACTCTGGACCACAATTTGCCCGTTTTTATGGAGCCTGTTGTCAGAATTCTTACATATTCAGTACAATTACCTGTGACAAGTAAGTTAATAAGTGATCAAATATTTCGTATGTATCTCAAAACATATTCATATTTTTATTTGTAAATATTTACAAATGACTCTGAGCACTATGGGACTTAACATCTGTGCTCATCAGTCCCCTAGAACTTAGAACTACTTAAACCTAACTAACCTAAGGACATCACACACATCCATGCCCGAGGCAGAATTCGAACCTGCGACCGTAGCAGTCGCGCGGTTCCGGACTGAGCGCCTAGAACTGCTAGACCACCGCGGCCGGCGTAAATATTTACAACAAAATACGTTTACCACATTACATAACAACTACAACAACATTATTCGATTAACGTTCCCATAGTCACTCTTTTACAGTTTCACGAATATACAAAATATTTTGTTTGAAATACTGAACTGCTCGATCTTGCTTGTGAATCTCTCATTTGGAAGTTACGAAGCTTTATTGCCCCGTTATATGTGCAGGTGTTGCATTACATATAACCGTATCTTATTCAGAGATAAGTGTTATTGGGTTTCAGTCAGAATATAAAATTCTTTCGAGATGTTCTTGGTACATGTTAAACCAAATGTGACCATCACTTGGCATACTTTTGTTGTTGAGATATCACTTTAGGCATAGTCACATATGTTTCTTCTTGTTGGTACAATGAATATGACACAAACAGAGTTCTCAGACAAAGCAGGAATACAGGACCACATGCCTAAAATCCATGCACCTAGCAGAATCTGATACTGCGCCTTTCTTCCTTTGTACCTGCGTTTGTGCACGAGAAAACAAGTTGATGGCTATCGAACGTCCGGTCGTTAACACCATTGGCACTGGAGAGCGCCTCAAAAGTATGAAGACTTAGACGTTAACAGATTGTACCTTCTTACTGCGACGTCGAACTATTTTCTTGATCGTTTGGTCATTGTTCAGGCGCTTCGGTTTTATTTTCACGATAATTCAAAATTTTCTAGTAACTTTCAGAGGAAAACAATGGAAGGTCAGATGGCTCTGTGCAGGATACAGTTCTTTCTTTGTTTGTGGGGGTGGTGGTGGGGGGGGGGGGGAGGGGAGGGAGAGATACGACATGGGGGCCAATTGGGGAGTAGGAGATCATCAGTCTTCTGACAGTTTGATGCTTCCCACCACGACTTCCTGTCCTGTGCCAACCTGTTCGCCCCAGAGTAGCGCATGTTCCGAAAATCCTCAAGACAAAAAAAAAGGACACGTTACGAAGAATTACCTGAATGACACGGAAATCAGCAGATGTATATGTACAGACAAACAAATGATTACCATGTTATATAAATTTGATTGATTTTTTCAAGAGGAAGAGCTTTTGAAATTGAGCAAATGAGTAATGCTTTGGTCCACCTCTGTCACGCATGCAAGAAATTGATTGCTGTTAGATGTCCGTCTCAGGGATGTCGTGCCAAATTCTGTCCAATTGGTGCGTCAGATCGTCGAGATCCCGAGTTGGCGGGAGGGTTCTGCCCATAATGGTCCAAACATTCTCAGTTGGGGAGAGATATGACGATATGCCGGACAGGTAGAGTGTCGTAAACACGAAGACAAGCAGTAGAAATTCTCGCTGTGTGCGGGCAAGCATTATCTTACTGAAATGGAAGCCCAGGACGCCTTGAGATGAAGGGCAACAGAATATCGTCGATGTGTCGCTGTGCTGTAGGGATGACCGGGGTGACAACAACTCCTGGTTATTGGGCCGTATGGTGGGAGACAGTCAGGTTGGTTCTCACTGCTGCCAGACAGTCTCCAGACATGTGTTCCACTTGTCATTTCATTAACTGGAGTAGAATTATCTTCATTGGTAAGTCCCTCTTCGGACTGAGCCATGATGACCAGAACAAAAACTGAAACCCGATGACCAGCAAAGACGTGTCTGAACACGGACATCACATCTACCGAATGCCGTCGCGTTCGAATGATTCCTTTGTAGTACGTCGTTTTTTTTTCTTAAAATTTTTTTCTTAGGTCTATTTCAATCTCTACCTTCCCCTGAAGTTTCTAGCCTCCACAGCCCCAGCCAACATCACTGAAACTATTCTGCTACATCACCTTGTCCCTATGGCGAACTTTCTCATTTCTTAAAATACGTCTGCATTTTCCATCTTACTTGTATTATAATCACTAATTTATTTCCCACGCTTAGCCAAAATCGGCGACGCACTATTTTCAACAGCTTACTCATATCCTCGTAACTTTACGTGGTCACGCTTAGCAGGTGTACATTAAGTATGCCTTCAGTTCAAATATATAACAGCTGCCGTAATAGATTCTAGCAACGTAACACACTCAGCAACAATTTAAGTTACATTACTGTCACAGCCGGCAGCTGTGGCAGAGCGGTTCTAGGCGCTTCAGTCTGGAACTACGCGACCGCTACGGTCGCAGGTTCGAATCCTGCCTCGGGCATGGATGTGTCTGATGTCCTTAGTTTAGTTAGGCTTAAGTAGTTCTACGTTCTAGGAGACTGATGACCTCAGATGTTAAGTCCCATAGTGTTGAGAGCCATTTGAACCATTACTGTCACAAAAGCATACGTAGGTAAACATAATGCTCACTACATATTGCACAGAAAATATCTCTCCAGAGCCTGATTTCACGTCCCTCAATTATTTTATCAGTCCATCTAATTTTCAACATCCTTTATAGACCCATTACTCAAAAGCTTCAACTTCTTACTTTCCCGGTTTTCCCACAGTACATAATTGACTTTCATGCAATGCTATGCCCCAGACGAAAGTTCACAGTAACTTGTTCCTCCAATTGAGGCAGACATTTAGTATGTAGGTCTCTCGACTAGGAATAACCTCCTGGCCTGTACAGTTCTGGTTTTTATACCCTCCTTGCATCAAAAGTTATGTGTTACCTTGCTTCGATGGTATCGGAATGCCATCACGTACTGCACTTCGTCGTCTCCAATTTTGCTACACTTCTTTACTTTTTTCGGCTCATTCTTAGTCTACATTCTGTACTCATTAAACCATTCATTCCATTCAAACAGGACTCTAATTCTTCCTGACTTTCACTGACGATAGCAGTGTCGACAGCAGATCTTATCTTTGATATCCTTTCACTCTGAATTTTGATACCCTTACCGCACCTTCTTTTTTAATTTTCTTCATCGCTTCTTCAATTTATAGATCGAACGGTAGATCCGCAAGACTACATTATTGTTTTCCTTCCCTTTTAATCCAAGTTACTTGTTCGTGATCTTCCGTTCTTATTGTTCCCTCTTGGTTTCTGTACATATTGTAAATAAACCGTCTTTCCCTATAGTTTGCCCATATTTTCTCAGAATTTCAAACGTCTTGCATTATGAGACATTGTGATCGCTTTTTCCAGGGCGATAAATCGTATGACCGTTTCTTGAATTTTCTTAAACCTTGATTCCATTATCAATCGCAACGTCATAACTGCCCTCTCGTTCCTTTACCTTTCCTAAAGCCAAACTCATCGTCATCTAAGAAATCCTCAGTTTCACTTTCCATTCTTCTGTACATTATTCTCGTCAGCAATTTGGATGCATGGGTTGCTGAGCTGATTGTGCAGTAATTCTCGCACTTGTCGGCTCTTGCTTTCTTCGGAATGTGTATATGAAGTTTTTCGAAAGTCTGATTGTATATTGTCAGTCTTATAGAGTCTGCACACCGATGTGAATAGTCGTTTTGTTGCCACTTCCCACAATGATTTTACAAATTCTGTGCAGTGTTATCTATCCGTCCTGCCTTATTTGATCTTAAGTCGTGCAAAGTTATTATAAATTTTTACTCTCATACTGCATCCCCTACCTGTTCCCTGTCGGGTCCTGCTTCTTCTTCTTCTAACAGACCAATCTTCCCCCCCTCGTACAGGCTCCTAATGTGCTCTTTCCACCTATCTGCTATATCCTCTGCATTTCACAGTGGATTTCCCATTGCACTCTTAAAGTTATCACCCTTGCTTTTAATTTCAGCGACGGTTGTTTTGACTTTTCTATATTCTGAGTCAGTCCTTCCCACAATCATTCCACTTTCGATTTCTTCACATTTTTCATGCAGCTATTTCGCCTTAACTTCCCTGCACTTCCTGTTCATTTCATTTCTAAGTTATTTGTATTTCTGTATTCCTGAATTTCCCTGGCCGTTTTTGTGCGTCATTCTTTCAAAATGAACACACTTCGTAGGCCCTGGTTGCAATATACTCGTAGAAACTTTTATTGCTCCAAGATGACCAGTTGCGACAGTCTTATGCTGTCATCGTCCGATCTTCTGTAACTTGCTATAAAACAGCCATGTTAATTTCATGAAGTCAAAACATAAAAGGCACTCTCCACGTATACATGTCTTGATAAAGGTCTAGCTGATAAAATACACGCAGCTGGTAAAATCCACACAAATTTAAAAAAATCGTCATCGACCAAATGAAGTATTTCTTCTGTAGTCATGGTATCTTCGCAATTACCTTCTTTGTATCTACGATTTTCTTTCGAACTTCTGTAATTATTCTTTTGAGAGATTTCCATTCCTCTTCAGCTGAACTGCCTACTGAGTTATTCACAATCGCAGTATCTATAGCCTCGCGTAACTTCGAGCGTATTTCTTCGTTCCTTAGTACCTCCACATTCCACTTCTTTGCAAATTGATTCTTCCTGACTAGTCTCTTAAATTTCAGCCTACTCTTTATTATTTCTAAATTGTGATCTGAGTGTATATCTGCTCCTAGGTGCGCATTACAATCCAGTTTCTGATTTCGGTACCTCTGTCTGACCATGATGTAATCTAATTGAAATCTTCCCATATCTGCCGGCCATTTCCAAGCACACCTCCTGCTCTTGTCATTCCTGAATAGAGTATTAGCTGAAATTTATTGCAGAACTCAATTAATCTTCCTCCTCCCTCGTTCCTAGTACCAATGTCATATTCTCCCGTAACCCGTTCTTCTACTCCTTTCCCTACAACCGCATTCCAGTATTCCGAGACTATCCTGATATACTTTCAGCTCGCTACGTCGGGATGTATAAATGAACTATCATTGTCGTTGTTGTTTGCTGTCGATCTTGATAAGAACAAACCGATCAATGAACTGTTCCCAGTAACTCACTCTAGCCCTACCTTCCTATTCATAACGAATCTGTTGTGTCTAGACCATACAGCCTAGACACAATGCTGTAGCAGATAGGGCACGCAAGGCTAACGCAGACGGGCGTGAAGTCTGGAACATGAGACCTATAAATGAATAAGAAGAAAAGTACGTAGATGCTTGTTACTTAACCTTTAATTAGTCCTTGGAATACATCTCTCTTGAATATTAGTAAGCTATAGGCACTGATACAAATGGCGCCTTGCTAGGTGGTCCATTTAACTTAGCAGAGGGCTATTCTACTGTCTATCTCTCGGCAAATGAGAGCCAGGCTTAGCACGTCCAATCGCTAGCTATGTTGTCCGTACAACTGGGGACGAGGTCTCCTCAGTCTCTCGAGACCTGCCTTGTGGTGGCGCTAGGTTTGCGATCCCACAGTGGCGACACGCGGGTCCGACATGTACTACAGGACCGCGGCCGATTTAAGTTACCACCTAGTAAGTGTGGTGTCTAGCGGTGACACCACATTCCTCCCCCGCAAATCGGCGAACGGTCGTGAGATAAGGCTTCCGCCCGCCGTGGGGAGGACCGCATGTTGACGTATGCGATGAGGTGGGGAGCCTAACAACAGGCGAGGCTGTGCCACCCGCACCCGGCCATTCGGTCCGAGGGGAGCTAGGAAACGCCTGAAAACCTAGTCCAGGGTGCACGTCAACATGCGGTGTATGCGCCCGTAATGAGACAGGAGGGGCCGAAGGGTCAACCTCCATTGCGTCGGGGAATCCGACGCGCGATGACGACATCTGGTCCGGAGCGGGCAAGAGGTCCATGGCGGAGGACGGCTGGTCACGGGAAGCGAGCGGCGGCGCGAGACCCTGGGAGGCGCCGGGCGGTTGCAGCGAAGCGTCCACTGCGGGCGGCGCCGGCGGCGGCTGCGGCGGCGGCGCGACGCCATGAGGCAAAAGGGAAGGCAGCGTCGGTAACACCTGGGGATGAGACGAGCCAGTAGATGGGTCCCCAAGGCGCTGACCGGACGGCTCCGTCGCTGAAAGCAGACGGGGAGCGGCAGAACCCAGGCGACGACAGAGGCGCAGCTGATTGAGATGCCGACGCACCTCACCAGAGGCCCCCAAAACCAAATACATCGCGCGGCCGAGGCAGCGAAGAATGCGCCCTGCGAGCCAACGCCGTGAACCGCGATAGGTGCGATAATAGACAACGTCGCCAGGAGCAAAAGCAGGAGTCTGCCGCTGCACAGGAACCTGATGTGGCGGATGCAGCAAAGACATCAAGGTGCGATGAGAACGACCATGGAGCAATTCAGCCGGCGAGCGACCATCGCGGGGCTGAGAGCGATACGAAGACAAAAAGAGCAACAAAGCGTCCTCCCGAGAATGCGACTCTTTCAATTTCAACATCTGTGACTTGAAAGTCCGGACCAATCGTTCAGCGGCACCGTTTGACTGAGGCGAAAACGGCGCGGATGTCAGACGTTGAATACCATTGGCCTGGCAGAATGACTGAAATTCTGCGGACATGAATTGTGGGCCATTGTCGGAAACAATAGTCTGCGGAAGACCTTCAATGCAAAAGATAGCAGACAAGGCTTGGACTGTGGCAGAAGACGTCGTGGAAGACATCCGGACAACAAAAGGAAAATTACTGAAAGCATCGACCACAACCAACCATCGAGCATTCCAGAATGGACCAGCAAAATCAATATGCAAGCGTTGCCAAGGGGAAGTGGCTTTCGGCCATGCAAAGAATTTCCGCGGCGGTGCGGATTGTTGTTCGGCACACGCCACGCAAGAGGAGCACATATTTGTAATCGCAGCATCGATTCCGAACCAAGTACAGTGCTGACGAGCAAGTTGTTTCGTACGCACTATACCCCAATGTCCTTGGTGAAGAAGCTTTAAGACAGAGGACTGTAACGAACGTGGGACTACGACTCGGGATTGATCATTATCGGAACGCAACAACAAAACACCACGTCGGACAAAAAGTCTCTCCTTGTGAGCAAAAAAACGGCGAACCAAAGGATCCGCGATCCGGGACTTTGACAAGGGCCATTGCGTAGCAACAAAACGCAAAACAGTAGCAAGGACAGGGTCAGCAGCCGTGGCTGTAGCGACACGACGAAAATCAATCGGAAACGATTCGACCACGTCATCGGTTTCCGAATCAATGAACATGCAAGCAAGTTCGGAAGAATCGAATGCTTTATCCTAAGCAACAGGCAAACGGGACAACGCATCAGCGTTTCCGTGCTTAGCAGTGGACCGATACAAGATATCGTAGCGGTACTGCGAGAGAAAAAGTGACCAGCGAATGAATTTCTGCGCTGTACGTGGAGGTACAGGCTTGTTTGGATGAAAAAGCGATGTCAAAGGTTTGTGGTCTGTGATGATGGTAAAGTGACGACCATACAAGAAGTCGTGAAACTTGGTAACACCAAACACAAGAGCTAAAGCTTCTTTCTCTATCTGTGAATAATTTCTTTGCGCAGATGAGAGCAATTTTGACGCAAAGGCAATAGGGCGATCATGCGAGCCATCTTTGTGCGCAAGCACAGCACCGATCCCGAAATCCGATGCATCTACCATCAACAAAAGGGGTTGTCGGGGATCGAATGGCGTAAGGCAAGTATTTGAAAGTAACGCCGATTTCAACTGGCGAAAGGCGCGTTCGCATTCCGTCGTCCAGACGAACGGAACACCTTTACGGCGTAAGCGATGAAGCGGAGCTGAAATGGAAGAAGCATTGCGCACAAACTTTGCATAATAATTAATTTTACCCAGCACACTCTGTAGTTGTTTAACATCCCGTGGCGAAGGCAACTCCTGTATGGCACGGAGGTGCTCTGGACTCGGATGTATACCTTGGGCATTTATGACATGCCCCAGGTAGGGTAAGTCCCGAGCAAAAAACACACATTTGTCCTTCCTCAAGCGAAGACCATTCTGACGCAAGACCTGAAATAATGTTCGGAGATTTTGCAAATGTTCGGCTTCTGTCTTTCCTGAGATCACAATATCGTCCAGATAGTTCGCAGCAGTAGGGACCGACGCACACACAGTTTGTAAATATTGCTGAAACAAAGCAGGGGCGGATGCACACCCGAACGGTAGTCTTTTGAAGCGATACAAGCCAAGATGCGTGTTAACCACTAAGACGCGCTGGGATTCTTCATCCACAGGTATTTGCAAGTACGCATCTGCTAGGTCCAATTTGGAAAAATATTTTCCCGGGCACAGTTTGTCAAAAAGATCTTCCGGGCGGGGCAAAGGAAAAGCTGCAGTCACAAGTTGTGGATTCACTGTTGCCTTGAAGTCCACACAAAGTCTCAGTTTTCCGGAAGGTTTTGGTAAAATTACTAAGGGTGAGGCCCAGAGAGAAGCCTGCACACGTTCAATTACACCTTGTGATACTAAATCGTGTAATGTTCTTGCGACCTCATCACGCAATGCGTGGGGAACATTGCGCGCTCTGAAAAATTTCGGTTGTGCGTTTTCTTTCAGTTCCAAATGCGCTTCATAGTCCTTAGCGCAACCAAGGCCCGGTGCAAAAATGTCTGCAAATTCTTCACAAAGACTAGAAACACTGGCGGAAGGCACAGTCTGATTCACTGATAGGACCTGATTTACTATAGACAAATTAAACAATTGAAACAAATCTAAACCAAACAAGTTCACTGCAGAAGTAGAACGAAGAACGTAAAATGATACAAGTTTTGTCTGTCCCTTGTATGTGGCAAGAAGGCTGCACTGTCCTAACACAGGTATATGCTGTCCAGAGTAACTATGTAACTTAACATTTGCGGCACGCAATGGCGGTTTGCCCAGTTGTTTGTACGTGTCGTGATTGAGCAATGAAACTGCAGCTCCGGTATCGAGCTGGAATGGTATCACTGTGCCTTCAAAGTCTAAGTCTACAAAAAGTTTATTGTCCTGTTGACGACAAGAGCGACTGTCACGTGCAATTTGAACTGATACAGGTACAGAAGCACTGGCGACTTTACGGGATTTTCGGCGACGTCGACGCACTCTGTTTGTGGGACTAACACAGTCACTGGTAGCTAAAGTGTCACTGGACGGGTGGGAATGAACTACATGAATGTCCATGGGCGAAGGTCCACGAGCCTGATTATCCTGGGTTCGATTCCGGCGCGAAGCAAATGGCCTGGAATTATGGTGATTGTCTGATCTAAGCCTTTTCTGGCAAACACTTTGAACATGTCCTTTCTTTTGACAGTAAAAGCAAATAGCTTGGCGTGACGGGCAATTTTCACGCGAATGTCTAGCTGCACACCGCGGGCATGATTTCACTACAGTTGCTTGCTTACGCGGCGCACGTGTTTGCAAGGTAGGCTGCCGCTGCTGTGACGGGCGCGAGGGCCGCGTAGCGTCCCATGCAGCGGGCCCGGCGGGCCGGTTAATGTGACACACTGCTGGCGAAGTTTCAAATGAGTCCTGAGCAGAGTCAAGTGTGTCTTGCCTATCCAATATGTCTATCACTTGTTGAAGGGAGGGATTAACGAGTTTCAAAATCTGTTCCCGTATGCGAACATCAGAAACGTTCTGTGCTATTGCATCACGCACCATAGTGTCTGAATAAGGAAGGCCACAGTCACATTCAAAGGCACACTCCCTAGTAAGTCCTTGCAAAGTTGCAACCCACTCCCTATTAGTCTGACCGGCCGTACGTTTTGTACGAAAGAACGTATACCTTTTTGCAACAACATTTACTGTTTCCTTGAAATAGGCATCTAAAGCAGACAAAATTTCTTCGTAGGTCAGAGTTGCTACGTCGCGTCGGGGAAACAATTTCACTATCACAGGGTAGGTAGACACACCGACACAAGAAAGCAAAAACGGCTGCCGCTCGTTACCTTGAATTCTGTAGGCTGTTAGATGAAACTGGAACTGGCGGGACCATTCTTGCCATGTTTCTTTGGCCGCCACGTATGGCCTAAAGGGAGGTGCAACAGCGTTTTGTGGCAGCGGTAGCGAAGAAGCGGCGGCTGCCGCATCGGGTTGCAGCGCACGTTGACCCTGGACGAGCTGTCCAAGTGCATCCAATAACGCCTGCGTCTGCTGAGTCTGCAAGCGATAAAATTCGGACAGTACATCCGGAGAATGTGGCGAAGCCATGACACAAACGAATTAATACAAACTCTTTTTCTCGTCGCCAATAATGTTGTGTCTAGACCATACAGCCTAGACACAATGCTGTTGCCGATAGGGCACGCAAGGCTAACGCAGACGGGCGTGAAGTCTGGAACATAGACCTATAAATGAATAAGAAGAAAAGTACGTAGATGCTTGTTACTTAACTTTTAATTAGTCCTTGGAATACATCTCTCTTGAATATTAGTAAGCTATAGGCACTGATACAAATGGCGCCTTGCTAGGTGGTCCATTTAACTTAGCAGAGGGCTATTCTACTGTCTATCTCTCGGCAAATGAGAGCCAGGCTTAGCACGTCCAATCGCTAGCTATGTTGTCCGTACAACTGGGGACGAGGTCTCCTCAGTCTCTCGAGACCTGCCTTGTGGTGGCGCTAGGTTTGCGATCCCACAGTGGCGACACGCGGGTCCGACATGTACTACAGGACCGCGGCCGATTTAAGTTACCACCTAGTAAGCGTGGTGTCTAGCGGTGACACCACAGAATCCTACTCTCGTTACACAATTTTACGCTCTTGTCGATGTTACCTTATAGTTGTGTGGCCAAAAATCGTTGTTTCCTTTCTATTTTACTTCACTGACCCCTACTAATCGAGATTGAGCCTTAACATTTCTTTTTTCAGTTTTTCTAGCTGCCATACCACGCTCCAACTACTGACATTCCATACCCCGACTAATAGAGCGTTACCCCTTCGTTAGTTATTCAATATTTTCTCATGTTCACCTTCCCCTAAGCAAAACCCTCCTGAAGATGCTAATAGGAGGCTAGCACGGTACCTTTTGCAAATACAGATATCATCATAACACTTTTAAGTTACAGGACGCATGACCTGTGTCTTTAATGCAGTGGTTTCCATTGTCTTCTTCAGCCTCATGCCGTTGATCATCGCTGATTCTTCCACCTTTTAGGGGCAGTTTCTCAACCGAAGGGCAAGAGAGTGCCCTGAACCTCCGTCCGCTCCTCCGCCCTCAATGACAAGGACATTGGTAGACCGAGAGTGACGTCTTATGTCTGAAGTCTTCGGGCGTCACTGCAGATGATTTTTATTCAAAACTTAAACGGTGGCTGGGTTTGAAATTGGGAAGTTTTGAATAGTAGTAAAAGTCGTTGACTGTGGACCGTATAAGAATGCTGTAAATTTAAAGCCTGTAATTTACCAATATTCCTAATTGTTCGTTATGGAATGGTAAAATAGCATTTTGACTTCTATCTCATCGAGGCTGAGTTTCGTAAACAATTTTAAAATAACAGTGTCTTTTCCGCATAGCAAACTCTGATGAGACAAGGAAAAGAGCAACAATGTGGCAGCTATAAATGCTGCCATTTTGGCACAAAATAACACTGAATTTGCTAAAAACACTGAAATTCGAGGAAAAACACGGTATTTGGCAAAAAAACACCGTATTTGGTTAAAAGTAACACCGAAATTATCAAAAACAATGGGACAATTTGTTCTTGTTTTGATCCATGCTACCACTTCTCAAAATGTGGAAAGCAAAGAGCTTGCAGCGGGACAGATTTGTTTCGCAGTATCGAAGATGGAGAAGTGCCTATAGCTCTTAAAGTGTACATTTTAGATGCCATTTTTACCGCGCTTTTTTGCTTCGAGTAATCGTTTCCGTCATATCGTTGAATACTGACCGTTCCTCCTGGGATACTCTGTATAGAAACAATCAGGCTACTCGACGGCTTAGAAGATTTGGAGAGCTTCAGTGCAAAAAGGAAGGACTTACACAGATTGCTTAGTGAGCAAACTTAATTTGCTATTAATCCCCACTTTAACTTCACGATGATCTGATTCAGTGAGCCAGGCGCAGCGGTTTATTCCTGTTGACTGGTGCCCGCAGTGAGGTGTTGGCCGTCCTGTCCGAGCCTCTCGACGCCGGATGCTGTATTAAATTTTGCAAGCCGCTCCCGAAAACGCTCTGGAGTTGTGGGTCCACCTGACAACGACTCATGAGGCGTTCCGCCACCATGCATTGTACCGCACACGACTATCGAACTATTTACGCGCATTATTCGATGATCCTCCTGCGCATTGGGGCGTTCCGAGTACTAGAAGGCACACTCAAAAATGATTCACAGCAAACGATTGATCCTCAGAGCAAACGGTTAGAGGGAATCCCCCTTACATTCATTACGCGAAGACGACTCGGATGCTTCTGGTGGCGGTAGTAGGATCCCGTTATAACTTATTAATAAGTGAATTTGGCCCAATAGAGTTCTCTAGATCCTATCGAACCCCTTTCCTTTCCTTGGCGCTGGGAGGGCGGGAACGGGACATTGAGGCCAGGCCCCGGGAGACGAACCCTGCTCTCTTTGCTCCCGACCCTTCTCTCAGGCCCTTATAAAAAAATGTGTATGAAAAAAGCTGCAGGTGACTAGCAATATAAAAATACAGCTTCCGGGAGACGGGCGTACCAATGGCCGACATAGCATTACACGATATACCGTCTTTTAGCCTCATACTGCACTAGTTCTAGATGTTTAAATCTTGTTTTTCCCTCTTGTATGATGCATACTCTGTCCTTGTTATATGAAAAATCGTTTAATTCACCGTAACCTTAAATTTTTGTTGTTAGGTAACTACTTTTTAAAGTACATCTTACATAATATACAGTTTTACAACGCTAATAAATGTTGCACTTGGCAATACTGACAATGGTATGCGGCCTTTTTTCCTTTTATTTTGCAGGTTACTTGCTGACGAAAATGGCTAGCCCCCAGCCAATGGCAGAGTGTGTGGAATATCTAATACTGACCAATTCTGACACCTAGGTCCAATGGAACTTCTGGATACATTACAATACCACACCACCGTCACGTCCGACCATCAGGTTCAAGGAAGCCAGAAGTGTGATGAAGTGGTAGAGTTCTGGGCATCGGAGCACGAGTGATGCAGATGTGCAACAGGTGCAACAGGCATTTATCCGGAGCCCAACCATAGCAATCCGTCAATCGCCGCGGCTGTTGCAGCTGCCACCAACCACAGCGCGAAGGTCGTTGTTCAAGACACTGAAGCTTCGTGCCTACGAGGACCAGCTGCTGCAACCTTCTGAGCCGCATTGGCGATGACCCAGACTATTGAATTTCACTGAAGAAGCTCCCTTTCATGCATCTGGAAAGGTAAACCGACACAGTGTGACGATATGCGTCTACGAAAATCCCCTACTTTGGCAGTAGAAAGGTAAACGTGTGATGTATTCTGTCTGATCAACACGTGTTGGAACCGGTTTTCTGTGAAGAGGCGTTAATTACCTTGGCTGCGTATCTGGACGTGTTGGAACAGGTTGCATTTCCACAGGTCGCAGGACTTCAAGCTGACATCATGCTGCAGCAGGATGGTGCCTCTCCTCACTGGGACTCGGTCGCTAAGCCATCCTCACACAGGACGAGTAAGCTAACGTGTACATGGAACTGTAAGAGTTTTGTGACGCCCCCTTCCGTTATATCACGTTGAGCAGCCATTGTCTGGAATGAAACACAGACAAGTTCTGCGATATTTCGGCAACGTACAACGTCAGGTTGAGCCAATAAGAAGCAAGATCGAATACAGCATTAAATATCTAAACGTAACGTTGCAAATCAATATGAAATGGAACGAGCTTATAGGAATTGTGGTAAAGAAGGCATATGGTTGACTTCGCTTTCTTGGGAGAATTTTAGGAAAATGTGGTTCATCTGTAAAGGAGACCACGCATAGGATATTGGTACGAGTGTTTGTGATCCATACCAGGTCGGATTGCAGAAGAACATCGAGGCAATTCAGATGCGAACCGCTAATATTGTTACCAATAGGTTCGCACAACATGCAGGTATTACCGGGATGCTCTGGTATCTCAAATGGGAATCCCTAGAGAGAAGGTGTCGTTCTTTTTGAGGAATACTGTTGAGACAATTTAAAGAACCGTCAGTTGTAGCTGAATGCAGAACGATTCTACTGCCGTCAATATACATTTCGCATAAGGACCACAAAGATAAGAGAACTTAAGGGGTCTTGTGGAGGCATATAGATAGTCGTTTTCCCCCGCTCTATTTGTGAGTGAAACAGGAAAGGAAGTGATTAGTGGTGGTACAAGATACCCTCCGCCATGCACCATACGGTGTCTTGCGGAGTATATAAGTAGATGTAGATGTAGAAGAACGCTCTCTATGTCACGAGCAGAACTTATGAGATGCCGTATTGGTTTTCTTCATTTTCAGTTGAAGCCCGTATTATAACGCATACACTGTTTCCAAGCACCAGTACATTGAGGATTTCTTGAAAACGCGATGCTGTTGGTACGACTTTTTGTAATAAACTGACGCAAGACATCATACTGATGGTTAAAGTCTTTTCGTGTTTAGTCATTTTGTACATCAACTTGCGTGTTATGAAAGTATGCCTTTTTAAGCCATACTTTCTCAAAAACGTGTTCTTCTTGGTAGGATTTGTTGAATTAAATGTCAGTTAATAACATATCGACGGTTAAAGTCTTTAAGGGATCGTAATATAAAACACAAGCATGGATGTAACACAAGTTCAGCACAGCGTAGTGGATTGATGTGCCGAGTTGTGAGATCATGGGTAACGTGTTCACGTTTTGCTGCATCCAAAAACTTTTTTATTCACTTTCGCGTTTTGTAAAATGTTGTGGCACTTTCTTATTCATTTAACGGAGACATTGCCTCTAATATTCGATGGTATGTGAACATAAATGCATTGTCTCTCAGGACAGGATAATGACTGGAAATGATGCTGTAATTTTTGTCTTATTACATGTTCATGAATATTGAAGTTTTTACCAGGTCGTTATAATTAAAGTTTAGCTATTCACAGATATCAAGTGTGGGATGTAATTATCGTATGACAGCGAAATTCGGTAGATACGTCAATGTGATAATTCGAAACCGATATACGCGAGAAAAAATTATTCCAATTTTGCCCAACCGATGCAAATCTGGCACTGTACAGAATCTCGTCCACGTGTGCCAAATGAACCAACCGTGTAAGCGGCAGTTACTAATAAAATCAATACTACGCCTTTCTCACTTGTTTAGCCATTTTTGTCCATTACATACCGAAACATTTCTATACGTCCTTCCTACTTTCACGGCTCCATAGCTGCCGGAACTATTTTTTATTTTTCCCCAGCATAAATCGGTTCTGCATTAACGCGTTAGAAGGTCTACCAAGTTTTGCTGCTGTACGTTAATTACATCCCACCCTGCACCTCTCCCAGTAGTTTCATTTAAATTATAACCACCCAGTATTTATGTGTACTACAGCATATGGAGATGCGCGTTTTACAGATATAACGTAATAATTTTACGAGCGTCTATTTTCCTAAACAATCTATGTCGTGTTGGAGCCAGAGACAGCCGACAGCAGTTGCCGGAGAGCGCTACAGTCGCAAATCAAGTGAACCAGCACCCCGCATGTGATAGCGACGCTGTGTTCTGTGCAGCTGAATTTCCTGCTCTTGTCGACGTCACTGGCGGCTGCTTCGTCCCGTGTGAGGACGGCTTTAGAAGGGCTTTGAGCGACATATTTCACGGTAACTGGGTTGGCAGAGGACGACTCATTCCCTGGAGCCCAGTGTCTCGAGACATAACCCCACTAGAAATTTCTCTTTGGGATTTGAGAAGGATGTTTGTTCCGCACACCCCAGTGTGGGACCTGCAGGAGCTGCAAGCATGCACGTGTTAATGAAGACTTGATAGTCCAGACATGTGAGGAACTGGAATATCTCTTAGATATCCTGTGTGTTTCAGATAACACACACATGTAATTCTGTTGAACAGTTACTAATCCTTTAGGTTTGTTTGAATATTATGCCACAAACCGCAGTATTCTACCTAACCACACCTCTGGAATTATATCTTGAAAGTTGTAATGATGAGTTTGGAGCACCCTCTACTTTATGTTTACTTTAAAGTAAGCTTTGTCAAGCAGTCTACAAAATTTCGTTTTTATACTTATATGTTTGTGGAGTTTTCCATTGTACTAGGTGGTTATAATTAAAGTACAGCTACTCAGCGAGGTCAAGCAAGGGCGCCCATACTCAAGGCCAATGGGAGGCCGCCGCTCCCCCCACCCTTCCCCCTTCTCACTGCCGTCCCCGCCACCCTCACACTGCTAGCGCTCACGAAAAGGAAAAAATATAGGGTAGTCTGTTGTTTCTTTCTTTCAGGAAAATCATTTCAGGTTTCTAACAGGGTTGGAACTGCAATTTTTTATAGCTACGTATAATCTGTGGTGTCACCGCCAGACACCACACTTGCTAGGTGGTAGCCTTTAAATCGGCCGCGGTCCGTTAGTACACGTCGGACCCGCGTGTCGCCACTATCAGTGATTGCAGACCGAGCGCCGCCACACGGCGGGTCTAGAGAGACTTCCTAGCACTCGCTCCAGTTGTACAGCCGACTTTGCTAGCGATGGTTCACTGACAAATTACGCTCTCATTTGCCGAGACGATAGTTAGCACAGCCTTCAGCTACGTCATTTGCTATGACCTATTAAGGCGCCATTACCAGTTACTATTGATGCTGTAAAACATGTACCGTCAAGAGCGATGTTCACCAATTATGGATTAAAGTTAAGTATTCCAGAAGATACGTACGTTTTTTGCTAGTCTCAATTCCTTGTCCTGTTCCAGACCTCACGCCAGCCTGCGTGAGTTTAAACGCGTGCCTTTCGGCTTCCTTCTAGTGGGTTGGCTGTCTTGCCAATCCACAACACAATCCGCCATTCGTCTTCCAAAATATTACTAATACTCTGGACCTCTGCGTATAAGCCCTCCCCCCCCCCCCCCCCTACAAACTATCATTATGGCGCCCCTGAGGTCCAGTGTGAGCTGTAATTTTCGTATGACAGCGAAACTTGGTAAATATGCTAATGTGTTAATGCAAAACCGTTTTATGCTGGGAAAAAACTAGTTCCAGTTTTGGCCAGAACGTGAAAATCTAGTGCTGTGAAGCAGCTCGTCGACGTATCTGGCACTTATAATAAACCACTTGTGTAAGCGGCAATTGATAATAAAATCAGCATTACGGTTTTCTCGCTTGTGTGACCGCTTCTGCCAGTGTTACGTTCCTAATCCATTGCATACTGAAACATTTCTGTACGTCTTTATGCATTCACAGCGCCAGAACTACATCTGGTGGCCAAAATTAGAACTAATTTTTTCCGGCGTAAATCGGTTCAGCATTAACGCATTAGAACAGCTAGCAAGTTTTGCTGCCGTATGGTAATTAGAGACCTCATTGGACCTCTATGAGTAGTTGTATTTCAATTATAACCACCTGGTACCTCCTAAAGATTCTGTCATTAAAAAAAAGTGAGAGTGTCTCAGACAGAAAATGCTTTTCTAATGTAAAATATTTGATATTATCTTTCTTATTCGAGCATTTCCATTCCTTTTCAACAGCAGTAAAACATCACTCTCCTTCCCGCCGGACAAATTGAAAATCTCCGACAGGGGGATAGCGGACATTTCCTTGCCTTTTCTGAGCGCAAATTTCACTGATTGCACTACACAGGACGCCAGTTTCAGCAGGACAATGCCAGATGTTTCGCTCTTTGGTTGTACAGAAGTGGCTTCGTGAACGCTCTCGTGAAATTCCTACCCGAACCCCTCTCCCCCAACCACCCCACCAGTAGAATATTTATGAAATACTGTCAATACCCAACGGCTGTGGTTGTTAGTGCAAGATGCATGGAGCAGTATCTCTCCAAAACGATAGCAACACCTCCATTACTCGACTTTTGAGGGGTCACAGAGAAGCGATTCGCTGTTAACGTCACATCCAGTGCCTTCCCATGACTTTTGGCCACTCAGTGTATAATCATTAATACAGCACATATATTCGCAAACTGCGATTTACGCCGGAAAAAAATTAGTTCTAATTTTGGCCACCAGATGTAGCTCTGGCGCTGTGAATGCATAAAGACGTACAGAAATGTTTCAGTATGTAATGGATTAGGAATGTAATACTGGCAGAAGCGGTCACACAAGTGAGAAAGCCATAATGCTGATTCTATTATTAATTGCCGCTTACACAAGTGGTTTAATATAAGGAGGAGGAGGAGATTAGTGTTTAACGTCCCGTCGACAACGAGGTCATTAGAGACGGAGCACAAGCTCGGATTAGGGAAGGATGTGGAAAGAAATCGGCCGTGCCCTTTCGAAGGATCCATCCCGGCATTTGCCTGAAGTGATCTAGGGAAATCACGGAAAACCTAAGTCAGGATGGCCGGACGCGGGATTGAACCGTCGTCCTCCCGAATGCGAGTCCAGTGTGCTAACCACTGCGCCACCTCGCTCGGTCAATATAAGTACCAGGTTGATAGAAGAGATAGAGAAGATCCAACGGAGAGCAGCGCGCTTCGTTACAGGATCATTTAGTAATCGCGAAAGCGTTACGGAGATGATAGATAATCTCCAGTGGAAGACTCTGCAGGAGAGACGCTCAGTAGCTCGGTACAAGCTTTTGTTGAAGTTTCAAGAACATACCTTCACCGAGGAGTCAAGCAGCATATTGCTCCCTCCTACGTATATCTCGCGAAGAGACCATGAGGATACAATCAGAGAGATTAGAGCCCACACAGAGGCATACCGACAATCCTTCTTTCCACGAACAATACGAGACTGGAATAGAAGGAAGAACCGATAGAGGTACTCAAGGTACCCTCCGCCACACACCGTCAGGTGGCTTGCGGAGTATGGAGGTAGATGTAGATGTAGATGTAGAATATGGACAACCGTCAGCTGTAGAATGGAATGACGGCAATGAAAATTTGTGCCGGACCGGGACTCGAAACCGGATTTCCCGCTCATCGGGAGCGGTCGCCTGACCATTTATTTGGTTACCCGTGCACGACTCGCTACCAGATCAAAAGTTCCATATGTCGTCTACCATGTGTCTATGATCTGTACTCGTACATCCGTTGCGTGTATTCCGCAGTTAGCTAACTGTTTTCCTTATTCGAAATTTTGAATACATTTAACGTACACTGCTGGCCACCGTAAATGCAACACCCTGAAGAAAGCATCCGAATCAAGTGAAATTTACACCATGAGTTTGCGGTGATGAGATATGCAACTGATTAGAATTTCAGCGCAGACGCACATCACGCGCGCCTGTGGCGCCACCTCATAGCGCCATTTAAGGCTTGGCGATTTCGACGAGTGTACGTTCGGCACGTGTGTTTACCTTGTGGTTGTTTCACAAGACGATCAGTTATGCCTCGTAGACAACAGCGATCATCTTTTGATCAAGTATCCGAGTTCGACAGAGGAAGGATAGTGGCTTACCGAGATTGTGGATTATCATATAGAGAAATCGCTAGTCGTGTTGGACGAAACCAAACAACTGTAATGCGGATATGCGACCGTTGGATGCAGGAGGGTACGACGGACCGACGTGGTCGATCGCATTCACCTCGGTGCACCACTGCACGTGCTGATAGGCAAATTGTGCGCATGGCAGTGACGGATCGCTCAGTGACATCCCGAACCATAGCACAGCACATTGCGTCTGTAACGCATCATCCAGTGTCTGCGCGTACCATTCGACGCCGTTTACAGCAGAGTGGTCTGTCCGCAAGACGTCCATTGCTTCGTCTACCATTGACGCAGAACCACAGACGTCTCCGTCGCCAATGGTGTGATGACAGACGGGTGTGGACGGCAGAATGGAATGGCGTTGTCTTTGCTGACGAGGCACGCTTCTGTCTGCAGCACCACGATGGTCGGATTCGAGTGTGGAGACACCGTGGAGAGAGGATGCTGGACAGCTGCATTATGCACCGCCACACTGGTCTTGCACCGGGTATTATGGTATGGGGCGGTATTGGATATTACTCTCGCACGCCTCTAGTACGCATTGCCGGTACTTTAAATAGCCGGCGCTACATATCCGAGGTGCTGGAGCCAGTTGTCCTTCCTTACCTTCAGGGCTCGGCCACAGCCATATTTCAACAGGATAATGCACGACCACACGTGGCACGCATTGTCCAAAGGTTCTTCGTCAATAACCAGATTGAATTGCCTCCCTGGCCGGCTCGCTCTCCGGATCATTCGCCGATAGAAAACATGTGGTCCATGGTTGCTAAACGAGTGACCCAGATTACATCCCCAGCTGCCACACCAGATGATCTTTGGCAACGTGTGGAAGCTGCTTGGGCTGCTGTACCCCAGGAACACATCCAACGTCTCTTTGACTCAATGCCGAGACGTGTGGCAGCGGTGATCTCCAACAATGGCGGCTACTCTGGCTACTGATTATGGCAGGAACCACATGTCACAGACGTCTGTAAACGTAATCATTTGATACTTGGTCAACATGTTATCTACAAAATAAATTTTGTTGTGCTACCTCTTGTCTTTCTTGGTGTTGCATTTACGGTGGCCAGCAGTGTATTTCATAACGGCTGTAGTCACCGCAGTGCCTCTTCCTTAGGACGTGCATGCATGTCCAAACGAACTTTGCATCGCAGTTCGGAATAACACAGACACTGCACCATCGCATTTATCCGCCGACACCGAACAAGCGACTTTCAAGTAAAATGTCTCACGTGTACAGGAATATATATAATGGATGTACGAGTACAGGTTTTAGACCCATGGTTGACGACATATAACAGTTTGGGTCTATCCGTGAATCGTTCACAGATAGCAAAATGGCAAGGCGACCGTTCGCGATGAGCGGGAAAGCCTTTATGAAACACATTAAATGTATTCACAACTGCGAATGTGGATGACCATCAGCTGTAGAATATACGTAATGGATGTAACAGTACAGCTTGTACACACGTGCATGCATGTCCAAAGGAACTCCACATCGCAATTCAGAATAGTATAGTCACTGAAATATCGCAGCGTAGAGTCTGTGGAGTGTCCCTTTTACGTCCCATGGGACTGTGGCCACAACCGTCCCAGCAGATGGAGTCATCTTTCTTGTGCTGGACCACCTACTTCCACCTTCTGCTCTGATTGCTCCTCCGTTTCTCGCATGCAGATCCACGTCTGATCCACAGCAACTAGCCAGCGTGAAAACGGTAGATAATTCGTGTTCGTTTTTACTTTCGGAATGCGTTAAAAGCAAAAGCCTGACTTATTTTGTCCAAAATTTTCTCGTAGTTATTTCTTCATTAAAGTGCACCAAACCCTTTCGTCTGATAAACGTAGGGTGCCTGCTATTTCGTACACCTTCAATTGGTGATTCGACCCAACTCTCGAAACGGCAAACCATTTCTTAATTAAGTGGTGATACCCCACCACTTTTGTGGTCATTACCCTCAACTTTTGACGGTCCGCCACTTCCTGACGGAATGCCCTTTCTTAACCACTTATTTTCTCATTTGTGTTTGCCGTCTGAGTTATCGGACGTTTTAGCGAACAACGCACGGGCTGTCGACCGCGTTTTACTTTTTATCCGTCGTACCAGTATAGCGAAGGACATTTAATCTTTAGTTCAGGACTACCATTTCTCTGTGGCGTATCTTATAGACCTTTCTCCACGTCCCTGTTTTTAGCTGTCTTCTATTCTTTCGATTGGGATTAACGTGTAGTCGCTTTTAACTCCGCTCTTTGGCTTCGTGTTCTACAGTCCTGACATGGGCGCGTATGATTCTAGTTGTTTCTGCACCCTACAACAAAACAGACAAACAAACTCTTAATTATAGATGCTGGGAAATCATTCCCAACATATAATTCGGCATCTCGATTTGTGAATACACAAAACAAAAACAGTCAAGTTACATACAAAAATATTCCGCAAAGCAAGTTGCGATATAAGTTAAGTTTCTATGACACCCTTCAAAAGAGGACAAGAGCAATCTTTCGTAGCTATCAGAGTCATCTCTGACAGGTCGATGTTTCACCTACGAGGGGATCTCAAAAAAATAAGTTACAGGTTATTATGCCAGGTCAAGTGACTTTACTGAATGCTGCACTACAAAACGACACAGGTACATAGCATCAACTCCATGTAAACAACGATCTCAGTTACTCGAGGACAGAAATTCTCTCCATGGTGACGGAGCCACTCTGTGAACGTCTCCACCGTTGGAAAATCTGCGTCTGCTGCGAATCTATCCCTTACTGATTGGACTGTGTCATCTGTGGTCCATGGCGATGACTTTCCTATTCGATCTGCATAACCCATGAATAAGCGGCCTTGGTCAAATTGTTAGCACCATTTCGTCACGTTTGGACCCGATATTTTATTTGGTTCATATGTTACCGGAATTTCACGGTGAAAATGTGTACAACGTAGACGTATTTTAACTGTAGAGTACGTCTCCACCTGTCGCGCCAATTCGTTGGCGTACTGTAATGCACCTGCTAACCGTGCCGCAGCAGAACCGCGTTTGTAGCAAACCACTTTCGTTACGCAATAGTAGTAGCGTAGGACGACATGTGACCTTACTTCCCGAAGTCCCCTCGTCGTTCTCTTACACTCCATGCGCCGTCTGGGCGAAAATGGCACTTGAACGTTAAGCTAAGACACTGCTCAGAAATGTAAAAAGTGCATGAAGAATAGTGATGCAAAATATAAAGAAAAACTCAGAATTCAAAGCAGTAACAGCAGTAACATATTCAAATACAAGCAATAACAGAATCAAACACCTGTAAGAAGAATTAATTGTAGTTCGTCAAAATACTTATCTTTTTGTAATTTCGAAGTCTACGTTTCTTTAGGAAATGTGGTAGACGCAAGATGCTGACGAAAAACGCAACTGGAAACATGTAGTCTTGAAGCAATTCCACCTCAAAGGCAGCTGATGCTCTTCATAATTAGTAATATCTCTTGGTGATTAACGTTAAGAATACCAAACTTTGCAAAGCGTGACGAAGAAGAAGAAGAACCATTATTTCAGAGAACATTAAAGTGAGGGTCATACATATGTGTTCATACTACTTTCAAACCAATCTTAGGATGTGAAGAATACGTTTGAATGCCTCCACAATGTTGTGCTCGAAAGGACTTGCAGGTGAAGATAAATATGCTTTACACCTTTTCACGTATATTTTACAAATAATTTTTTATTTAAAAAAGAAGCAAATATTCTAGAATGCTTCCTTCCGCATCTAACATACCTAATAATTTCCGAAATTGCTATCTGGGTGTGTCTTTCGCAGTAAAAACGTGTGAGAAGTACTCATTATATAACGTACTTAATTCCAGTTCCACAGGACCTACCGGTTGCGTGAATTACGTAGGAAGCTAACGCGAAGCCTGACCTTTAACCAAGTTTCCTTATAAGTCGTTCAATAATTACACGTGGCAATGGAGAGGAACTTCTCAAACATGAACAATTCCTTTCCACTTGCAGAGGTAGCACTTGCATGGTACGCATGTAAAAATGTTTTTAAAAAAAGCATCTGGTGAATAATGATTCTTACAGAACTCTTGAAATGAAATAGCCCTAAAACCTTTAAAGAAATTACGCTAATCTTTCAGAACGTTTATCAAACAGATAAAATTCCGAATCACTGGGAATCTGCATTGATACATCCACTATATAAGAAGAGAGACAGAACACATGTAACTAATGAAGGATTCCTTTCCTCCTGTTCCATAAAAGGTTGTAACTCAACGTCTCCGGGACGGAGCACAAAATCATCTTGAATGCAAAACAGACGAACATCAAGCAGGTTTCGGACAAGATTTGTTTTGTCTGAAATCTGCTTGATATTCGCCGGTTTTGCATTCAAGATGTTTTGGTGCTCGGTCCAGGAGACATTGAGTTACAACTTTTTATGGAACAGGAAGAAAGAAACAGACTTTGGTTCTGAAACTATTTGTCAGCAATCAAAAAATTTATAAAGAGAATGTAGTTTATACCCTTGTAAATTTTAGCAAGGCCGGTAGCTCTCCCTCCCAAAATCTTATAAAATCTAAGCTAAAATTCAGGAAAGAAATTTCGGAAAATTTTGAAATTCAGTCAGGACTGAGACAGGGTGACGAACTCTCTTCATTACTCTTCAATTGTGTCTTATATATATACGGCACTATAAGCAGTTGTCAAAAATGCATATCGTGTAATTATACCAGACAAGTGAAAATACAAAATTAACAAAATTATCATCACTCAATGCAGAACCACATGCAGAGTTCAATGAGCCTACAAAAGAGACTCTAAAGTGGTTTCCGTGCTGTTTTAACCAAACAATCCATCTTTTCAACAATGCTTTACAAATTTTGTCGCAACTTTTGCTGTGCTATAAATATTCTATTCTTACTGGATTTGTTCCTTCAAATTCATCACGAATCTTGACAGAATAAATCTCACTTTTTAGTAAAGTGTATTTCATGGCTGTGATATCTGGAACCGTCGAGTTCGTTCAGTAGTTGTATGTTGTATGTTAAAACGACGGAGAGGCTCCGTTCCCGCCGCAGCCGCAGTGGTCCACAACCCCACGACGACTACAGCAATCAACTTCATCCCTCCGCCGCCCCACACCGAATCCAGGGTTACTGTGCGGTTCGGCCCCCGGTGGAACCCCCCTCCCCTCACCCCCCAGGGAACGTCTCACACCAGACGAGTGTAACCCCTATGTTTGCGTGGTGGGGTAATGGTGGTACGCGTACGTGGAGAACTTGTTTGCGCAGCAATCGCCGACATAGTGTACCTGAGGCGGAATAAGGGGAACCAGCCCGCATTCGCCGTGGCAGATGGAAAACCGCCTAAAAACCAT
Source organism: Schistocerca nitens (assembly GCF_023898315.1). NCBI lineage: Eukaryota > Metazoa > Arthropoda > Insecta > Orthoptera > Acrididae > Schistocerca > Schistocerca nitens. The sequence continues at coordinate 249,138,566 of NC_064622.1, forward strand.
CCACAGACTGGCCGGCTCACCGGACTTCGAGACAAGTCCACCGGGTCGATTCGTGCCGGGGACCAGGCGCTCCTACCCGCCCGGAAAGCCGTGCGTTAGACCGCACGGCTAACCGGACGGGCTCCGTTGAGTAGTACCCGACCTGTCGATCCATTCATCACAGTTTCCGTTTAGAAAGTCTCTCACAGGAACTCCTTACTATGGGGGTGCTCCATCTTGTTATCATATCAACTTTTCCTTAACCAGAGCCCGCATCTCGTGGTCGTGCGGTAGCGTTCTCGCTTCCCACGCCCGGGTTCCCGGGTTCGATTCCCGGCGGGTTCAGGGATTTTCTCTGCCTCGTGATGGCTGGGTGTTGTGTGCTGTCCTTAGGTTAGTTAGGTTTAAGTAGTTCTAAGTTCTAGGGGACTGATGACCATAGATGTTAAGTCCCATAGTGCTCAGAGCCATTTGAACCATTTTTGAACCTTAACCAGATGGAGATATCCCAAAGGCGAATATTTTCCATTCATAAAAACACTCCTTGAAGCAAATTTAGGTAATTTACATAAATAATAGTAACGTTAAACGATGAGGCCTAATAAGCCTACCGGTGAAAATTCCTGCCAATACACTCACTCCAGAACAACTTCTCTTCATCGCCACAATAGTTTTCGTAGAATCTCAGTAGCCACACCAGTGTCTGTTCATCTGCCATTCACGTTAAAAGTCTCTTCGTCGCTCCATAGAATGCCTTTGCAAAACTGGGGATCGGCTTCTTGCAGGATTGCTTACAACTCACATAATCCCCTTGAACATTATGCACTCGTTCCAAATGGCTACATGCTTTTTCATTCCGGTTGCAAAGGACTCTTTATCTTGATGTTTGAACCAATTTCCCACAAACTTCTTCACGTCCTCATTGTCCTGGAACCTCTTCCCCAGTGCTCCTTCAGTGCACCAAATAAATGGAAATCACTAGGTGGTAAATCATGACTGTAAGGGGGATGAGGCAATACTTCCCAGCCCAATTTGTCGATGGTTTCACGGGTTAGTTGAACAATATGAGGATGTATGTTGTCTTGCTGGAGAATCACACCTCTCCTCTGAGATCCACGACGCCTCTCTCTCACGGCTGGCTTCACCTTGTTTAAAAGCAAATCCGAGTAGTATCGGCTGTTCATTGTACGCTGCTCTTCGAGATAATAATAAAAAACTTTCAGCATCCCAAAACGCCGTCAACATGATTTGTTCCTGTTGATGCTTAGGTTTGAATTTTTTCTTGACATGTGAATTGGTGTGGTTCCACTCCATGCTTTGTCTTTTTCAAAAAAAAAAAAAAATGGCTCTGAGCACTATGGGACTCAAATGCTGTGGTCATAAGTCCCCTAGAACTTAGAACTACTTAAACCTAACCAACCTAAGGACATCACACACATCCATGCCCGAGGCAGGATTCGAACCTGCGACCGTAGTGGTCGTGCGGTTTCATGTCTTTTTCATTCTGGCTCATAACAGTAAACCCAAGTTTCATCACAAGTTAAAATTTTGTTGAGGAAATGGTCACCTTCTCTTTCACAGCATTCCTTTAGTTCTGTGCACACTCTCAACATTGTTTCCTTGTGTAGCCGCGCCAACTCCTTTGGGACCCATCTTGCACTTGTTTTGCAGTTCAAAAATGGCTCTGAGCAGTATGGGACTTAACGTCTGAGGTCATCAGTCCCCTAGAACTTAGAGCTACTTAAACCTAACTAACCTAAGAACATCACACACACATCCATGTCCGAAGCAGGATTCGAACCTGCGACCGTAGCGGTCGCGCGGTTCCAGACTGTAGCGCCTAGAACCGCTCGGTCACTACGGCCGGCTGTTTTGCAGTACTTCACCTTGTTACAGATAATGATATGAACTATACCAGTTCCAACTTGAACCTTATCAACTATCATGTCCACATTCATACGTCAGTCGGCACGAATAACGTCATCAATTCGACTTTCAAGTGAGGGAGTTGAAATTGCAACTGGTCGGCCAGAACGGTGTTCGTCACTCACTGAGTCGCGACCATTTTTGAACTGCTCTACCCACTTGTAAAAATTTGCACGATTCATACAACCTTCACCATAAACTTTAGACATTCTACAGTATATATTCACTGGTTTCTCGCCTTCAGCATGTAAATAACGAATAACAGAAAGTTGTTCAACTAATGTCGACGTTTCAATCCGACTCGCCATCTTGAAATGTATTTTTGAGGTTATAAACAAAACAATGTTGATACATCAGCTGATCAGGGCTCACCCCAGTGATGCCGACTTAAAGCCGTAAAAGTACCAAACTTGCCCTACTAACAGTTTTTTCCCCAGACCAATTTGTCTCGTTAATTATTGAATGACCCTCGTACGTGGACAGAAATATCGTTATTGTGTGATTACACGACTGCAGAACAATCACTGGAAGCTGCTACTTCCATAAAATGTCTAGGAATATGCACATAGAGCGATCTGAAGTGGAATGATGACATAAAATTAATTGCGGGTAAGGCGGATGCCAGACTGAGATTAACTGCATGAATCTTCAGGAAATGTAGTCCATCAGCAAAAGAAGTGACTTACAAAACATTCCTTCGACCATTACTTGAACATTGCTCGCCAGTGTGGATCCGTAGCAGACAGGATTGAAACAGAAAATGGAGAAGATCCTGAGAATAGCAGCGCGTTTCGTTACGGGATCATTTAGTAACCACGAAAGCGTGACTGGGATGATCAACGAACTCCAGTGGCTGACGTTGCAATAGAGAGGCGTACTGCATCTAGGTATGGTTTATTGTTGAAGTTCCGAGAGCGTACGTTCCTAGAAAAGTCAACAAATATCTTGCTTTCTCCTACGCGTATCTCGCGAAAAGACCGTAAAGATAAAATTACAGGGTTGAGTCCTCTGAGGCTTATCGGCAATCGTTCTTATCACGAACTAATCGCAACTGAAACAGGAAATGGGGAATGACACTGGTGCACACTGGTGACTCTGACACACTGCAAGGTGGTTTGCGGAGTGTACATCTAGATGTAGATGTAGATTTTATTTGCAAAATCAGCAGAAAATCGGTGAACTTGCAGTAAGTCACAAAATATTACTGTTGAGATGGCAGAAGAGCCAACACCGTGTTACTAGAGGAGGCCGAAATGCATGTGTTTTAGCTCACGCAGGCTGGCGTGAGGAGGGAAAGACTATACTGACGTGAGGTCTGGAACATGACAAGGAATTAGAATTCAGAAAGCGGACATAACTAGTTTGATACTTAACTTTAATCCATTATTGATGAACGTCGCTCTTGACGGTACATGAGTCACAATATTATCTGTTCAGAAGACATAGTAACGGAATATGGCGCCTTGCTAGGTCGTAGCAAATCACGTAGCTGAAGGCTATGTTAAACTGTCGTCTCGGCGTATGTAGCCAGTGAACCATCGCTAGCAAAGTCGGTTGTACAACTGGGGCGAGTGCTAGGGAGTCTCTCTAGACTAGACCTGCCGTGTGGCGGCGCTCGGTCTGCAATCACTGATAGTGGCGACACGCGGGTCCGACGTATACTAGCGGACCGCGGCCGTTTTAAAGGCTACCACCTAGCAAGTGCGATGTCTGGCGGTGACACCACAATTACCTTATATCTTCTTGATAATTTTGGACTATAAAATCATTTTACAATAAATGTTACTTTTTCAGAAACGAGAACCGGTCTGTTACGTAAAGTGGCTGAATAAGCCGCGTACACGAGAGTTCTGTTTTAATGTACGCCGCCAGTATTTCCAGTGTCTACACCGCCAATATCTTCAACGGCTTTGTGACCCATCAAAAGGTATACGGAGACGTAATACGCTTGGTGATTAGTTAACAGAGAGAAGGGGCCTATTCTGACACAGAAGACAGTGAAGGGACGAGCTCTGCACATGTGGCCAGGCTGCGCCAAGCGGTGGGCTGCAGAACGAGTCTGTTACGTGCCCCGTACAACTGACCTTGTAGCAGCGGGAACCGGTTACTTGGCCGCGGGGCCTCCGCCGCTGCAGGTTTTTGACTGCAAGGGCCGGTGTAATAGTCAGCCAGCCCTGTATCCTGACCGGCGCGATCTGCTGTCGAGGTCGCATCGCCTACTCGAGCTCAGCGAGCATGCGACGCACAAGTCGGCAGCCGACCGAGCCACAGCTCTCTGCCAGTACTTTGGAGCCTTCGCCATACATTCCATCCATGTTTGGATTACCACACATCACAATTCACGATACCCAATTATTATTTCGGCAGTGTAGCTCACGCATATGAAGTAAAGCCAGTGTACCTGTTGTTGTTGTTGTTGTGGTCTTCAGTCCTGAGACTGGTTTGATGCAGCTCTCCATGCAACTCTATCCTGTGCAAGCTTCTTCATCTCCCAGTACCTACTGCAACCTACATCCTTCTGAATCTGCTTAGTGTATTCATCTCTTGGTCTCCCCCTACGATTTTTACCCTCCACGCTGCCCTCCAATACTAAATTGGTGATCCCTCGATGCCTCAGAACATGTCCTACCAATCGATCCCTTCTTCTGGTCAAGTTGTGCCACAAACTCCTCTTCTCCCCAATCCTATTCAGTACCTCCTCATTAGTTATGTGATCTACCCATCTAATCTTCAGCATTCTTCTGTAGCACCACATTTCGAAAGCTTCTATTCTCTTCTTGTCCAAACTATTTACCGTCCATGTTTCACTTCCATACGTGGCTACACTCCATATAAATACTTTCAGAACTGACTTCCTGACAAATCTATACTCGATGTTAACAAATTCCTCTTCTTCAGAAACGCTTTCCTTGCCATTGCCAGTCTACATTTTATATCCTCTCTACTTCGACCATCATCAGTTATTTTGCTCCCCAAATAGCAAAACTCCTTTACTACTTTAAGTGTCTCATTTCCTAATCTAATACCCTCAACATCACCCGACTTAATTCGACTACATTCCATTATCCTCGTTTTGCTTTTGTTGATGTTCATCTTATATCCTCCCTTCAAGACACCATCCATTCCGTTCAACTGCTCTTCCAAGTCCTTTGCTGTCTCTGACAGAATAACAATGTCATCGGCGAACCTCAAAGTTTTTATTTCTTCTCCATGGATTTTAATACCTACTCCGACTTTTTCTTTTGTTTTCTTTACTGCTTGCTCAATGTACAGATTGAGTAACATCGGGGAGAGGCTACAACCCTGTCTTACTCCCTTCCCAACCACAGCTTCCCTTTCATGCCCCTCGACTCTTATAACTGCCATCTGGTTTCTGTACAAATTGTAAATAGCCTTTCGCTCCCTATATTTTACCCCTGCCACCTTTAGAATTTGAAAGAGAGTATTACAGTCAACATTGTCAAAAGCTTTCTCTAAGTCTACAAATGCTAGAAACGTAGGTTTGTCTTTCCTTAATCTTTCTTCTAAGATAAGTCGTAAGGTCAGTATTGCCTCACGTGTTCCAGTATTTCTACGGAATTCAAACTGATCTTCCCCGAGGTCGGCTTCTACTAGTTTTTCCATTCGTCAGTAAAGAATTCGCGTTAGTATTTTGCAGCCGTGGCTTATTAAATTGATAGTTCGGTAATTTTCACATCTGTCAACACCTGCTTTCTTTGGGATTGGAATTATTATATTCTTCTTGAAGTCTGAGGGTATTTCGCCTGTTTCATACATCTTGCTCACCAGATGGTAAAGTTTTGTCAGGACTGGCTCTCCCAAGGCCGCCAGTAGTTCCAATGGAATGTTGTCTACTCCCGGGGCCTTGTTTCGATTCAGGTCTTTCAGTGCTCTGTCAAACTCTTCACGCAGTATCGTATCTCCCATTTCATCTTCATCTACATCCTCTTCCATTTCCATAATATTGTCCTCAAGTACATCGCCCTTGTATAGACCCTCTATATACTCTTTCCACCTTTCTGCTTTCCCTTCTTTGCTTAGAACTGGGTTTCCAACTGAGCTCTTGATATTCATACAAGTGGTTCTCTTATCTCCAAAGATCTCTTTAATTTTCCTGTAGGCAGTATCTATCTTACCCCTAGTAAGATAAGCCTCTACATCCTTACATTTGTCCTCTAGCCATCCCTGCTTAGCCATTTTGCACTTCCTGTCGATCTCATTTTTGAGACGTTTGTATTCCTTTTTGTCTGCTTCATTTATGGCATTTTTATATTTTCTCCTTTCATCAATTAAATTCAATATTTCTTCTGTTACCCAAGGATTTCTACTAGCCCTCGTCTTTTTACCTATTTGATCCTCTGCTGCCTTCACTACTTCATCCCTCAAAGCTACCCATTCTTCTTCTACTGTATTTCTTTCCCCCATTCCTGTCAATTGTTCCCTTATGCTCTCCCTGAAACTCTGTACAACCTCTGGTTCTTTCAGTTTATCCAGGTCCCATCTCCTTAAATTCCCACCTTTTTGCAGTTTCTTCAGTTTTAATCTACAGGTCATAACCAATAGATTGTGGTCAGAGTCCACATCTGCCCCTGGAAATGTCTTACAATTTAAAACCTGGTTCCTAAATCTCTGTCTTACCATTACATAATCTGTCTGATACCTTTTAGTATCTCCAGGGTTCTTCCATGTATACAACCTTCTTTCATGATTCTTAAACCAAGTGTTAGCTATGATTAAGTTGTGCTCTGTGCAAAATTCTACCAGGCGGCTTCCTCTTTCATTTCTTAGCCCCAATCCATATTCACCTACTACGTTTCCTTCTCTCCCTTTTCCTACACTCGAATTCCAGTCACCCATGACTATTAAATTTTCGTCTCCCTTCACTATCTGAATAATTTCTTTTATTTCATCATACATTTCTTCAATTTCTTCGTCATCTGCAGAGCTAGTTGGCATATAAACTTGTACTGCTGTAGTAGGTGTGGGCTTCGTATCTATCTTGGCCACAATAATGCGTTCACTAAGCTGTTTGTAGTAGCTTACCCGCGTTCCTATTTTCCTATTCATTATTAAACCTACTCCTGCATTACCCCTATTTGACTTTGTGTTTATAACCCTGTTGTCACCTGACCAGAAGTCTTGTTCCTCCTGCCACCGAACTTCACTAATTCCCACTATATCTAACTTTAACCTATCCATTTCCCTTTTCAAATTTTCTAACCTACCTGCCAGATTAAGGGACCTGACATTCCACGCTCCGATCCGTAGAACGCCAGTTTTCTTTCTCCTGATAACGACATCCTCTTGAGTAGTCCCCGCCCGGAGATCCGAATGGGGGACTATTTTACCTCCGGAATATTTTACCCAAGAGGACGCCATCATCATTTGATCATACAGTAAAGCTGCATGCCCTCGGGAAAAATTACGGCCGTAGTTTCCCCTTGCTTTCAGCCGTTCGCAGTACCAGCACAGCAAGGCCGTTTTGGTTATTGTTACAAGGCCAGATCAGTCAATCATCCGGACTGATGCCCTTGCAACTACTGTAAAGGCTGCTGCCCCTCTTCAGGAACCACACGTTTGTCTGGCCTCTCAACAGATACCCCTCTGTTGTGGTTGTACCTACGGTACGGCTATCTGTATCGCTGAGGCACGCAAGCCTCCCCACCAACGGCAAGGTCCATGGTTCATGGGGGGGGGGGGGGGGCAGTGTACCTATCATGTGTTAAAAACTCCAATTAATTTACTATTTCTCTGTATCTGGGCCATTTCTCACTTAGGCTAAATATTTCAGTACATACTCCGCAAGCTATGCGTGGTGAGCCGTACCCTTTACCATTACTGGTCATTTCCTTTCCTGTTCCACTCACAAACAGAGCACTGGTGAAAAACTATTGTCTGTATGCCTCCGAACGACGCCTATTTGTAGATGAAGTGGTGGTGGTATACAATACAAAGACTAATTTGATGCAGCCCTCCACGTTAGTCTTTCCTCTACAATCTCCATATCCTAATAACCACTGCAATCGACATCCATCTGAACTTCCCTACTGTAGTCGTGGCTTGGCTCCTTCTACAATCTGTACTCGATCTCCCCCCCCCCCTCTCCCCCCCCCCCCCCCCAAACATCGCTCATTTCCGAATTCACTATTTCTTGGTGCCTCAGGATGTGCCCTATCAACAAAACTCTTCTTTCGGGCAAATTGTGTCATCAATTTCTTTTTTGTCGTCAATTCGATTCAAGACCTTCTCATTAGTTATCTCATCTAACCATCTAATTCTAAGCCTTCTTCTGTAAAGCCACTTTCAACAGCTTCTATTTCTGTCGAAACTACTTATCAATACGTTTCATTTCCATACAAAGCTTTCCTCCAGACAAATACATCTACATACATACCCAACAAACTATCGTGTGGTGCGTGAATAACCGTATCCTGTACCACTATCATTTCCTTTCCTGTTCCTCTCGCAAACAGAGCAGTGGGGGAAAATTACAGTCTCTATGCCTCCAAACGAGCCCTATTTTCTCTTTTCTTAGTGGTCCTTACGCGAAATGTACGTTGGCGGCAGCAGAACCGTTTTGCAGTCAGCTTCAAATACCAGTTCTTCAAATCTGATCAATAGTGTTGCCCGAAGAAAATATCGCCTTCCCTACAGGGATTCCAGTCTGAATTCACGAAGCACCTCCGTAATACTTGTGTGTTGTTCGAAACTACCAGTAACAAATATAGAAGCCTGTCTCTGAATTGCTTCGATGTCTTCCCAAACACTCCAGCAGTAATCAAGAAGGGGTCGCGCTAGTTACAAATGAACCATACTTTTCTAAAATTCTTCCAGTAAACCGAAGTCGAACACTTGCCTTCCCTACTACAATCCTTACATACTAGTTCTGTTTCACATCGCTTTGCAACGTTACGCCTAGATATTTAAGTAGCACACTACTAATAGTGTTTTCGAACTTCACAGGTTTGTTTTCCCTACTCGACTGCTTTAATTTACATTCTTCTTAATTCAGTACACCAACTTGAAATTTTGTCTGTCAGTTTGTATCCTCCTACAGGCCACTCAACTTCGCCACCTTCCCGTACACCACAGCATCACAAACAAACATCACAAACAAACAGCCACAGATTGCTGCTCAGCCTTCCCACCAGATTATTTATATTTATAGACAATAATAGCGGTCTTATCACACTTCCCTGTGGCACCCATGACGCTACCGTTGTGTCTGACGAACACTCGCCGTCGAGGACAACGTACTGGGTTCTGTCACTTAAGAAGTCTTCTTGCCACTCGCATATCTGGGAACGTACTCCGTATGCTCGTACTTTCGTCAACAGTCTGTAGTGGGGCAACACGCCGAACGCTCTTCGGAAATCTAGGACTATGGAATCTACTTGATGTCATTCATCCACAGTTCGCAGGATATCACGTTAGAAAAGGCATACCAGTTTCGCACGAGCGATGCTTTCTAAAACCGTGCTGCTTAGCGTGCAGAAACTTTTATGTCTCAAGGAAATTTATTCTTTTCAAACTGAGAAAACGTTCAAGAATTCTACAGGAAATCGATGTTCTGATATTGATCTATAATTTTGCGAGTCGGTTCTTTTATCCTTTTTATATTCATGGAAACGCTGCTGGCAACAAAACTGTTCCCCACAATGCATGAAGCTGCCTTACACCCAGAAGAAACCTCCTGGATTCAACCAGCCTCGGACAGTTTGGACTGTCTTGAACCGCAACCGAACGGGCCATGGACGATGTGCAGGTACTCTCTACAAGTGGGGCAAATCTTCATCACCATCGTGTGACTGTGGGACCGAACGACTGGCAGTTGGTCATGTTTTATCGACATGTCCCGCACCTGTCTACAAGGGTCCTTCCGAAGACTTCGTGTCCGTGCGGTTCTAGTCGCTTCAGTCCGGAACCGCGCTGCTGCTACGGTCGCAGGTTCGAATCTTGCCTAGCGCATGGATGTGTGTGATGTCCTTAGGTTAGTTAGGTTTAAGTAGTTCTAAGTTGTAGGAGACTGATGACCTCAGATGTTAAGTCCCATAGTGCTCAGAGTCATTTGAACCATTTGAACCGAAGATTTCCTCACAACGACGAGTGATGTTATAAAATACATAAAAGACCTTAATATCCATCTATAGTTGTTGTTAATTGTGGCATTTTATGCTGGAGAGCTGTGCTTAAATGTTCGCGTGTAGTAAGTTGTAGTCTTTGTATATGTGCTGCTATATCATAAATACGAGGCCTGTTCAGAAAGTAAGCTCCGATTGATTGCCAAATTGAAACCACAGTGAACATCAGAAATGTTTTACTTGTAACAATTAGCTACACCTTTCAGCTAGTTCTCTACGTAGTCGCCGTTCTGACTTAGACTTTTGTCATAGCGTTGTACCAACTTTTCAATAGCCTCATCATAGAAGGCAGCCGCCAATGCTTTCCGCCAATTCTCCACGCTGGCCTACACCTCGTTGTCTGTGTCAAAATGTTGTCTTCAAAGACAACGGTTCATGTGACCAGAGATGAAACTCAGGGGGAGACAATTGCGAACTGTATTGTGGGTAATCTCACATTTCCATTTGAAAACGATGCAGGAGCATCTTCATTGCCCCTGCAGAATACGGCTGAGAATTGTCTTGAAGAAGAAATAGCACGACAGTTATGTAATGTTAGCTGCATAGCTTCAGGCGAAATTTCTCACCAGGCCCTCCTACTTGGCGGCAGACACTATTTTCTAGACATCTTTACGCACTCACTGCGAGCTCAGAAATGAGAAGAGCGACGTGATGCTAACTGGGGTTATACTAGAGACACTACCCAACACATCTGTGCAAAGCTTTATCGGATTTTCATAGTCGTTTCCATTTCGCGACCGATCGGAGCTTACTTTCTGAACGCCCCTCGTAATATATACAGAGTCACCAACCTTTGTAGAAGACTACCTAATACTTAAATTTGTATTCGATACTAACAAATTTCGTTTTTCAGAAACGCCTTTCTTGCTATTGTCACTGTATTTTGTATCCTCTTTACTTCGGCTGTCATCTGTCATTTTGCTGCTCAAATAGCAAAACTCATCTATCATTTTTAGTGTCCTATTGCCAAATATTGGCTAATCTAATTCCGACAGCATCAGCTAATTTAACTTGAGTACATTCATGACTTGTCTTGCTTTTCTTGATGTTCACCTTGTAATCTCTTCAAGACACTATCCAATCTGAGCGGCTGCTCTTCCAAGCACATTGCCGCCTCTGACAATAGTAACAATGTAATCGGCGAAGCTCGAAGCGTTTATTTCTCCTTCCTGTACTTTATTTCCCTTTCCAAATTTCTCCTTCATTTCCTTTACAGCTTGCTCCACGTAGAGATTAAACGACAGCCTGTGACACTCCTTTCGCATCCACTGTTTCCCTTTCATATCCGGCTCTTAGAACGGCTGTCTGGTTCCTGCAAAAGTTGAAAATTACCTTGCACTCCCTGCATTTTATCCTTGCTTTCTTCAAGATTTTGAATAATGTAGTCCAGTCAAAATTATCGTAAGTAACTAATTATAAATGAGATTCATTGTAAAAAATTGGGAGCCACGCTGTCGACAAAATGAACTGATTTCATACTTTGGAAGCAAAGAAACGCATACCAGATGAAGCAAGGAGAGCATAAGAAGCAGCTTAATATAGTCAAAGAGAGCCTTTCTCGCGAAAACAACTCTACTTCTATCAACAAAAGACCTTGCGAAAGAAGTTTCTTACCTCGTAAGCCTGGAACACACAATCACATGGAAATGAGTCATGGGCTGTGGAACACAGCAGCGTGGCGTTATCTACTCTCTGAAACCAGTGCTACTATTAGTATTAATACTGTTGAAGCACGGCTCGACAGTAACGACTATTAGTGGGAGGCAGTGATCGTCAAAATCGTAGAAATCAGATTCAAAGCTCAGGCAAAGCTGCACAAAAATGTTAACGTGTTATGATGTCTACTTGCTTCACATGTTGTCAATAAGCAATATGTTTCAATATGAGAGAAGGAAGACTTTGTTAGCAGGTCGGAAGTCATACGTATTTTAAAAACTTTTTGTGCGATCTGTAATCAACGTAAAATAGCTTAGTTATTTGTGGAATGCAAGGGTCCCGGTCCAACATACACTATTTCATTGCCCTTTGCAATTCTCTTAAGAATCAAATCATTCCATCCTAATTTCTGTTGCTGATACACTCACGATCAGGAAAAAAAATAGAACACCTTAAACGACTAGAGGCAGGACGTTCATATTCACAGAACATATACATTAGTATGTTCTGCGGAAATGATTAGCATTTCAGTCACCTCGGTTAAGCATGTAACCTGCTTCCTAGCAGGAACAGGGTCCGCCATGGTCCCTGATAACTTACTCCACGCGTGATGGCACCGACGCGTATAAGGCGTGAACGGCGTCCTGTGGTATAGCCAACCATGTTGCATTCACCTGGTTCCAAACCTCATCTGTAGTCGTCGGCGTTGCGTCACAGCGCTGCACCCGTCGTTTCACCACAACCACATTAAAAGAGAGATGGGGCCCCTCCACGCCCGCACCAAGGTGGTGACCAAACCTCAACTTCTGCTGTCACCTCCGTCAACATGTTAGTTATCTAATAGGTGGATCACAGGATGCTGGGCTGTGATGTTATCCGTGCGTCTGGGTAAGACTACGCATTAACACGGTACACCAGGTGATAGCGGACGAAACGCGAATGAGTGTAGCAATTTGAAGAGCAGAGGGAAAAAAGTGCCAAGATTCGTGCCGTGTTAAAAAAAAATCCTCTGCGACAGTGAGATGGGTAGTAAGAGCAGTAGTGGCTTACTAGCTGCGATAGTTCATGCAAGGTTGGGTTTGTTAGTATGGGTATCATGCATCATTACCGTGGCAAGCGATGGCGATGTATCCGAGTTTGCTGCAGCCGCTGTATTCCTGGAACAATCAAGATCGTTATATATTAGTGGGAGATCGGCCATAGATCATCTCACTGCGTGGGGGGGGGGGGGGGGGTGGTGGAGCTTGTCTGCATGTAGTGTACGGTACGGCTTCCCTGCGTGGTGCCAGTTATTCGGCAGTGTCCGCCCTGATATATGCCGGCACGCTAGCTCAGCGTGTTCGGTCAGGGAGCCGGTTGGCCTCTGTAGTAAAACACTGAGTGGATGTCATGTGACGTCCGCAACGACCAAACACAACGATCAACAACGAACAAAATGTAAAAAAAAAGTAGCTCAATGGTCAGTGTGACGGAATGCCGTCCTAAGGGGCACGGGTTCGTTTCCCAGTTGGGTCGGGGATTTTCTCAGCTCAGGGGCTGGATGTTGTGTTGTCTTCATCATCATTTCATCCCCATCTGGCGCGCAGGTCGTCCAATGTGGCGTCGAATGTAATAAGACCTGCACCAAGGCGGCCGGACCTGCCCCGTGAGGGGCCTCCCGGCCAATGACGCCAAACGCTCATTTCCTTTTACCATAACCACACAGTTTCGATTGGCGGCAAGTCTGGTGATCTGGCTGGCCAGGGCAAGGCTGACATCCTGTGAGACCGAGAAGCCACGTATTCGTGAGGTAATACGTGGTCGTAGCCGAAATATGGTGCCGGCCGGTGTGGCCGTGCGGTTCTAGGCGCTTCAGTTTGGAACCGCGTGACCGCTACGGTCGCGGGTTCGAATACTGCCTCGGGCACGGATGTGTGTGATGTCCTTAGGTTAGTTAGGTTTAAGTAGTTCTAAGTTCTAGGCGACTGATGACCTCAGGTGTTAAGTCCCATAGTGCTCAGAGCCATTTTGAACCGAAAAATGGTGTCTGGTGTGATGCACAGAAAGCGCCCAGGACAGGCACCAACTGTGATTTGTGGTTGTACTCAACAGCACACCACATCATAAGGCCTTGAGTTGGTGCTGTATGTCTTGTGCGAATGTAGTGACTGTGACGCTGCCCTGCTGTCTGCGGGGAACCAAAATGCGGCCATCATTTACAAACAAACATAACCTGGATCTATCTACATCTCTACACCTACATGGATACTCTGCAAATCACACTTAAGCGCCTGGCATAGGATTCATCGAAACATTTTCACAATAATTCTCTATTATTCCACTCTCGAACAGCGCGCGGAACAAACGAACACCTGTATTTTTCGGTGCAAGCTCTCATTTCCCTCATTTTACTGTGATGATCGTTTCTCACTATGTTGTCGGAGTCAACAAAATATTTTCGCAATCGGCGGAGAAAGTTATTGAAATGTCGTGAGAAGATTCCGCCGCAACGAAACCCGTCTTTTTTTAGTTATATTCATCACAAATCCTGTATCATGTCTGTGACACTCTCTCCCCTATTACGCTATAATACAAAACGTGCTGCTCTTCTTTGAACTTTCTCGGCGTATTCCGTTAATTCTCTCTGGTAAGGACCCCAAAAGTGGACTGACAAGCGTAGTGTAGGGAGTTCTTTAGTAGATGTGTTACATTTTGTAAGTTTTCTGCCAATAATTTACAGTATTTGGTTTGCCTTCCCCACAACATTTTCTATGTGTTCTTTCCAATTTAAATTGTTCGTGATTGTAATTTCTTACGGTCTTTAGTTTAGACTGATTTATAGTCTAACCGAAGTTACTTTCCTTTTAGCACTCATGTGGATGACCACACACTTTTAATTATTTAGGGTTAATTGCCAATTTTCGTACCACTCAAGTATCTGCTCTAAATTGTTTTGCAATTTGTTTTGATCTTCTGATGAGTTTACTAGACGATAAATGACAACATCTTCTGCAAACAACCTAATGCGGCTGCTCAGATTCGACCGAAAACACTATCTGACGCTATTACTGTGCCCAGTGACGTCGTTTCATACACCACTGCTGTCTAACATGTTTCTGCACATTCGTTAAAGGTAGGCGGAGAAATAGACGACACGCACGTAACCCGTGCCGTAATAAACGGCGACGGACTGTCAGCGCTGATAGTGTGTTATACGGTTCCACTGTTGCGCCAGGGCCGAGGAGGACGCAAATCTGTCCTGCAATGCCATTCGAATGAGGTGTCGATCTTGTCGGGGGGGGGGGGGGTGGGGGTGGGGGGGGGGTTTGGGTGGTGGGGCCTGACCCATCTCGTTGTGTTCTACGGCCTCCCATGAACTATTCTGGATACACCCGTGGCATTGCCGAAACACTTCGTCCGAGACGAGCAGCAATTTCCCGGATGGTTGAATCACTTTCTCTCGTGCCAATAAATGCGCCCTCTTCCAAACTAACTGATTTGACGGTGCGGTACAGTCGGCCGGTGTGGCCGAGCGGTTCTAGGCTCTTAAGTCCAGAACCGCACGACTGCTACAGTCACAGGTTCGAATCCTGCCTTGGGCATGGATGTGTGTGATGTCCTTAGGTTATTTAGGTTTAAGTAGTTCTAAGTTCTAGGGGACTGATGACGCCAGATGTTAAGTCCCATAGTGCTCAGAGCCATTTGAACCATTTGACGGTGCGGTTCGCGCATACGTCTGCGAGGCATTCTGCGCGCCTGCTCAAGTCACACTGATCCATTAGCTCCATTTCACAGCGACAACGAGAGCCTCAGGCACATTTTACCAGAAGACGGTGTTCCGCAGCGACATCGATGTTCAGCTTGAATCCGCGGGCCGACGTGATTCAAATGCTAATCGTATCTGCAGAACATACTAATACACGTGTCCTGTGAATATGAACGGTCTAGCTCCAGTCGTTCAAGGAGTTCTGTTACTTCTAAACATTAGTGTAAGTCTAAGTTTCCTTTTTTAGATTCTGGAGCATAGTCCCTGCACCAAGACGAGACAGATTGTAAGATATGAACATGAACTGGCAGTACGAGGTTATGAACATAGACTGCTCAAACTTCTGGAACTCTGCTCGAGAAAGAGATGTGCACTGGTTCAAGCCCCAGTAGAACGCACCCAGCTGGAACACTCTGTGCACGCTTTCACGACCGTTTCACATGCTACGGCTATCTGCATTTAGGACTTGAAATTTGGTATAATTTTCTGACGTTGAAGAGACATACGCCGTGTATTCTTGTAGAGAATAGAGGCTCTCTTAGGTCTAAATTTTTTTGGGCTATTAATTGCAACCTACAGTCAATAATGGGAATTTTTTTTCATTATAAACATTGACAGAAATTTAAGAACTGACGTTCACAGTAAAGCTTTCAAGACCGATGAATACCTGCACAAAACGTCAGTTATAATCCTAGGTCGGAGAGACGGGGGAGTCTACTTATGGCTGATTAGGCTGAAAGAATCAGCGTACAAAGGTTCAAGAAGTACGATTTAATCAGAAGAAAAGACATTAGACATTTGATTTAAGAAACAAAAGCTACGGACAAATCGCCAGAAGCAGATCATTCACTTTTTGCAGAAGATCATCAAAAAATATTCTCTGGAACTAAAGCTTTGTGCAGGTCTAACCAACAATGTATAGAGAAGCAACAGAAAGTCATAATTTCTGTTCGTTTCTTTCAAACGACTTAGAGGCTATGTCAGATTGTCCTTGGGACTGTTCTCCAGAAGAGGTAAGGTGAAACAGAGTTAACCATGGCCTCAGTGAACGACTCAATTTGGACAGATTTAGGATTTGGCTAAAATAAATAATGCAGCGAACTTTGAAATTAAAGACTCTATTCAGCTCAACTTCTCAGTGTGTCGCAAAGCGTTGTAAGTAGCCTGTTTATATGTTTGTATGTTGGCAGCGCTTTCGCTATTGACTGCATTAATATCACTGACAGCGCTCTGCGCCCTCGCTAAGAGACTCTGTGGCTGGAAGGACTCGCAGTAGGCAGTTAATAGTTAACAGTGATGGAGGTGAGAAGTGTTAGCGCGAGCCGACGGTTTGGACATGTATCTTTCATGGAGATTTATTATTCGTTGGAAAAGGATTGAAAAATGATGATTGATGTATCTGCTAATATTTGGGAAATGGAATTACTGATGATTATATTATTTTGGAACTGGATGTCACATGATTAATGTAAAATCTCCTAAATACGTTGTTTGCTCTGCAACAAAATCTTACATTTTCTAACCATATTCCTGCTAGTAGTTAGACCCTACAGCAGTTAGAATCTTTTTATTTAGCTAGCTGTAGCTGCTGCTTGCCGTATTTGCTGTAGCTCGTGTCATGAAGATTTTCTGTGAGGTAAGTGACATTTGAAATGTATGGGTTATTGTTAGGATTTCTTCTAACTCAGGGCCAGTCTTTTGTGTTCATTATTTGTAGTCATACTGCGTTGCGTTTGTATATTGTAGGTAATAAATGAATAGGTTAAATTTGAGTTGTACTTGTAAGGGAAAACTCTGTAGGTCAGTGAAATGAAATGATAAAAACAAGTAAAGATACAGCAGGTTCAGTTTCACTCAGCAGCATTCAGCACTCAGCAGCACTCAGTAGCATTCAGCAGTTCAAGAAGGTTCAGTTGCATTCAGCAGTTTCAGTAAAATACTAAGAACTTTCACTCAGTTATCGAAGTTTAAGTAAAAACGTAGTAGTTTCAACGTCACAACACTGCGACTTTGCAGGGATGAGAGCGACAGTTCGTTTTCTCTTGATGTCGCTATCACTACGGAGGAGCTTAGTTCTCGTTTTAGAATTTAAACACCTGTCTATTTAGGTAGTGACGTTATTTCCGGCAGAAGAGGAAACGTTAGGAAGCAAATTCCGTCCAAGACCAGGGTTGATGTCCCAGAAATTATGGGAGAATAAGACGATGTTATAGCTTGTCACAAATGTAAGAATCTATTACACAGATCAGATATTTACTGTTTTCGATGACGCTCCAGACAACGTGGTCAATCTAATAGTCTTGTAAAAAGATACATTCTTGGAAACAAATTGTTGGAATCCAAATTGATGTAGAAGTTTTGATAAAGATGCGGTCCGCACACCTGAAAAGTATTTTTCTATGCCTGACCTGCGTCTCTGGCTTTGGGAGGAAACTGCTTGTAGCTCGTTTCAGCCAGTCAGCGAACCATGAGACTGGTAGTTAGTTAAACAAGCAGGTCCACGGTTGGACTCACAAGACCGACTCACTCGCCTTGATCACGTCGTGAATCTGAGAGTATCTGGGGAACGTATCTCAGTTACCCTTACATAAAGCAGCTGCGAATATCAGGCTACTATACTGTCAGTGCTGGAAAAGCCGTTTTCTTCTTAATTCATTGAACTGTTGTTGGCCGGCCGTGGTGACCGAGCGGTTCTAGGCGCTACAATCTGGAACCGCGTGACCGCTACGTCGCAGGTTCGAATCCTGCCTCGGGCATCGATGTGTGTGATGTCCTTAAGTTAGTTAGGTTTAAGTAGTTCTACGTTCTAGGGGACTGATGACCTCAGATGTTAAGTCCCATAGTGCTCAGAACCATTTGAACCATTTTTTGAGCTGTTGTTGTGACCGATGCAATTATTTATCGTGATGTATGACATCAATATAACAGGCCATTTTTTAATATATGGAGTTTTAGTATAGCGAAATTTCGGTCGTATCTCTGTTCAAACCTCTCGAAGGTCATTGCAGAGAGAAATACTCACTCTCTAAACGATCGAAGCACACCACGTCACATGTTTTTGTTGTTGTTGTTGTTGTTGGTGGTGGTGGTGTGGTCTTCAATCCAGAGACTGGTTTGATGCAGCTCTCCATGCTACTCTACCCTGTGAAAGCTTCTTCATCTCCAAGTACCTACTGCAACCTACATCCTTCTGAATCTGCTTAGTGTATTCATCTCTTGGTCTCCCGCTACGATTTTTACCCTCTACGCTGCCCTCCAATACTAAATTGGTGATCCCTTGATGCCTCAGAACATGTCCTATCACCCGATACCTTCTTCTCGTCAAGTTGTGCCACAAATTCCTCTTCTCCCCAATTCTATTCAGTACCTCCTCATCAGTTACGTAATCTAGCTATCTAATCTTCAGCATTCGTCTGTAGCACTACGTTACTGCTTCCTATCACGTCACATAAAGTCACTAATTCCATAAGTGTAGTAGATCTGCTATAACCACGGAGGTATAGTAAGAGGAGGCGGTGCTACAGCTTACGCTGTACATCTATTTGAAGCTGGCGTCGCCATGTTACTAACTCTCTCAACTTCTTTCGTGTCCACGCGAAAGGTTTTTTTAAATACCAGATGTTACGGTGCTTTCGTGAATAACATAGTGTCAGGAAGGCATTTTCAGACGTTTTCCTGGTCTTACAGCCTATTTGATCCAGTAATACCAGGCATTTGGCCTCGCTGATATAACTTTCCTTTCGATACACATACCGAACAACCAAGAAGGAAAGTATGTGTTGTGAGCGCCTGCTACCGTAATCCAGCATTTTCCTCGATACGGAATGACGAAACTGATGTTCCGTCTACGTCTTCTTACCCAAAATACTGAGAACATATTTTTCAATGACTGGACGGTCTGCAATATTTCCTTCTCACAGCATTCAACCAGAGCCCTCTACGAGTTGTGCTGATACGAAATCTTAAGTCAAATTACGGTAATAAAACTATTACAGTAAAAGTAACCAGCCCAACTGAAATTCATGTTCATAAAACAAAATACCGCGTGAACGAGTCCACTTACGATTGATATATGATTCCTTTACCCATTAGGCTATAATCAAAACGACTGCTATATCTGTAAATGGTTCAAGGTGCGATTATTTATTAGAACATTTCCAACAGAATCTGATGTATGAGGCTACTTACATGAAGGATTTTTTTTTGGTCATCAGTCTACTGACTGGTTTGATGCGGCCCGCCACGAATTCCTTTCCTGTGCTAACCTCTTCATCTCAGAGTATCACTTGCAACCTACGTCCTCAATTATTTGCTTGACGTATTCCAAGCTCTGTCTTCCTCTACAGTTTTTGCCCTCTACAGCTCCCTCTAGTACCATGGAAGTCATTCCCTCATGTCTTAGCAGCTGTCCTATCATCCTGTCCCTTCTCCTTATCAGTGTTTTCCACATATTCCTTTCCTCTCCGATTCTGCGTAGAACCTCATCATTCCTTACCTTATCAGTCCACCTAATTTTCAACATTCGTCTATAGCACCACATCTCAAATGCTTCGATTCTCTTCTGTTCCGGTTTTCCCACAGTCCAGACGTACATCTTCAGAAATTTCTTCCTCAAATTAAGGCCGGTATTTGATATTAGTAGACTTCTCTTGGCCAGAAATGCCTTTTTTGCCATAGCGAGTCTGCTTTTGATGTCCTCCTTGCTCCGTCCGTCATTGGTTATTTTACTGCCTAGGTTAGCAGAATTCCTTAACTTCATTGACTTCGTGCTCATCAATCCTGATGTTAAGTTTCTCGCTGTTCTCATTTCTACTACTTCTCATTACCTTCGTCTTTCTCCGATTTACTCTCAAACCATACTGTGTACTCATTAGACTGTTCATTCCGTTCAGCAGATCATTTAATTCTTCTTCACTTTCACTCAGGATAGCAATGTCATCAGCGAATCGTATCATTGATATCCTTTCACCTTGTATTTTAATTCCACTCCTGAACCTTTCTTTTATTTCCATCATTGCTTCCTCGATGTACAGATTGAAGAGTAGGGGCGAAAGGCTACAGCCTTGTCTTACACCCTTCTTAACACGAGCACTTCGTTCTTGATCGTCCACTCTTATTATTCCCTCTTGGTTGTTGTACATATTGTATAAGACCCGTCTCTCCCTATAGCTTACCCCTACTTTTTTCAGAATCTCGAACAGCTTGCACCATTTTATATTGTCGAACGCTTTTTCCTGTGAAAGTGTCTTGATTTTTCTTTAGCCTTGCTTCCATTATTAGCCGTAACGTCAGAATTGCCTCTCTCGTCCCTTTACTTTTCCTAAAGCCAAACTGATCGTCACCTAGCGCATTCTCAATTTTCTTTTCCATTCTTCTGTATATTATTCTTGTAAGCAGCTTCGATGCATGAGCTGCTAAGCTGATTGTGTGATAATTATCGCACTTATCAGCTCTTGCCGTCTTCGGAATTGTGTGGATGATGCTTTTCCGAAAGTCAGATGGTATGTCGCCAGACTCATATATTCTACACACCAACGTGAATAGTCGTTTTGTTGCCACTTCCCCCAATGATTTTAGAAATTCTGATGGAATGTTATCTATCCCTTCTGCCTTATTTGACCGTAAGTGCCGGCCGCTGGTGGCCGAGCGGTTCTGGCGCTACAGTCTGGAACCGCGCGACCGCTACGGTCGCAGGTTCGAATCCTGCCTCGGGCATGGATGTGTGTGTTGTCCTTAGGTTAGTTAGGTTTAAGTAGTTCTAAGTTCTAGGGGACTTATGACCTCAGCAGTTGAGTCCCATAGTGCTCAGAGCCATTTGAACCATTTGACCGTAAGTCCTCCAAAGCTCTTTTAAATTCCGATTCTAATATTGGATCCCCTATCTCTTCTAAATCGACTCATGTTTCTTCTTCTATCACATCAGACAAATCTTCACCCTCATAGAGGCTTTCAATGTATTCTTTCCATTTATCTGCTCTCTCCTCTGCATTTAACAGTGGAATTCTCGTTGCACTCTTAATGTTACCACCGTTGCTTTTAATGTCACCAAAGGTTGTTTTGACTTTCCTGTATGCTGAGTCTGTCCTTCCGACAATCATATCTTTTTCGATGTCTTCACATTTTTCCTGCAGCCATTTCGTCTTAGCTTCCCTGCAATACCTATTTATTTCATTCCTCAGCGACTTGTATTTCTGTATTCTTGATTTTTCCGGAACATGTTTGTACTTCCTCCTTTCATCAATCAACTGAAGTATTTCTTCTGTTACCCATGGTTTCTTCGCAGCTACCTTCTTTGTACCTATGTTTTCCTTCCCAGCTTCTGTGATGGCCCTTTTTAGAGATGTCCATTCCTCTTCAACTGTACTGCCTACTGCGCTATTCCTTATTGCTGTATCTATAGCGTTAGAGAACTTCAAACGTATCTCGTCATTCCTTAGTACTTCCGTATCCCACTTCTTTGTGTATTGACTCTTCCTGACTAATGTCTTGAACTTCAGCCTACTGTTCATCACTACTATATTGTGATCTGAGTCTAGATCTGCTCCTGGGTGCGCCTTACAATCCAGTATCTGATTTCGGAATCTCTGTCTGACCATGATGTAATCTAATTGAAATCTTCCCGTATCTCCCGGCCTTTTCCAAGTATACCTCCTCCTCTTGTGATTCTTGAACAGGGTACTCGCTATTACTAGCTGAAACTTGTTACAGAACTCAATTAGTCTTTCTCCTCTTTCATTCCTTGTCCCAAGCCCATATTCTCCTGTAACCTTTTCTTCTACTCCTTCCCCTACAACTCATTCCAGTCGTCCATGACTATTAGATTTTCGTCCCCCTTTACATACTGCATTACCCTTTCAATATCCTCATACACTTTCT
Source organism: Schistocerca nitens (assembly GCF_023898315.1). Classification (NCBI taxonomy): domain Eukaryota; kingdom Metazoa; phylum Arthropoda; class Insecta; order Orthoptera; family Acrididae; genus Schistocerca; species Schistocerca nitens. The sequence continues at coordinate 249,160,889 of NC_064622.1, forward strand.
CTATCTGTTCATCTTCAGCTTGCGACGTCGGCATGTATACCTGAACTATCGTTGTCGGTGTTGGTCTGCTGTCGATTCTGATTAGAACAACCCGGTCACTGAACTGTTCACAGTAACACACCCTCTGCCCTACCTTCCTATTCATAACGAATCCTACACCTGTTATACATGTCCGCAGCTCGTGGTCGTGCGGTAGCGTTCTCGCTTCCCACGCCCGGGTTCCCGGCTTCGATTCCCGGCGGGGTCAGGGATTTTCTCTGCCTCGTGATGACTGGGTGTTGTGTGCTGTCCTTAGGTTAGTTAGGTTTAAGTAGTTCTAAGTTCTAGGGGACTGATGACCATAGATGTTAAGTCCCATAGTGCTCAGAGCCATTTGAACCTGTTATACCATTTTCTGCTGCTGTTGATATTACACGATACTCATCTGACCAGAAATCCTTGTCTTCCTTCCACTTCACTTCACTAACCCCCACTATATCTAGATTGAGCCTTTGCATTTCCCTTTTCAGATTTTCTAGTTTTCCTACCACGTTAAGCTTCTGACATTCCACGCCCCGACTCGTAGAACGTTATCCTTTCGTTGATTATTCAATCTTTTTCACATGGTAACCTCCCCCTTGGCAGTCCCCTCGCGGAGATCCGAATGGGGGACTATTCCGGAATCTTTTGCCAATGGAGAGATCGTCATGACATTTCTTCAATTACAGCCCACATGTCCTGTGGATACGCGTTACGTGTCTTTAATGCAGTGGTTTCCATTGCCTTCTGCATCCTCATGTCGTTGGTTATTGCTGATTCTTCCGCCATTAGGGGCAATTTCCCACCCCTAGGACAAGAGAGTGCCCTGAACCTCTATCCGCTCCACCGCCCTCTTTGACAAGGCCGTTGGCAGAATGAGGCTGACTTCTTATGCCGGAAGTCTTCGGCTGCCAATGCTGATTATTTATCAAAATTTAGGCAGTGGCGGGGATCGAACCCGGGACCGAAGACGTTTTGATTATGAATCAAAGACGCTACCCCTATGGCCTCAATATTGTGACGTCTTGACAACTATCCTCATTGTACCTCCATAGCGGTAACCGGTTTTTATGATTTATTAAGCTAATAATTTATTCTGCACGTGTTGTCCGCTTGACCCGGTGTCCTTCGGACTGCCAAGGCCATCCAACGTAGAGCGAGTTACCTCCCGCGCTCGCAAGTCCTTTCCAAGGAACTAGACGGGAAATTTGTTCAGCATTGTTAATAAAGTACACGAGGACGTGCTCAAAAGCGATGAAACCGAAATTTTATGGGAAACTCTTCAAGCATTTTACATCAAACAAACGTTCATAACATTCTACATACCTGTTCTTCATTTCTATATATGTGCAGCCTTCTGCCGCTACAAGGTTCCGAATTGTAGCGTGTAACATGGCCGTGTAACGTAACCGCGTCGGTGTGTTAGAAACAGCGTGCTGTAATCGAGTTTCGAATTCGAAGAGTTCGTCCACACATACAGCACCCGTGCACACACGAGCGATGCGACATCTGTCACAATCCGACGCATTGTGTTCACTGTCGTCGGTCATTTTCCACAGAGTCCCATTTGGCCCCATCCGATTTGCATCTGTTGCCAAATTTTAAAAAATACCTTCAAGGACTTCATTTTGATAGTGATGAAGCGGTGCAAGCAGAGCTGAGGCTGTAGCTCAAAAATGGCTCTGAGCACTATGGGACTTAACATTTGAGGCCATGAGTCCCCTAGACTTAGAAACTACTTAAACCTAACTAACCTAAGGACATCACACACATCCATGCCCGAGGCAGGATTCGAACCGGCGACCGTAGCAGCAGCGCCGTTCCGGATTGAAGCGCCTAGAACCGCTCGGCCCCAACAACCGGGTAGGCTGTAGTTCCGTGAACAAAGTCAAACATGTAACTCTTCAGGCTTTCCCGGCGATCTAATGACATCTTGGGTTGTCGGGTGTTCTGCCGGATATCAGCGTCGTACTTGCACGATATTTCGGTCACGTAGCTCGTAACCTTCATCAGGTGCGACCTGAGACTGCTCCTCGAGTGTTTTTTTTTTTTTTTCCAGATGGAGAAGGGCGGGCTGTTATAGAGCGTGCGTTGAGCTCTTTTCAGCCATGGGGTGTTAAGGTTGTTCTGCTTTGGCACTGTTTATTTTTTGCTGGGGTGCAAGGAAGGGAGGGGTGGGATTTCTCCCAATTGGGAATTTAGGCTCCTCGAGTGGACCTGGTCCAGTATTTATGCCTGTGGCCTTCCCCCTCCACCAACGGCTGGAGGCGCTTCCTCTGTGGTCTGCGCCCATTCCCTGCGACCTGCTGGAGCGTTGCTGCTCCCTTTTCCGTCCTCTGCGGTTCTAGGTGTTCCCTCTGCGGTCCGCGCCCACCAAACCCGCTCCTGGGGGTTTCATCTACGGTCTGGGGTACCAAGCGTTCCCCCTGCTGTCCGCGCCCGCTCACCACGACCTGTTGGAGCGTTGCCGCTCCGTTCGCACTCGAGTAAGCGATGCAGTGCAAGCAGGACCATGCTACTCAAGCGAAGGGTGTGGCGGATCGCCGCCAGGCGGGACGGGCTCGGGCGACCGAGTCCGCCCCATCTGCGGCCCCATCCGGCCCCCCACGTACGACGACGCAGCAAACGACAATGGACCACGAGACGGCATACTCTAGGGAAACAGGCCCGCTTACAGCGGCGCAATTGTACGTCATCCTGCACCGAATGTCACAGGATACTGATTACCGGGAACGAGCAGCCGGCGAACGAGCTCTCCACTTGTTCCACCAGTACCTCAAGTCACTCGGTTGCGTGGTCAATGAAGAGGAACGAGTACCGTCGGGAGCCCTGACAGGCGTGCTGAATACAGACGACACTGTTCCGATGAGTGTTGCGCCACCAGTCCCAGTTCCAGAAGATACTGGTGCACTGCTGGCTGCCACTCTGGTCGCTTCCAGTGAAGAGGCCACAGATATACCGGAAACTGTACCGCCAGGCGTGACGAGAGAAGACGTCACCGTCCTGCCACGTGACGACACTATCGTAGAGGCAACCTTGGCGACCTGCTCGAGGCGGAAGCCATGGCAACACCGCAGCCCTCCAGGAAGAGGCCGGCAGCAATAGAGGAGGACGACTCCTCCACATTCCCTCAGTCTGCTTGCAGGAGAAGCCAGAAGCAGAAGATGGCAGACGACCCTGCCCCCACTGAGGCAGACCAGACACCAGACGACGGGTTCACCGTCTTGAAGCAGCGGCACACTGCTCGGGCCAAACGGCTCCAAACAGTGCAGCCGCTCCCGACGACGAACTCATTCATCGATGTCGACGAGCCAGGGCCATGGAGGCCACTGAGCCACCCAAGAGGCGGGCACCCGCCCCACCACCGATAACTGTCTCATGGACGGGCACTTACAAGTCCTTCCTTGATAAATTTGAGACAGTTCCGTCCGCTGCCAAGGTCAAATGTGTCAAATGTGAGACCTATACCGGGTTTCGACCGCCACCATGGATGACTACCGCGCAGCCATGAAGATCATTGAGACCGACAAGCTACACTGCTTTACACATAATGCGGAGCCCGTGAAGCAGCTGAAGGTGGTTTTCCGCCGCCTCCCGCTGAAAATGGAGCCCTCGCACCTCAAAGAAGAACTGGCGGGGCTGGGCTACATGGCCAGCTCCGTGACCATCATGAAATCGCCCAGGACGAGGCGAGACATACCTCTTTTCCTAGTTGTCCTCCCAGACAACTTCGAAAACCGAAAAATCTTCCAGCTGCAGATGGTGGCCCGAATTGGGGTGGAAGTGGAGACGCTCAAGGCCAAGGGGAGGCGCGCCCAGTGCTTCTCCTGCCAGGGCCTTGACCACGTGGCTCGCTACTGCTCCATGACGGCCCGCTGTGTCAAGTGCGCCAACTCCCACCAGAGTCGGGACTGTATGAAGAAGCGAGAGGAGGCGCCAAAGTGCTGCAACTGTAGCGAGCCACATGTGGCGAGCTACAGAGGCTGCGCTGCATTCCGCCACCACCCACGGCAGAACGGACGATCAGCACCTGCCAGGAAGGTGCAACCTGGCACCAGCTACGCCTCCGCCGCCAAGGGAGATCCGCTAACGCCACCACGAGACGACAAGCGGCCTTCCCGCCACTTCCGCCACGGGACTCGAACGAGGCCGCACCATCCACCGCGCCTGGCTCGTCAGCCCCACGGGCTGCCTCCCAGGCTGACCACCACCAGGGTGGACGACGCACTGCCCGTCCACTCAACACTCTCGCGCCGCAGGCTGCTGGGCGCGCGGTCCAGCGAACGGACGCGACGGCGACGCCTCGCCTGGCCGCCCCCGCGCCCGCCACTGCGGCTGTACCTGCACCATCAACAGGACCAGGAGCTGCAGACCTGGGAGCCCTTCTGGGCTCTCTCTCTGCCCTGCTCCAACAACTGCCCGTGCTAGTCACGGCAGTCACGGAGGCCCTCCAGGTTGCTACCATCACCATGAAGCCGCACCATGGAAAATTCACTCATCCATGGACTGACCGTTTGCGGCTTCAACGCAAACAGCCTGTTCCCCCAACAAGGTGAGTTTCGCCAATTCATGCAGGACGAGGCCATTGACCTCTGCCTGGTCGGTGAAACTCACCTTAAACCTGGGGTCCACGTGCGTGTAGCAAACTATGTTTGCTACCGCAATGACAGGCCAACAGCCGGCGGTGGCACCGCCATCTATGTACGTGCATCACTCAGGCACCACCAGGTGCAACTTCCGGACCTGGCAACCCTGGAAGCCACTGGGGTGACGGTCACCACGGCAGCCGGGCAGATCACGTTCGTGGCAGTATACAGGCCACCACGCGGACACCTCCAGGAGGTGGACGTCGACGCGCTGCTGACAGTTGGGGAGAGGGTGTTCATTGCGGGTCTTCAATGCGAAGCACCTGGAATGGAACTCCCGCCTCACGAATGTCAGTGGCCGCCGACTTTCCCGCGCTGCCGTGAGGAACGGCGCCCTGATCCTCGGCCCACAGGAGCCCACAATCTACCCAGCCAGGGGACGGCCGGACGTGCTCGATGTCGCAGTCATAAAAGGCATCGGGCACCATACGACCGCCTCCACACGGTGTGCACTGTCGTCAGATCACCTGCCGGTGGTCTTCGACATAGATGTCGCCGAAGCCACGCTGCCACCACGCCGACAGACGTACCGGCGCATGGACTGCGAGCGCTTCCAGGAGATAGTCCTGGAATCGATCGCCGACACACCCGATCCAGACGCAGTGGGCGCGGACGCCACTCTGCGTGTCCTCTCCCGCCAGCTACTGCACGCAGCCGACGCAGCCACCCCCCCCCCCACCCCAGCCACAGGGGCCCAGGGACTTCTCCCGCAACCTACCGCCTCCGATACGGGAAGCAATCAGGGAGAAGAACAGGCTGTTCCGGGAGTGGCAGCTCACCCGCCAACCCGCGACGAAGCGACGCCTCAACTGCCTGCGGAGAGACATCAAAGCAGCGGCTGAGGTGCACAGGAACAGCGTGTGTTCGGCCTTCGTCGCCTCCCTCAACCCAGAGGACGGCAGCATCTGGCGCACGGTGAAGTCGTTCCTGCGCCGACGACAGCGCATACCACCAATACTGGTTGGGCAAGACGTCGTCTGCAGCCCAGACGGAAAAGCAGGTGTCCTGGCGGACCAATTCCAATCGTCATTCACCCCGGTGGACGACAATCTGGATGAAGACCACATCCAGCGGGTAGCCGAGCAACTCCCAGTGTTCCTGGAGGCAAGGGACGACGGGGACGTCATCGAAGCCATCTCCGAGGCAGAGGTGGCCACACAGCTGAAGGCGCTCAATACTAGGAAGGTCTGAGGCGCTGATGGGGTCACCAACCACCTGCTGAGGAACCTTCCAGCAGGGGCCCATCCGCTGCTGGCGGGTATCTTCAACCAGGTCCTTCGCTCGGGTGTCTACCCTTCTGTGTGGAAACATGCAGAGGTGGTGGCCATCCCCAAAGCAAACAAGGGCCCGTGTGACGCTGCCAATTACAGACCCATAAGTCTGCTAGCAGCCCTCTCCAAAGTGTTCGAGCGCCTCTACGCCAGGCGCCTGCTTCGCCACCTGACAGCAGAAGGAGTGATACCGGATGAGCAGTTCGGCTTCCGGAGGGGTCACTCCACGGTCCATCAGCTGATGCGGCTGGTGGAAGAGGCCAAGCGCGCCCTGGAGACGCGGGAATACCTTGGAGCGGTGTTCCTCGACGTCTCCAGGGCATTCGATTCCGTGTGGCACGACGGCCTCGTGTACAAACTTTTTGTGCACGGGGTCCCGACGTCGCACGGGGTCCTACTCCGGTCGTATCTGGCCGACAGGACTTTCCACGTCCGCCTGGACGAGGGGATGTCCACGCACCGACCCATCCGTGCTGGAGTGCCGCAGGGGTCCGTTCTCGGCACCCTGCTCTACTCCTTATTCACGGCCGACGCTCCGCGCGTGGCGCCGGTGAAGTTGGCACTCTACGCCGACGACACGGCGCTATTCGTGCGGGGTATGAAGGCAGTCGAGATGCGCCGCCTGTTCCAGCGTGGATGTGAGGCCCTTGGTGCGTGGTCGACCAAGTGGCGCCTGAAACAGAATGCGGCGAAGAGCCAGGCAGTGGTGTTCACATGAAGACCACTGCCACCAGATCTTCCGCCAGTCACCGACATGGGAAGCCCCGTCCCATGGAGCAGTACTGGCCGCTACCTGGGAGTCATTCTCGACCAGAAGCTAACGTGGAAAGCCCACATTGAGGACGTCAGGGGCAGAGCAGCAGGGCGCCTACACGTTCTGTACCCTCTGCTCAACCCGTCGTCTGCCTTGCCTCCCCACCACGGCATCACGCTGTACCTGGCGCTGGTTCGTCCAGTGCTGGAATATGTGGCCGTGGTCTGGGGCAACGCAGCCGACACACACATCAACAAGCTGCAGAGGGTGCAGAACAGGGCGCTTAAGCTCACTCTGCGCCTACCGAGGCTCTATTCGACCGCTCGGCTACACCGCCAAACCGGCATCCCTTTCCTCCGCGACCGATTTAAACAATCGGCGCGGCTCTTCTATGAGCGGACTGTACAGTCCGACAATAGGCTCATTAGGGACTTGGGCCATCCTATTCACCACAGGCCAACCACGCGTTGGCCTGACCTGTTACGAGATTAATATCTCGTGGCAGAGAGAGGACAACTCCACTCCAGCAAATACCTCAGGCCAATTCGTACCGGTAGGAAGCCACTCCACAGATACAGGATTATGCAGGAACAACAGTGTATGCTTAGCCTGCTCCCAACACGGGTCAGGGCAGACCCGTATGGATAAGTGAAAGTGCCGCTCCGTTTTTCGTCCGCTGCGGCTCTGGATGTTCCCTCTGCGGTCCGCGCCCACCAGTCCCACTTCAGTCCATCCAACAAGATCGGGGGACTGCTGGGGTGTGTCAAAGACGACCTGGGGTTACGAAAACCAGGGATTTACAATATACCTTGTCATGTGGCATGTCCTACATTGGCCAGACGACAAGAACTGTGGAGATCAGGTTTAAGGAACAGCAGAGGCACACTAGATTAAGACAGGTGACTAAGTCAGCCATTGCTGAACACTGTCTAGAACTAGATCATGCCATGAAGTGTGACGATACCAAGATTCTAGCACAAACACCCAGATTTTGGGACAGTGTTATAAGAGAATCGATAGAAATTAAAATGGCTGACGGTCTTATGAACCGTGACACAGGGTACCAGCTAAGCAGAGCCTGGGATCCGGCTCTGGAATTGTTAAAGGAGCAACGGGGCCAGCTGCAACACTACACAAACAGAAGAACCAGAGACATGGAGATGGAAAACGAGCCCCTGACGGACTGCCAGGCGCACCAGACCGAAGATGGAACACCCAGAAGTGGGACTGGTGGGCGCGGACCGCAGAGGGAACATCCAGAGCCGCAGCGGACGAAAAACGGAGCGGCAACGCTCCAACAGGTCGTGGTGAGCGGGCGCGGACCGCAGGGGGAACGCTTGGTACCCCAGACCGTAGATGAAACCCCCAGGAGCGGGTTTGGTGGGCGCGGACCGCAGAGGGAACACCTAGAACCGCAGCGGACGGAAAAGGGAGCAGCAACGCTCCAGCAGGTCGCAGGGAATGGGCGCGGACCACAGAGGAAGCGCCTGCAGCCGTTGGTGGAGGGGGAAGGCCATAGGCATAAATATTGGACCAGGTCCAACTACGGACAACGAATACTAACGCAAAGACCTGACATGGAAAACCTAATTACAACAAGACCTCGTACTCAACGACTCCCCAAACACAAGTATATCTGCCCAGCGCGTACGGTAGCACAAAACACATCACACCACTTCCCAGACCTAGCCCCGACTATGGAACCGCTGACAACCCATACCACTACCCCTCCCCACCTAGACGTCAGACAATAAAACACAGACAGACATATTCCCTCTCCCTCGTTCCCTCTCCCTCACTCTCTCCCTCTCTCCCTCTCTCTCTCTCACACACACACACACACACTCAAACACACACACACACACACACAAGCAACAAAACGACAACACTCGCACAATTAAACAAGCCGGCACACTCTTCAATTACTCAATCCTGTTCTGCCACTGGAATAATATGAAAATAGAAAATAGCAGTAATTGAATAATTGTACAATGCAAGTAACAATAGTAACATCATTATACACTACTCACAGACTAACATCCAAAACCTCTTCTCATATGCTCTCTTCACCTCTGCTCCACAACCGAACACAGACGTAATTTCGGAAATATTACACACAAATCACACACAGAAACACTACACACTCCAATGTAAATAACCACAATTATATATCACCATATGTCAATGTTACACCTCAAACCCCACCAAATGACAATGCTTAAATCTCTATCTCCTACTGTCACACCCCCAAATCTCTCCCTTAACCTTTCCCCTTCCATATTCTATTATTATAAACATGTTAATTCTAGTACTATATACATTAAGAACTAAAACATAACCTTGCAAATCATATTTCGTTGTTAAATTCTTATACTATACTATTTGTTAAACCAAAATATAACCTTGTTAATTTTATTATAACCTTGTTAATTATATAAACTTGTTAATTATGTAATACTAAATGCTAATTGTTAATGACCACGTCAAAGTGCAAAAAATTGTAAAGCACCTTTCTGCAAGCACTCTAAATTGTATAAAAAAGAAAATAAATTTGTAAACCTCGCCTAAGGCTAAAAAGTGCAATGCAAGCACTAGAATAGCCCGCCCTCCCCCCCTAAGGGAAGGGAATGAAATGTGCTAAAAAAAAAAAAATAAAAAAAAAAATAAAAAAAAAACTCGAGGAGCAGTCTCAGGACGCACCTGATGAAGGTTACGAGCTACGTGACCGAAATATCGTGCAAGTACGACGCTGATATCCGGCAGAATACCCGACAACCCAAGATGTCAAAGTCAAACATTCTGCAGCGACGGTATCAATAGTCTGGTCTCTCCTAGAGAGAAATGTGTTCATCACCATGTTGAGAAATGGATATTTAGACATTAAGAATAAAGATGTAGAATGCTAATAAACCTCGTTTTATTTAAAAATCTGTATACTACATGACGGTAGCTAAGTGTGGGATTTAACCGGTGAGGCAGTATATAATGCAGGTGCTTCAGGTTTAAGAAGCTTCTCTACCTTAAAAATATGATTCTCGAAGTATACTTATCCATTCTTCGTCTAACTACTGTGAAACTTATGACTTCTAAGCAAAGTCTTTGGTGTTACAAAATATCTACAGAATTTAGAAAAAACAAATGAGGACTTATTCCTATGTTGTTTTCCATTCTGTAGAGCATGAAGTAAACACCTGCTGGAGTTGCTGATGTAAACCGTATTCACAGTTGAGTGTAATTGCAGCGCGTACATTAGTCCTAATGGAACCACTTCGTGTTTATAAAATGCTTTTACATTGTACTTTCATCTTTGTATGTACCAACATAACAGAAGTCATACACGAAACGGTAGAGCGCGATCTCTGCTGAAGAGACACTTTTCACAACCAAGATACTGTTTACAGAAGAGGCTGGTTTCACGTGAGATGGAACTGTAAATTTTCATTATCAACATGTGAGAGCTTAGTTCAGATCTACACGCAATTTAAGAATCAAGGCATGATCGCCGAGTTTCAATTAACGTGAGGGCAGGAATTATTGGCGATCGACTAACAGGCCGTTACACACTCCAAAAAGCTTGAATGGTGCAAGGTATCGTCAGTTCCTATAAAACGAACTGCCTGTCCTGCTAGAGAAGGTACCGTTCCAACAACGGCTGGAGATGTGGTTTACGCATAATGGATCACCAGCCTATTTTCTCCAAATGTCCGAAAACACCTAGCGGATTGATCGGGGAGATCCAGTACGCAGGCCAGATGAGATGGCTCTGAGCTCTATGGGACTTAACATCTGAGGTCATCAGTCTCCTAGAACGTAGAACTACTTAAACCTAACTAATCTAAGGACATCACACACATCCATGCCCAAGGCAGGATTCGAACCTGCGACCGTAGCGGTCGCGCGGTTCCAGACTGAAGCGCCTAGAACCGCTCGGCCACTCCAGCCGGCTACGCAGGCCAGCTCGTTTCTCCAGTCCTTTGTATTTTTCGTTGTGGGGACACTTGAAATCTTGATGCGTGTGTGCAAGCCCAATTAATGATTAAGGACACATGAATGTGGTGTCATCAACGCCTTCCATCGCATTAGTCACCAACGAGGAGTTTTCAGAGGGTGTGTGATTCCCGAAGACTATGAGTGGATACCATATTGAGCAGCTCCGTTAGCGATGGCTCTCAAGTATACGTCGAATGTTGTAGCAAGGAGATTACATTCGAAGAACTGCTGTTTTCAGTAACAGAATAATCTGTTCTCATTTATTTACTGCATTGTGTAGGTCGTTTGAAACAGCAAAGAGCCTGCAGTAGAAGAGATACATTTCACAGCAGCGAATATGGACAAATGCTCATAGCTCTTAAAGCGTGTATTTTAAACCCCATGCTTAGGTGGACATTTGTTTCTTGTCTCGGTCCATACTACCACCCCTCAAAGTACTAAATACATTTTATGACTCTGCACACATAACGTTCTATTTGCTCTCCATAAAGTAAGAAAGAGGAACTGAATAACACAGCTTGATAAATAGACTTTAAACTTTGTTATATACTTAGTTCTATTGTCCAGAAACACGGAGTGCAAACAGAACTCGACAAACAGATTTTAAATCTTGTTACGGACTGATTTCTGTTTGTCCATTTCATTTTTACGATGTTACGCAGACTGAGGTGGAACGTCATGTACATATTCACATTGATTCTGTAATTGAAAACTTCCTTGTGTTTGATGACCATCAGTAGCCATCGAAACACAATATAAATAAAGATTTTCTTAGTAGGTGACAGTGTGTGACCTGAATTTCAATAAATGTCAGCCACTTGTAAGGTACGAAACCAATGAAAAAAATTTACCGTGTTTTTACAGACGAGGTAGGTGGAATCCAAAAAAGCACGTGTCCTGCACAGTTCGACGGTCGACACATCATCGGCAGCGTTACCTTAGCCTTTTTAAAGAAATAATCTGATTTATAGAAATTACGGAAAACCTGAGCGTTTTGCTTTAAAAGCTCTCACTGAGTAGGCTCTTTTACCAAACAAGTCAGTTTTTCTGTATAGGTCTATTAATACGGCCAGTATAGCCAAAGAAACCATAGACCTCAGTAATCCATATTGCGTCTTGTTGACAACCAGAATCCAAGACTGAATGAAATGCTCCATTCATTAATCTGCGTAGGCGTTACCTTCAAATTCAGGAACGATCAATATCATGACGCGTGTCACACTAACATTTGTTCTCACTTTGCTACGTTCCAATGCGCGAGTTTGCTGTTCCTCCAGTTCTGTGTCCTTCGGCGAGACACACTGGTGTGTTACACAGCCCACTTCTGACAAATGCAAAAAAAAAAAAAAAAAAAAAAAAACATGGTTCGAATGGCTCTGAGCACCATGGGACTTAACATCTGAGGTCATCAGTGCCTAGAACTTAGAACTACTTAAACCTAACTAACCTAAGGACATCACACACATCCATGCCCGAGGCAGGATTCGAACCTTCGACCGTAGCGGTCGCGCGGTTTCAGACTGAAGCGCCTAGAACCGCACGGCCACTGCGTCCGGCCTGACGAATGCAGAAGAGCGCCTTACAGTGCTATCAGACAGACCATTAGTGACTCTTGCATAAAATTATCATCTCATCTTACCACCCATAGTTTCTCTGCTTCGTACAGTTACGTTGAATCGTAACTGAATATGGTAATGATTAAGCAATGGTCCTGCACTTTCTCCGGTTGTGAGTGTAACATTAAAAGGTGCACTGAAAATGCTGGATTTATACTTCTCACAGAGAGGATGGGCCTTTTTATCTCCCTCATCTCTTCTTCCTCAAAAAGTTTGAGTGAACTTCCGTCTTCATGGTCTGGTGAAATGTAACACACAGTATGTTAAAAGTCTATAAACCTTTGAACCGTGCATACAATGTTTTAAGACTTTACGATACTACCTATGTTTTATATAATTATTGTGGCTCTTCAGCATCTCAGTTTCTTTCTTTGTGTTTCTCCAAGGTCGAGCACACATTCGGTGGACTGCAGAAACAGGCTTTGCCAGTATCTGAAGGTTTCGGCAGACTTCCGTTTCAGGTTAGCTGATACAGCTGGTGGTTGTTACGTAACATCCGACCATAGCACCAGAATAAGTTGGACCTCAGCCAGTCACTGCCGTCACCGAAGTAAGTCTTACTGCGGTTAGTTTACACAGGAGTCGTAGCTCCAAAATTTACAGACAAGAATGCAATTTTTCTGTTACAAACATTAAGTCAACATCTGGCACTGACATATCAAGATTCTTTGCTTCAGATATGTTATGGAGCTTCTTTTCGTAGTTCAAAGTCAGAAAACTGTGATGTTTCCGCGGAAGAACTTAAGCGTACCAATCCAGCTATGTGCCTCCGAAATGGAAGTTGCAAGCTTCGCCAGAGATCAAAAGCTGAAACCAGAAAGGCTTCTGAGAATAGGGCGCAAATGTGACTCTCCGTCTGCAGACTTATATCGGGAACTTCATCAAACATTACACCGAAATATGTACTTTGTCGAAGTGTACTACACACAGTGATTCGGAAAATTAAGCCGTATCCGAAATAGAGGGATTCCTACTCGTCGATGCATTGGGTAGACCTCACTTGGATGCTGGCTCCATTGGAACACGACAAGCTGAGCGCATAACGTACTGTCCACAATTTATACCACCGACAAAGCTTTACGATAGTCCACGTTTGTTCTTTAAGAAGTGGCCGATATGATATCTTAGACTAAAGACCAATTAATCGGGATTCTAATTCAGTCCACATTCAGAGGAATGATCATTAGAGGAACGGCAGTTAGTGTAAGTCGGCAGGTAGTACGAGCCACTCAGTACTTTCAGGTTTGCCACAAAACAGCGTATGCGTGCAGTCCTTGGAATAATGCACAGACATCGTTCCTCTATTCGCTAGAACTTGGGTGGTGTAGCTGTTGAGTTTGTGTCAAGAGTAAATTTTATTTTAATTTGGGAACCATGCTTTTAATAGTTTACACAGCGAAACTCTTTCCCGAAATCCTCCAAACAATCTAAATAGATACAGGTCGTACGTAAAGTACACCAGCTGCAAGACACAATATCTCCAATGCGCGATGGCAATGGTAATGTTGCCGATGGCAGTGCCGCTTTCGGCAAAGAAGACCAAATCAATATTCCAGAATACGAATCAACAACCACTGTCGATATGAGAAGCTTAGGAGTAGATATCCTCGGTGAAGCGAAGCAGCTTAAATCACTTAACAAAGGCAAGACCTCCGGTCCAGATTGTATAGCAGTCAGGTTGCTTTCAAAGTAATCTGATACTACAGCTCCATACATAGCAAAAATATATAACCGGTCGCTCGTGGAAAGATCCGAAGACTGGAAAATTGCATAGGTCACACCAGTGCTGAAGAAAATAAATAGGAGTAATTCGGTAAATTACAGACTCATATCATTGACCTCGATTTGCAGTCAGATTCTGGAACATATACTGTGTTCGAACATTATGAATTACCTCCAAGAAAACGGTTTATTAACAAATAGCCAGCATGTATTCAGAAGATGGAAATGGAAATGAGCGTTTGGCGTCAAAGGCCGGGAGGCCCCTTGCGGGGCAGGTCCGGCCGCCTTGGTGCAGGTCTTATTATATTCGACGCCACACTGGGCGACCTGCGCGCCGGATGGGGATGAAATGATGAAGACAACACAACACCCAGTCCCTGAGCGGAAAAAATCCCCGACCCAGCCGGGAATAGAACCCAGGTCCGTAGGACGGCAATTCGTCACGCTGACCTCTCAGCTATCGGAGCAGACTATTCAGAAGATGAAACGTAATTAGCTCTTTATTCACATGAAGCAGTGGGTGCTATCGACATGGGATCTCGATTGCACACTTTTGACACCGTTTCTCACACGGGACTCAATATCAACTTGCGTATCTACAAAGTATCGTGCCAGTTGTGCTACTGGATTCGTGTTTTTCTGTCAGAAGAAACTCAGTTCGTAGCAACCGACGGAAAGTCATCGAGTGAAACAGAACTCATAAACGGCGATTACCAAGGAACTGTTACACGCCCTGTGCCGTTCCTGAACTATATAAACCATATAGGAGACCCTCTCTTAGATTGTTTCCAGATTATGCTGTGACTTGCGGCCTCGTAAAGTCATCAAATGATTTAGATATCACTATGGTGCGAAAAGCGGCAATTGACTCTAAATAATTAAAAATGCCAAGGAATTCACAAGAGTAGTAAAAGGAATCCGCAAAATTTTGGTTACACAATAAATCACAACTATATAAAGGCTGTGAATTCAACTAAATACTTGCTGTTGTTGTCTTCAGTCCTGAGACTGGTTTGATGCAGCTCTCCATGCTACTCTATCCTGTGAAAGCTTCTTCATCTCCTAGTACCTACTGCAACCTACATCCTTCTGAATCTGTTTAGTGTATTCATCTCTTGGTCTCCCTCTACGATTTTTACCCTCCACGCTGCCCTCCAATGCTAAATTGGTGATCCCTTGATGCCTCAGAACGTGTCCTACTAACCGATCCCTTCTTCTAGTCAAGTTGTGCCACAAACTCCTCTTCTCCCCAATTCTATTCAATACCTCCTCATTAGTTATGTGATCTACCCATCTAATCTTCAGCATTCTTCTGTAGCACCACATTTCGAAAGCTTCTATTCTTGTCTAAACTAGTAATCGTCCATTTTTCACTTCCATTCATAGGTACACACAATACAAATAGTTTCAGAAACGACTTCCTGACCCTTAAATCAATACTCGATGTTAATTTCTCTTCTTCAGAAACGCTTTCCTTGCCATTGCCAGTCTATATTTTATATCCTCTCTACTTCGACCATCATCAGTTATTTTGCTCCCCAAATAGCAAAACTCCTTTAGTGCTTTAAGTGTCTCATTTCCTAATCTAATTCCCTCAGCATCACCCGACTTAATTCGACTACAATCCATTATCCTCGTTTTGCATTTGTTGAGGTTCATCTTATACCCACCTTTCAAGACACTGTCCATTCCGTTAAACCGCTCTTCCAAGTCCTTTGTTGTCTCTGACGGAATTACAATGTCATCGGCGAACCTCAAAGTTTTTATTTCTTCTCCATGGATTTTAATGACTACTCCGAACTTTTCTTTTGTTTCCTTTACTGCTTGCTCGATATACAGATTGAATAGCATCGGGGAGAGGCTACAACCCTGTCTCTCTCCCTTCCCAACCACTGCTTCCCTTTCATGTCCCTCGACTCTTACAACTGCCACCTGCTTTCTGTACAAATTGTAAATAGCCTTTCGCTCCCTGTATTTTACCCCTGCCACCTTCAGAATTTGAAAGAGAGTATTCCAGTCAACATTGTCAAAAGCTTTCTCTAAGTCTACAAATGCTAGAAATGTAGGTTTGCCTTTCCTTAATCTTTCTTCTAAGATAAGTCGTCGGGTCAGTATTGCCTCACGTGTTCCAACAGTTCTACGGAATCCAAACTGATCTTCCCCGAGGTTGACTTCTACCAGTTTTTCCATTCGTCTGTAAAGGATTCGCGTTAGTATTTTGCACCTGTGACTTATTAAACTGATAGTTCGGTAATTTTCACATCTGTCAACACCAGCTTTCTTTGGGATTGGAATTATTATATTCTTCTTGAAGTGTGAGGGAATTTCGCCTGCCTCATACATCTTGCTCACCAGATGGTAGAGTTTTGTCAGGACTGGCTCTCCCAAGGCTGTCAGTAGTTCTAATGGTATGTTGTCTACTCCCGGGGCCTTGTTTCGACTTAGGTCTTTCAGTGCTCTGTCAAAGTCTTCTCGCAGTATCATATCTCCCATTTCATCTTCATCTACATCCTCTTCCATTTCCATAATATTGTCCTCAAGAACATCGCCCCTGTATAGACCCTCTATATACTCCTTCCACCTTTCTGCCTTCCCTTCTTTGCTTAGAACTGGGTTTCCATCTGAGCTCTTGATATTCATACAAGTGCTTCTCTTTTCTCCAAAGGTCTCTTTAATTTTCCTGTAGGCAATATCTATCTTACCCCTAGTGAGATAAGCCTCTACATCCTGACATTTGTCCTGTAGCCATCCCTGCTTAGCCATTTTGCACTTCCTGTCGATTTCATTTTTGACACATTTGTATTCCTTTTTGCCTGCTTCACTTACTGCATTTTGTATTTTCTCCTTTCATCAATTAAATTCAGTATCTCTTCTGCTACCCAAGGATTTCTACTAGCCCTCGTCTTTTAACCTAATTGATCCTCTGCTGCCTTCACTGTTTCATTCCTCAAAGCTACCCATTCTTCTTCTATTGTATTTCTGTCCCCCATTCCCGTCAATTGTTCCCTTATGCTCTCCCTGAAACTCTGGACAACCTCTGGTTCTTTCAGTTTATCCAGGTCCCATCTCCTTAAATTCCCACCTTTTTGCAGTTTCTTCAGTTTTAATCTACAGTTCATAACCCATAGATTTTGGTCAGAGTCCACATCTGCCCCTGGAAATGTCTTACAATTTAAAACCTGGTTACTAAATCTCTGTCTTACCATTATATAATCTATCTGAGACCTTCTAGTATCTAAATACTTAGGGATTACAATAAAGAATAACTTATATTGGAATGTTCACATAGATAATGTTGTGGGGAAAGCGAATCAAAGACCGTATTTTATTAGCAGAACACTGAGTAGATACAAGTCTCCCCGTGGAAAGGTCCATACCTAAAGACTGGAAAGTTGCATAGGTCACACCAGTACTGAAGAAAGTAAATAGGAGTAATTCGGTAAATTACATAGTCATATCATTGACGTCGATTTCCAGTCGATCTGCCTACACCAGGCTTGTCCGACCTCATCTTGATTATTACTGCGCAGTTTGAGATTCGCATCAGATAGGAGTGACAGAAGACACCGAAAAATTTCAAAGAAGGACAGCTGGTTTTGTACGTATTATCGCGAAACAGGGGAGAGAGTACGAGACATAAGATACATCGATTGGGATGGCATTCGTTAAAATATAGGCATTTTTCGTTGCGGTAGGATCTCCTCTTGAAATTTCAATCTCCAGTGTTCTTCTCCGAATGTGAAAAATTTTTGTTGTATATACATACGTAGAAATAATCAGTGTAAGAAAATAAGAGAAAACAGAGCTCGCACGGAAAGATTCAAGTTTTCCTTTTTCCTGCACGCTGTTCGAGAATGGAACGGTGGAGAATTGCTTGAAGATAGTTCGATTAACCCTCTGACAGGCATTTAATTGTGAACTGCAGAATGGTCATGTAGATGTAGATGAGTGTTAGCTACTGAACGGTGCCATTTTCATCATTAACCATGGGACAAGAACATTTATTTACACAGATGATACAACAACAACAGTTCAATACAAAATTTTGAGGAAGTTGAGATGAAGCTGACAGCAGCTCTCGCAGATCTCGGCAAGTATTATAATGATAACCAACTCAAACCAAATCCCGGAAGGACACCGGTCTGTGCCCTTCATCTCAGAAACCGGGAAACAAGGACGACGTTAAATAGTACCCTGAGAAGACAACAACACGCCACTCCGGTACTCCAAGTAAAGTTGAACCGTAGTCTCACATTCAGAGGTCACAGCGGAGAAAAAAAGTAAAAGTATCTGCCCTGATCAACATTATACGTAAAATTACTGGTACCTCAGCCAAAAGTGCTCTGTACATCTGCTCTGGCATTATACTTCTCTACAGCAGAATACGCAGCACCAGTCTGACGGAACTCCACACTTACCAGACAGGTGGATAAAGCGTTGAATGGAACTGAACACCTATGATCCACTCCTGTCACCAAAATCGATCAAATTACAGATATAGTGCCACCTGACATTAGCAGAAGAACAGCCGCACAAATGGAGAAAAAGAAGCAGGAAATTGATCCCAGACACTCCCTTTTCGGACATGAATCAGAAAAAGCTTGGCTGAGGTCAAGTAGGAGCTTCATACGCACAAAATCAGCAATTCCGTGAGCACTTGGAACTCGCTGAACAGAGTTACGGCGAAATTAATTAACCGAAAGGGTTAGGGCAACGTCAGAGAGGAACCTGCCGTCATATTTCACCTGCCGGTAAGTGACTTGGAAGGCACTAAACTGACTGAGGGCGGGAGTGTCACGATGCAGGACAAGCCTTAGCTAGAGGGGCCTCATGAGTGAAGACGAGTTCTGTAAATGTGATGACCTTCAGGGCCGATAACATCGAACAACTTTCTGGGGAGAGAAACCACAGCTAGAAGACATTGCAACAATAGAAAAAACGCTCAACACGCAATAACCGCTCAAATTATCACAAAAACATACCAATTAACAAGTCAAGAATGCTGAGGTATTTCCAAAAGCAGCGTAGCTGTATGAAGGTGCTCTATTCGCAGCTACCGGTTTCAAGTCAGTACAGACGTATCTTCATGATTACAATGGGAATATATCCATTATACTGGGTGAAGATCAGTTTGGATTCCGTAGAAATGTTGGAACACGTGAGGCAATACTGACCCTAAGATTTATCTTAGAAAATAGATTAAGGAAAGAAAAACCCACGTTTCTAGCATTCGTAGACTTAGAGAAAGTTTTTGACAATGTTGATTGGAATACTCTCTTTCGAATTCTGAAGGTGGCAGGGCTAAAACACAAGGAGCGAAAGGCTATTTACAATTAGAACAGAAACCAGATGGCAGTTATAAGAGTCGAGGGACATGAAAGGGAAGTAGTTGTTGGGAACGGAGTAAGACAAGGTTGTAGCCTATCCCAGATGTTATTCAATCTCTATATTGAGCAAGCAGTAAAGGAAACAAAAGAAAAATTCGGAGTAGGTATCAAAATCCATGGAGAAGAAATAAAAACTTTGAGGTTCGCCGATGACATTGTAATTCCGTCAGAGACAGCAAAGGACCTGGAAGAGCAGTTGAACGGAATGGACAGTGTCTTGAAAGGAGGATATAAGATGAACATTAACAAAAGCAAAACGAGGATAATGGAATGTAGTCGAATTAAGTAAGGCGATTCTGAGGGTATTAGATTAGGAAATTAGACACTTAAAGTAGTAAAGGAGTTTTGCTATTTGGGGAGCAAAATAACTGATGATGGTCGAAGTAGAGAGGTTATAAAATGTAGACTGGCAATGGCAAGGAAAGCGTTTCTGAAGAAGAGAAATTTGTTAACATCGAGTATAGATTTAAGTGTCAGGAAGTCGTTTCTGAAACTATTTGTATGGAGTGTAGGCGTGTATGGAAGTGAAACATGGACGATAAATAGTTTAGACAAGAAAAGAATAGAAGCTTTCGACATGTGGTACTACAGAAGATTGCTGAAGATTAGATGGGTAGATCACATAACTAATGAGGAGGTATTGACTAGAATTGGGGAGAAGAGGAGTTTGTGGCACAACTTGACTAGAAGAAGGGATTGGTTAGTTGGACATGTTCTGAGGCATCAAGGGGTCACCAATTTAGTATTGGAGGGCAGCGTGGAGGGTAAAAATCGTAGAGGGAGACTAAGAGATGAATACACTAAGGAGATTCAGAAGGATGTAGGTTGCAGTAGGTACAGGGAGATGAAGAAGCTTGCACAGGATAGAGTAGCATGGAGAGCTGCATCAAACCAGTCTCTGGACTGAAGACCAGAACAACAACATCCATTACAAAGCTGAAGATGCGTCTGTATTGACGTGAAACCGGTAGTTACGAATAAAGCACCTTCATCCAGCTATGCAGCTTTTGGAAACATCTCAGCATTGTTGCCTTTTTAATTTTTGTAATTGTTATGATAATTTTAATGGTTATTGAGTGTTGAATGTTTTTTATTGGTTACTCGTAACATCTCCTGATTTGCAGAAACCTGCCCATTCCTTGCACCATTCCCCGGTATCGGCTGAAGACGGAGGAATTCTGGAGCTCACGGTTGATTTAATGGAAATTTAGTAGTGTCTTGCAGAATTTTGCTATTATTTTGTATTACTGTATTGTATTTTATTTATTGTGTTGTATTTTTATTATTTTGTGTCATCTACTGTAAGTCCGCGACACGTATGTTTTAATACGCGGTATCAGTAGGGTAGTGTGGGCCACAACAACGTTTGGTGGTAAGGGCCATATAAACAATTTTGTGCTTAGGACACGATACCAAACATGAAAAGAAGCGTGTGGGTGACGATCGGGGGAGTGGTTGAAGTGGTCTGGGAGTGTAGGAGCACTTCTCTGCGGGATTGGCTCATGGTGGTGTACTGGGTCGAGGGAGCAGGCTGCTGGTAGCTAAGGCAAACAGTATCAAAACCCAGAACACTTTATTACCATCCACGTGACTACTCGTAGCGTCTCGGTGGAGGTGAGGGCCACGCCCTCTTACAGCACGTGGAGAGAACGACGCTTGGTGGTGGCGAGCTGAAGGCTACGAGCCGTTATGCTGGTGCCCGGGAATGCTGATTCCAGAAGTTTATACAGCCCCAGTCAGCGAGACACGTCTGTTTGCAGACGGAACCAGCGGTACTGAAGGCTGTCCTGTAATGGGAAACCAGTCCCCGGTATCGGCTGTCGCCCCTGTGAGTGACAGAACATAGCGTGTAGGCACCCACCTCAGCACGGAAAGTTGGGCGACTATACCTCCCTAGTCTCATTTCGCTATCCCCAGTACAGGAATCTGACTACTGCGGTAGTGGGCCGGGAGGCAGCCCGCCGGTGGAGAAGTTCCAAGAAGGAGGACTTGGCACTAATAGGAGTTGCGGCAGTGGAGGGCCGAATTTGCAGCGCCTGCGTGCTGTCCCATATCACCCAACCGTCTGTCGTGGTCACAGTAGGCGCTCGTGGATTGCGCTCCACTTTGCTAAAATTAACGGTTCCCGGCCCACTTGTCGGGCCTATATTCTGTTTCCCGTTATGCATGGGACTTCAATTCCACGGGCTGGTGGCATGGAAACGGCTTAGTTCGTCGTGCAAGTGCTCATTTTACGGCCGCGTTGCACTATTGCTCTGCTTGGCGTAATCGACATCATGCTGTATGAACATTCTCATTGCTGCCGACACTTGAACGGCCTGCGACGGCCTATAGCCGCTGCGGTTAGGTTACTAGTTCTGTAGTTTTCTGAGTCATCGGCCCGCCACGAATTCCTCTCCTGTGCTAAACTCTTCATCTCAGAGTAGCACTTGCAGCCTACGTTCTCAATTACTTGCTGGGTGTATTCCAATCTCTGTCTTCCTCTATAGTTTTTGCCCTCTACAGCTTCGTCTAGTACCATGGAAATCAATCCCTGAAGTCTTAACATGTATCCTACAATACTGTCCCTTCTTCTTGTCATTGTTTTCACATATTCCTTTCCTTTCCGATTCTGCGCAGTACATCCTCATTCCTTACTTGCAACATTCACGTACAGCACCACATTTCAAATGCTTCGAATCTCTTCTGTTCCGGTTTTCCTATGGTCCATGTTAATTACCATACAATATTGTGCTCCAAACGTATATTCTCAGAAATTTCTTCCTCAAGTGACATTCTTTACTCATTAGACCATTCCATTCAGCAGATCATGTAATTCTTCTTCACTTTCACTCAGGATAGCAATGTCATCAACGAATCTTATCATTGGTATCCTTTCACGTTGAATTTTAATCCCACTCCTGAACCTTTCTTTTATTTCCATCATTGCTTCTTCGATGTACAGATTGAACAGTAGGGGCGAAAGTCTACAACCCTGTCTTATCCCCATTTTAATCCGAGCACTTTGTTCTTGAACGTCCACTATTATTATTGCCTCTTTGCTCTTGTATGTATTGTATATTATCCGTCTCTCCCTACAGCTTTCCCCTATTTTTATCAGAATTTCGAACATGTTGCACCATTTTACTTTGTTGAAAGCTTTTTCCAGGTCGACAAATCCTATGAACGTGTCTTGATTTTTCTTGAGTCTAGCTTCCTCTATAAACCGCAACGTCAGAATTGCCTCTATGTTGCCTTCACCTTTCCTAAAGCCAAACCTATCGTCATCCAACACATCGTCCAAAAACTGGTGGTAGCGCTACAGTACGTCCCCTTTCTGGAAAGCCCAGACTCCAAGTCTCTACCGTTGACTTATCTACTACAGAACTCGGCATGCATGAACACAATCTACAATATTTACAAGTTTTTCTTCGTTAGTACTAGGCGGCTTGAACCACAAGGTTCAGAAGCTACGAATTGCCCTAAAAGATTCCATCTTTATTACACTAATTAACGGTTCACTAGTTATCGTGACAACTGTCAACACAAGGTGCAACTAATAGCGTCCTTCCAGTCATGTCATCTTGACAACTTTCTGTATACTGCTTACCTGCTCGCCTCGTTCCTCCTAAAAATCTTACAACTTACTACGACTAATGTGCTCTTACACTAGACATGTCTTCATGCATTCTATCCATGTGTCGCTCAACATCTCCCACATCTCTCAACGGCACCATGGCCCGCTCTTTAGTGTTTCACAACATCTTACGTACTAGGAAACATACTTCTTCACATGCCTTCCACCGTAATTCCCACATAGGCAACAATTATCTCTTACTTTCCCCTTTTCACATATAAACTACAAATGATACTGAATATCCCTTTCTCTCTTAATAAGTTATCCTTTACAAATCTTTAACAGCGCATAATCTGGTTCCATTAAACTCTTATGAATCTCTTTAGTCCATCGGAACTTTGTGATAACAGACACCCTTATACTTTCCTAGAAAATATATTCCCGAACCCATCCTCATTCTGTTTTATTACACACAATACGTCGACAGGTAGTCCCACTTATATCTCTTATAGCAGTGCTACTTGCAGACTGAATTCCTCTCGAAGTACTCGGCTTTCTGGTATGCCTGCTCACCCAGAGCAACTTCCTGGTGCCTTGTGGCATTATATCATACGAATTATGCCCCAGTGGTTTTGTTTACGGTTTAGCTGAAGGTGAGCGAATATTGTGACAGCAATATACAGGGTGCAGTTTCCCGTAACTGGAGTTTCGCCGCTCGAAGTTCCACCGTCAGTTTTTGCATGATGTTTGAAAAGAAAATTTAACCTCAGGTGCACATCAGGCTGTGTTGTAAACAGCGCGCAATAGCGGCTTCGATCATTAACCTTATGAACACATCTCCTCTCCCCTTTCTTTTGCACATCCTAATTCTGAGCAAATACATGCCTCTGTGCCGTTTCTTCTACAACACCTGCAGCACAGCTATAAACATCAGCAGTTTGCTGTGCATTCATTGGACTACCTACAGTAACCTCATCGGCTGCAGTGACACTCTATGCGAAGTAAAAATCAGTCGCACATGCACTTCCCTATGGGTCTGGGCCAGGCTCCAGAGCCTCAAAACAACAACCACTATAATCTAGTGGACCAAATACCGTTGCACCTGACTCACCCACGCTGCCACCCACACAACTATTTACTTTGATACTGCCTACACTCTGTCTTAAATGGTTCAAATGGCTCTGAGCACTATGGGACTTAACATCTGAGGTCATCAGTCTCCTAGAACGTAGAACTACTTATACCTAACTAATCTAAGGACATCACACACAACCATGCCCGAGGCAGGATGCGAACCTGCGACCGTAGCGATCACGCGGTTCCAAACTGAAGCGCCTATAACAGCACGGCCACACCGGCCGGCACTCTGTCTTATTCTACAGCTATCTCAGATTGCACAATTCCACGTGATACCGGAGCTGATAATTTCACGATATTTGTTTCAATACCTTCAGTATTTTTACTCTGCGTATTGCGTAAACAGCACAACGGTAGCATCTTCTTCATTAACGATCATAATTTTCCCACTTAGAAGACCATCCCACCAGTTGTCAAGTTTCATCCCACTCTTCACAGGATGGGTAGTCATAATAATACCAATGGTAGTTGGATTTCTTGCAGAAACATGCAAACTAGACACAAGCCTCACTTTCAGCTTTCTCCTTCTTCCTTCTTTTTGCTTCCTCTCTTTTCCATCTCCACCCTTGCTACAATCCTCCTATCCCTCACATCATGAGGGCCACTTTTTAATCCATCAGTTGTCGAGTCTTCTTTGTACCTCCTCTGCATGAACTGGGCAATAGTGAGAAGCTCTTTCCTTCTCCTCAGGCCGGACTGCTTCCATTTCTTGAGACAACTTTGCATTGTTCGCTTGCTTCCATTTCTTAAGGCAACTTTGCATTGTTCGCTTGTAACTAATCTACTTCGCAGAGGTTGAAAATACCCCTTCAGTTGTAGAGTTCTTTTCACTTAAAACAATCCAGAGTTTTCTAAATAAAAAGAACCTTACAACTGAAACAGTATTTTCAACCTTTACTATAACGATCAGTTGCAGATGTTTCTCCGACAGGATTGTTTGTAATCTACTTCGGCTGCTACAACTTTTAACGCCTCCTCCGTGGTAACCCCTTATGATGTTGAAAATCCGCTCTGGCGTGACCCCATTATCAGTTACTCAAACACAAACGACAAAGATACTTAAACGTACTATTATCCAAAGACTTGTCACCACTTTACATGTTGTAACGTCTCCTGGAAAAATTTAATGCAAAATATAACTGAACTGTGTCAAAACGACGTAAAAAACAGGAACAGGGATCATAGAAATTTTATCGGCTTGCAGATGGATATACAAGTTGCATCTACTCGTATGATGCGTCCAAACCAAAGAATACCTGAGAGGTAGGGCAAAACTAAGAAAAAATTCGAATTTTTTATTGCGTAATTTATTAGATTGATCCTTTAAGAATAACATCCCAAAGTTTCATAATCGAATTCTAGCTAGAAATGTGTGTTAAAAAAGTTTGTTAGGACATCTGCGCCTGCAATGCCACCCTCTTTCTATGCTGTGATCCACTCCTTCTCTACGTTAGAAATTTTGTGTGTGTTAATTTTTCGTTCATACAATCGAAACGAACTGCAGATGAGTACAGAAGGCTGTGAGACATATTGTCTTTGATTTTGCCTTTGTTTACAACGTGGTTTTATGAGTAGTAAGTGCTACAAACTTATTTCAGTTTTGCGTTTATCAACCTGCTTTGCTCGAAATGGGTCGTAACAGAGGACGCATATTCAAAAAAGTGAGGAAATGTCGAATTTCACGTGCAAAAGATACAGGAAATTTAAGTAACAGTGTTAACAGATGTTGCTCCTAAGTGTGAAGAACAATTTTTTACTAAGTCACTGATTTCATCGAAACAGAAAATTAATGACTGATGATGTTGTCTGCAGTGCCAAAGAATAGTTTTCCAGTGGATTTAGGTTAACTGACTTTCTATCCTTGCCCAAATGGTTCATGTTTCATGTCCATGTGGTAATTGTGGGTCAAAGCGCTGTATGATGACAGTGACAGAACTGGCATTGTAAGTAATACCCAAGTACATGTTTTGTGTAAGGTTTGTGATTATGATGTTCAGTTCAAGACTTCTGCTCTCTGTGGGAAGGTGTGTATGAGGCGAATACGCCACGAGATGCTTAGGTGTAAATACAGAAGGCACAAATTTGTTTTGTGGCTTCATGAACAGGCCTGTACCAGTGACTAGGAGCAGTAATTACAACAGAACACTCCTCAGCGTTCTTGAAGTTGAGTGCAAGGAGGAAATGAAAGCAGCTGTTCAGGAAGCTGTAGAAATTGACAATAAAGGGGAAGAAGGAGACCATGTAGTGAAGACAGATCTGTGTACATACCGCTTAGTGGTGTATCATCTGTCATTAGTGTCGACGCAGGGAAAATCATAGACTTCCAACTAATGAGCAAATATTGCTCTCGGTGTGACAGAAGAAAGAACAACGATGGCTGTGAAGAAGAAAGGTGGAAGCAGGAACGCAAGAAAGTATGCAGCAACAATTACCAAGTATCAAGTGGTGGGAGGGAAGCAGCTGGAATAAAACAAATATACCAAAGGTCAGTTGAACAATATGCTGTTAGGTACCGTGTGTGAAATACCTAGGCGACGGAGATTCCAGTGCTTTTAAGACAGTTTTAGAGAGCAATTCTAAAATTGAAAAACTTGAACATGTGGGGCACATTCAAAAGCAAATGGGAGGTAGACTTCCCAGACTGAAGAAAGAAATGGAATGCAAGAAATTAGAAGATGGAAAGCCACTAGGGGGTGTTAACAGACTGACAGACGAGGAAATTCACACTTTACGTATATATTATGGAAAAGCTATTAGGGATAACTTATATAGTGTGAAAACAATGCAGCAGGTTGTGTGGGCAACATTGTTGCACAAACTTTGCACCGATGATAATCCTCAACATTCTCTTTGACACATATCGTGGTGAAAATATCTTCAGGCAGAAGCCAGTGAAAAGCCATACATGCACACTTGCTGTTTTAGATTTTATAAAACTAAGTTTCACGTAACTAGTCAATACTGAACTGCTGAAAAAATGTGTACGTGGGAAAACACAGATTACAATTGAGAGCTAAAATCACCTTGTATGGATGCTTTGTCCATAAAAAGTATATATGTCCTCAATTGGTGTGAAGATACTTGCATGTGATGCCTGTCTAGTGATCAGTAGTAGAAATGTAGCTCGGGTTAAGTACCTGCAGACACTAGGCTTCGATCCAGGTGCATTAACACTGAAGATACAATCAGAAGCAAAGATGAAGGGCGACTGGACAAAGCTCAGGCAGGAGAAGAAAAAATGCAAAAGGTGGCTAGGCAAATGGGGCAGGGGAAGAAATTACTCCGAGAAGATGAGGAAGAGAATAAATATAATGACTATGGATAGCGTTACTCACTGGAGGTAAAGCAGTATTGTCAAAAACTGAAAATTTTAAATGCGAATTGCCATAAACTGACTGTTTTGAGTTATGATGTACGGTTTCTCAGGAACTATAAAAGCTAACATCCCGAAATTTGGCATAGTTCTTAAGAACTACTTTCTGAATAATCCTTTGAGGTACTTTTCCGTTATCTTTTCTCCGAGAAAAGTTCTCCTTTAAAACTTGAGAAAAATAGAACAGTCCCGGGTAACACAATACTGAGAAGTTAATTTCAAAACATCTATGACCTTGAACTAAAATCTATTTCGGGCATTTTATTAGCCTCTTATGCAGAAATAAACTGTGAAATTCCAGTTTTATTGCTTGATTAGTTTACGAGCGAAGGTGCATTATAGAAACAATGGTAATTAAAAATTCAAATCCTTATAAAATATATGTCGATGTGCATTTTCAAACAAAAGAGCATTATGTTGTACATAATAGTCTCAAGTTTTACGATTTTAGCTCTAATTCTTTTAGGGATACATACGTTTAAGTACAAGAAAGCATTTTCCTCTATGTCTGTCCTTGTAATGTAAAGATTACGATCTTCTTTGTGGTCTTTCTGCTTTATGTCTTATCACTGCACTGATTGTAATATCTGGATGCTCTTATTTGGTTCGGTTGGTAAAAGGTCTGTGCTGCTGGAAATTATGAATTTGTTATCTTGAAAATATACATTATGTTTGTTACAGTGATATATGATTTTTATTTACATAAAAATTAATATCCTTTCTCGGAGAAACTGCATAATTAATTTCAGATGGGGATTTTCATTGTTAGCAGCCATTAGTGTCTGGATTACGTTTTTATTTACTTGTTTTTTTTTTCAGTCCTCAGTCTTCTGACTGGTTTGATGCAGCCCACGATGAATTCCTCAACTGCCCATCCTCTTCATCTCACAGTAGCGCTTGCAACCTACCTCCTCAGTTATTTGGTAAATGTATTCCATTCCCGGTTTTCCACTACAATTTTTACTCTCTGCAACTCCCTCTAGTTCCATAGTAGTTATTCCCTGGTGTCTTAACAGATGTCCTATCTTTCTGTCTCTTCTTCTTGTCAGTGTTTATTATATTTTCTTTTCCTCTCTGATTCTGTGCAGAACCTCCTCATTCCTTCCCTTATCACTCCATCCTATTTTCAACAGTCGTCTGTTGCACCACATAGCAGATACTTCGATTCTCTTCTGTTCCGATTTTCCCACTGTCCATATAATGCTATGCTCCAAATGTACATTATCAGAAATTTCTTCCTCAAATTAAGGCCTATACTCGATTCTAGTGGAATTCTCTTGGCCAGGAATGCCCTTTTTGCCTGTACTAGTCTGCTTTCGATGTCCTCCTTGCCCCGTCAGTCATAGGTTATTTTGCTGCCTAGGCTGTAGAATTCCCAAACTTCATCTATTTCGTGATCATCAATCCTGATGTTAAGTTTCTCATTGTTGTGATTTTTGCTACTACCCTCATTACTTCCGTCATTCTTCTATTTACTCTCAGTCCATATTCTGTACTCGTTAGACTGTTCATCCCATTCAGCAGATCCTGTAATTGTTCTTCACTTTCTCTTAGGACAGCAATATCACCAGCTAATCTTATCATAGATATCCTTTCATCTTGGATTTTAATTCCACTGTTGAATATGTCTTTTATTTCCATCGTTGTTTCTTCGATGTATAGACTGAACAGTAAGGGTGAAAGACTACATCACTGTCTTACAACCTTTTTAATCCGAGTACTAATTTGTTTAAATACGGCTGCAGTGGCCAGCTTATTCAGAGAAAAACTGCATCATCACCCAAGTACTCTCTTAAGGTTTCCCAGAATTTCAGCAGGTTTTAGATGCACCAGAATGCAGACTGCCAAGTATGTTCCAGCATTGACGCAGCTAACACTTTTATCTTCCGTGAAAAGTGTTAAACTTTCTCTTTAGGTCGAAGCAAAAGCAACATTACATCGGCAACACATATAAAGGACCATATTTTCCCTGTAAATAAGAGAATAGGAAAGCATCATACTCTTGACTGAAAAACAGCTGCTATGTGAAGGGCGCCTTTTTTTTTTTTTTTTTTAAGGAAATCCTCCTTGCTGGAAGACGAACAATATTACAATATGAATTCCTATAACACCGTTACAATAGTATTTCTCTTATGACCACGAGGGCATGAACTATTGGCAATTCGTGTATAAAAAGACCGCAACTGCAAATAACTTTAAGTAGTACAATGAATATCATTTCATATTAATACATTAGTAAAACTCTTTTCAGAATTACAGTACTTACATACAGAGCCACATTCCTTGCTCAGTGACATTGCGCGTTCTAAACTGCGAAAATTAACAAACATTTCCTACACTTCTCAAACTCTGGTGTCGTGCCATATCTATTCGATACATACACCAACACAGCGAAAGAAAGTCATTTTATGATAAAGACACTTGACCGTGACACTATCACCACACTTCCTACTGCAACTTAAGTATAGCTCGCGCAGGATATAGGGGCCAATGTGCAGTGACGAGTTTTCATTCAAGGCGCTGGGCGAACTCATTCGTTTGTTCGGAAGGGGAAGCGTTAAGTGTTTTCCACCTTTCGGGCGGTCGACGATGTAAGAATCGATGCGCACGTCCTGCGATCTTTCTCATACGATTTTACAGGAACCGTTCGATAGTAAAAAAAGTAATTTTTCCGTTACTTACAGATTTATATGTCGGTTTCATTATGACTTGCCCATCATTTCATTACTGGTCATAGTTACTGTGATACTGACATGGAAGTAAGACATTGCGCGAAATTCGGAAAAGTGTGCAAAGAAAAATAGAGGTCGCTATGATTTTGTATTTGGTGCATATTACATAACATGTCGTTGCACATGAAATTTAGCTAACATACTGAGTTTTACTTTAGGCTTAGGTAGAAGTATCTATCTGTCACCAATCTCGAGAAAACTTATCTGATGTAGCACACTTATTTGCGATCGCGCCACGCCACGGATAAAGCCAGATTGAAATATCCACAATATTCTACATATTTCATAAACGGTTTCAGATATCGAAATGAGATTTTGGCCAATTATATCACACAAAGAGGAGAGCATTTTGCCATATCGTTATTATGTAAAACTTCATTATCTACCGTGTTATCCCAATAACTACAGACTTTTTTGGTGAAAGAATGTAATTTTCAAGGGCCAACAATGGCTGGTTAAACGAGATACGCTATGGGTTTTGGAACAACATATGCAAAGACATTACACTTTTTTTGTAGCGAAGGTGTGCTTTTTCATAAGCTACTGACTTTACTTTACTCAGTCCCTCACTTAATAAACATAATAAACCACTGAAACTTCCTGGCAGCTTAAAACTGTGTGCCAGACCAAGACTCGAACTCGGGACCTTTGCCTTTCGCGGGGAAGTGCTCTACTTCAGCGCACACTCCGCTGCAGAGTGAAAATCTCATTCTAATCATAAACCACTGTTACAGAATTCTCTCGCAATTGTGTCTGCACAACGTGTTAATGAAGTGAGACAGTTTACACTCCACTGTGTTTTGGCAAAAGAAGAAAAATTTTGATATTGTCAACCAGAGAAATGTGTAGGTTTTATTCAAAATTCGCCACTCATGACACTTCTCTAAACGTTACAAAGGGTTAACAAGCCAGGCGAAAATAAATCGCTCCATTATCGGATTAATTCTTTTTAGATACTAACCAAAGCAGAGGTCCCCAAGAAAATGTGCGTCTGGAGGGGCCTCAAGATTTACAAAAAATGTGAGCATAGACTTCAGTTTAGAACGGCACTTTCCCTCTAGCACTCAGCATTTCCCCAACAGTGCTCTGAGCGAGCCCCCCCCCCCCCTCCCCCGCCGCTCTCCTCATGGCATTTTGCACGCAGTATTCTCTGAATGCCTATTGGCTCGAGCATGCCAGTGTAACTGGTGCGCGGGTCATTATCGACCCCACTTCGTTTTGATACCTACTTTGTGAGCTAATGTTTGGCGAAACCGCGGAGCCTGCTGCGGGCAGGAAAGCCCTTGGGAAAGTGTATTAAGACGTGCGTGCACTCTGGCAGAGAAGTTCTTGTTCCCATATGAGCAAAGTGTTAATGTCAAGCAGGCACCCATCGTTAGGGGACAAAGTGCCACTCTGCTGCAGAAGGATGAAGTTTGCCACTGGCGCAACCATTGAAAACAGGAGCTGCCACATGTACCGGAATTAGCAGGAAGAGTTGGATTTCTTATTGTGCTAGAGCACTAACCACTTCATTTCTGAACTTTTCTACTGTATTTTTTGGCCTGTGGTTAGGAAGTACTAAATCCTTTAGTCATAAGTAGCCGCGCAGTCTGAGACGCCTTGTCACGGTCCACGTGACTCCCTCCGTTAGAGGTTCAAGTCCTCCCTCGGACTGAGGTGTGTGTGTGTGTGTGTGTGTGTGTGTTGTCCTTAGCGTAAGTTAGTTTAAGAAGTATGTGTAAGCTTAAGGACCGATGACCTCAGCAGTTTGGTCCCGTAAGATCTTACCACAAAATTTCTGAATTTCATTTCTTGAATTTTTGCTAACCTTGGGTGGGCTGATCATACTTTTAGAACTAGCCTGTCAGTGCCATTTTTCTGTTTAATTGGTAATTCTGCTGTACCTTGTTTATATTTGTTTGCTGTCATGTGCCTTTAATAAATTGTGTGGCAAGTTCAAATGGTTCAAATGGCTCTGAGCACTATGGGACTCAACTGCTGAGGTCATAAGTCCCCTAGAACTTAGAACTACTTAAACCTAACTAACCTAAGGACAACACACACATCCATGCCCGAGGCAGGATTCGAACCTGCGACCGTAGCAGTCGCACGGTTCCGGACTGCGCGCCTAGAACCGCGAGACCACCGCGGCCGGCGTGTGTGGCAAGTCATAAGGCCGCTTTGGATAACTACTTTCTACCTCTGACTTGTCAGACCTAAACAGGGGGGACTGTGTACATGTTTTCACATACTTTATTGGTTTTGCACGCGATTCTAATGTACCTTGTGCCAACGTCTTATTTAAAGTTGTTTACGGTCGTATATCTTAAGTAAATTGTTTGGCAAGTCATATGGCAGAGTGTTCGCAATTGAACAGCGAGCAGCTGTGTACCTTTTTTTCTGGATACTTAACTGGCTTTATACACGTGTGTCGCTGTTGTTTTACGGTACGATTGGCGGAAGGCTCATGACTGCGTGACATTGACATCTTCTGTTTAAACGGCGCGACCGACGCACGTTACTGGCTAAAGAAATTTGAGGAACTGTCTTGAGAAAGGGCGGCCACAGCACACTAGGTATTTTCTGTTTGAAATTATATTGGTCATCCTGTTGGGAAATGGCTAGCCTCTCGAGGCTAAGGGTTTTTCTACTAAGTATTTGGTTTTGCCAAATTTATGTTGTAGGTTTTGATTTACCGGTGTGTAACTTGATATTGTTTATGTTTGTTTCTTCGGTGTATGTGTAATGATGTTGCTAAGGTCGAAGTCTTGTTGTGGCTTCAACACGTGTTAGTAAAGAAGGGGCACTGAGTGAAGGCAACCGAGTGAGTTAACTTCTACATCTACTGCAATTCACACTTAAGTGCCCGACAGAGGGTTCATCGATTACTCTTGTGATTACTCTGTTTCTGAACATGACTTGCTGTATACAGATTAGTATGTCATTCTGCCTAGATATTGGTTCGCTGCCGGAGTGCTTCCCTTAAACTAGTACATATTTTTCGCTGTCTTAACGACGCCGTGTTAAGCGTGTGGACGCTTGTTACTTCTTGTTTTGAAACGTGGTAAAATTCCGTTATTAGATTGCTGTTAATGTGCCTTGAAATTTTCTCTCTCTCTCTCTCTCTCTCTGTGTGTGTGTGTGTGTGTGTGTGTGTGTGTGTGTGTGTGTGTGTGTGTGTACGCAGCGATGTATAGTTCTTGGTTTGCCTTCTTAAGATTGTTGTTTTATGCGCCGTCTTACCGCTAGGTATTAGTCTTGATGCCTGTATAAATTCTTTCAGAATTTTCTAGTTTCTGAAGTCCCGGCTTGTACTGCCATTCGAAAGACGCTTTATGCGTATAATCAAGAGCAGTTTCTTATAAGCACCTTGTTGAATGCAAACTCGACCAAGAATGTTGTTATCTCAAGGCCTGTGCTGTTCAGATAAATACTTTAAAAAATACGATATTTCAGTGCCTGTGTTATTCTGATTACGATGCAAAGTTTCTTTGGACATGCATGCATTATGGCGATTTCAGCCGTTGTCAAATCCATTAAATGAATTCGCACTTGCGAATAAGGACAACCATCTGCATCGGCTGCAGAATGGAAAGACGACAATGAACATTTGTGCCGGGCCGGGACTCGAACCTGGATTTCTCACTCATCGCGAGCGGTCGCCTTACCCTTTGGCTATCCGTGCAAGACTCACAGCCGTCAATAATCCGTCTACGACCTGTACCCGTACATACATTTATATATTCCCGCACAGATCAGACTTTGTACTTGAAAGTCGCTTGCCCAGTATCGGCAGATAAATACGATATTGCAGTACCTGTGTTATTCGGAGTACAGGTCATAGACGCATGGTTTGACGGTATATGGAGGTTTGGGTGTGGCCATGAGTCCTGCACGGATAGCCAGATGTAAGGCGACCGCTCGCGATGAGTGAGAAATCCGGGTTCGAGTCCCGGTCCGGCATAAATGTTCATTGTCGTCTTTCCATTTTGCAACCAATAATTGTCCTCATTCGCAATTGCGAATTCATTTAATATGCTTTAAAAATTCTCATACTGAAATTCTTGTTAAACTGTCGCCAACCTGACGTAATTGTTAATGTACTATGTTTTGCTTATACTGTGACTTGTTGTTTTGTGTTTCAGATCAGGAATATTTCGGACTTGCGTTAGCCGCCCTTGACCACCGCAAAGAGCCCGTTCTTCCTTGTTGTACTTTATGTGGTAATTACTGTTGTTTGGCTTGTGTCATTCAATCTTTGTGTCTAAATTTGGACAGCCGCTAATTATTGTAGTGAGGATCCATTATTTAAAATTTTCTATTTCAGACAATTTATCAAAAAACTTTGATGGATGCATGGTAAAGTTGAACTGAGATTTACTTTGGCTGTCATTTTCTTTTATTGGGTAAAAAGTTTGTGATCCGAAGTTTGTAGACCACTAGAAAGAAATTTTTTTCTGAAATTGATGATAAATTTGTTAGTCTTAGACTGAGTTTATTTCGGTACCAGCACCTTCCCACTCCAAACTTAGTTCCCTATCGTCTAACCCATACCTTCACAGACCGAAAACAATGCATAACCCCTAACCAAAGTCCGACTCCCCTCCTCAGTCGCTACACATGGCTATTATCCTAAATACTCCTAGACAATGAGCCACACCCTTTGCTCGTGATAAGACGTATTGTGTGAGAACACACGAGCTTGTCTATTATTAATGATCTGTCCGCTACAGCTGTGTTATCAGATCGGTCCTCAGGAGCCAGTGGTGAGTAATGAAATACCACAATGGAGTGTAAGGAAAGTGTTTAGTTGTGGGGACCCCTAACAACTGTATCCTCAATGCGTCTCAGCTAACATTCTATTGATTTTGCCTAAGAATGGAGTTTGGTTAAATAACGACTCGAATGAAAGGAAAATCAAGGATTACATTATATTCACGACTTATCTTATAAGTAGCACAGCAAAAATTAAAGCAATTTAGCATTCATTACTAACAGTTTGCTGAAATCAAATACTGAATAGGTGATCAAAATTATTTGTCATACCTAATTGTTGGCAAGGTTCTGAGGAGGATCAGAACAGTAAACTGATCACGCCGGTTCTTGGCCATTGTTATCCTGTCACAGAGATAAATACCGAGTAAAGCAGTGCTTGAAAGGTGAAAGGATGATACCTGTGAAGTATTGAAACAGTGATCCCACATCCCTGTCCACCTATCAAACACTGGGTGGGTGTGATCTGAATAATTTGCGCTCCGTAGAAGAAAAGCTAGTGTATCACGCATCTTAATGTTTATGAAGTCATATCTCCTAAACTAGTCGTACATCGACATAATTTTGCAGGTACAATCAGTGGTTTGTGTGGATACTGTCTGCAATCTGTGTTGCGAATAGCTTCGTTAGCAAAGAATTCATAAATTAAAACGTCATCCCTGATTCTGAAGTTAAGTGATAAATATTTTGTGGGGAGTGTCGGGAGGAAAAGTTAGGAAATGCTTAAAATTATGTGTGAAGTTTGTTGATAGTCGATAAGTGTTTTCGTTCTCAAATACTGATTAATGTAGTCAGGGTAATTTGCCCGCCGTGAGTTATGCTGCCTCAAAGCATATACACAGTTCCTAACTTTAATACTTGACTTAAATATTCCGGGCTGACAGGCCGTGGTAGATGTATAAAACTCTCCCGTGACGTTTCGTCTCCGACTGCGGGAGACATCCTCCTAGGTAAAGCGGCGAACAGAGTTTTAAGCGAAGACAATACCGGCCGTGAAAGCCTACATTGTATGAATTAATACTTGAATTATTGTGTTAAGCCGTTAACTTCAAGTTATACCGCTTAATAAGTAGATTATGGCGTTATTTAAATTTTTAAATTCGGGCAGTAATTGTATGAAATACTGAAAATATAATTTTTTTCCCCTAGAAGCTGCTACATAAGTAACTCGAAACTTGGACTTGGTGGCCAGGTGAATATTTTAACCAATTAGTAATATACTAGATACGATATCTCTATTGAAATAAATGATATTGCCAAGAATTTTGCGAATACTAAAGCTCGGAATGTCGAGTTACTGTAAATATTTTTCTCCTTTTTGAAGTTGAAGAACCATGTCTATATTTTACTGTTGCATGTGTGATACAAATTGAAGATCCTGCAAAAATGTTTTTGTGTAAGTCCTAAAACAAAATTAATATCTCAATAAAATTTTAACACTAACAGTGGATTAGGTAAATGTAAGTTCAGTATGATCAGGAGCTACTAAGGTGGTGCCTACGGTTATGGATAGACTAGGAGGCTCTCTCATCCGAAACTACTATAACTCCACAGCTCTATATAACCAGACGTGGTTTTATTGGGGTGATGTGCCCCTGTCTTTCTCGGAGCTGAGATCTGATTCACCCAATGAGTTACTGGGGAACCAGCAGTCAAATATGCAGTACACATCACGATACCATTTTTATACACGTTACCCGCCAGAAGAAAAAAGAAAAACGCGCACTGACGAGGCCGCAAACGCCAGACGTTTCGACGTGTAGTCATACAGACGCGACCTAGTATAAAGTACGTAAGTGGTGATGCGAGCAGATTATAATGGCAAAAACGGTTAATATACACATCAAAAAACGTTTTGCATTACCTCAGGTCCCAGAACTCCTGAATATAGATGTTGACTGTAGATATTGTATCACAGATACAGTCCCTTTGACTGTTCAGAGATGTCACTAAGCCGGCCGCGGTGGTCTAGCGGTTGTAGGCGCTCAGTCCGGAACCGAACGACTGCTACGGTCGCAGGTTCGAATCCTGCCTCGGGTATGAATGTGTGTGATGTCCTTATGTTAGTTAGGTTTAAGTAGTTCTAAGTTCTGGGGGACTGATGACCACAGATGTTAAGTCCCATAGTGCTCAGAGCCATTTGAACCATTTGATGTCACTAAACCCGCCCAAATATGTAAACAACCATGCATGAGCAGCGCCTATTAGACGGAGGGAGTCCGACAACGGATCAGTTCCAGTCATTCCACCAGGCACGTGTTGTCTGTAGTTCAACCATGCCAAGACGGTCAATACCGCGGTTCAATCGCGTTCGCATTTTTACTTTGTGCCAGGAAGGGCTGTCAACAAGAGAAGAGTCCAGGCGTCTCGGGGTGAACCAAAGCAATGTTGTTCGGACGTGGAGGAGATACAGAAAGACAGGAACTGTCGATGACATGCCTCGCTCAGGCCGCCCAAGGGCTACTAGTGTAGTGGATGACCGCTACCTAGGGATTATGGCTCGGAGGAACCCTGACAGCAAAGCCACCAAGTTGAATAATGCTTTTCGTGCAGCCACAGGACGTCGTGTTACGACTCAAACTGTGTGCAATAGGTTTCATGATGAGCAACTTCACTCCCGACTTCCATAGCGAAGTGCATTTTTGCAACCACGACACTGTGTCTCATGCAGCGCGGTACAGATGGGCCCAACAAGGTGCCGAATGGGCCGCTCAGGATTGGCATCACGTTCTCTTCACTGATGGGGCATATGCCTTCAACCAGACAATCGTCGGAGACGTGTTTCGAGGCAACCCGGTCAGGCTGAACGCATTAGACACACTGTCCAGCGAGTGCAGCAAGGTGGAGGTTCCCTGCTGTTTTGGGGTGGCATTATGTGAGGCCGACGTACGCTACTAGTGGTCATGTAAGGCACCGTAAAGGTTGTACGATACGTGAATGGCATCCTCCGACCGATAGTGCAACCATATCGTCAGCATATTGGTGAGGCATTCGTCTTCATGTACGACAATTCGCACTCCTATCGTGCACATCTTGTGAATGACTTCCTTCAGGATAACTACATCGCTCAACTAGAGTGGCCAGCATGTTCTCCAGACATGAATACTGTGGAACATGCCTGGGATGCATTAAAAGGGCTGTTTATGGATGACGTGACCCACCAACAACTGTGAGGAATCTGCGCCGAATCGCCGTTGAAGAGTGGGAAAAACTGGACCAACAGTGCCTTGATGAACTTGTGGATAGTATGCCACGACGAATACAGGCATGCATCAATGCAAGAGAATTTGCTACTGCGTCTTAGAGGTACCGGTGTGTGCAGCAATCTGGACCACAAACTCTGAAGGTGTTGTCGTATGGTGGAACAACATGCAATGTGTGGTTTTAATGAGCAATAAAAAGGGGGGAAATGATGTTTATGTTGATCTCTATCCCAGTTTTCTCTACAGTTTCCGAAACTCTCGGAATCGAGGTGATGCAAAACTTTTTTTGATGTGTATATGTGCTGTCGAGGCACATTAATGTCACCATGCGTCAAAAGCCGGAATAATCACCTTTTACAGCCCCGACCGCTGCGAAACGTGCAGGAAGAGAGTCGATGACTTTCTGGAAAGGACCGACGGGGATGTGAAGCCATGCCGACTCCACTGCCATGACCAGTTACACCATGTTTCTCGGCTGAGGCTCTATGACGCCAGCAACCCGATCGAGGTGATCCCACAGATGCCCGACTGGGTTTAAATCCGGAGAGCTTGGTCATCAGGAGAGTACGATAAACTGATCCTAGTGCTCTTCGATCCACACACGTACACTGTGAGCTGTGTGAACGTTGCATTGTCCTGCTGGTAGACGCCTTCGTACCGAGGTAAAAATCAACTGCATGTAGGAGTGTTAATCGTCCTCAAGGGTAGATGAATACTTGTGCTGATCCAGTGTGCCTTCCAGAATGACGACATCACCCATGAAATGTCCCGAAAACATCCCCAGACCATAAGGCTCCGTCCTCTGGCATGCACCCATCCGACGATTGTTGCAGTGTGTCTGATTTCAGACGTCTCATGCCGTACATGCCAACGGCCGAAGGGGCTTAATGCGGTATTCATGACGTCTAGTACGGTATTCGTGTGCAAATTGCAGCCTTCGTTGCAGATGAACAGCAATCAGCATCGGTGTGTGAACCAGGCTATTGCTGAGGAGACTAACACATAGTAACGTTCGCTTGGAGGTCGTTGAGGAGACACTGTTGGTATTTCTTGGTTCATCTACTCAACAGCTGCATGTCTATTCGCCCGCACACGTAGCCGCGACCGTCGTTCGCCCCTATCATGTATGGCCCGTGGTGCAGCACATTTCCCTCGGCGCCGGTTTTTGAAAGTGTCATTTCACCCTGTACGGTATACTTCAACCACGACGGGACGCGAACAGTTTACTAACTTTGCCGTTTCGGAAACGCTTAGAGATAAATCACTCCGTTTGCGCATTACATCAACGACTGCACTGTTTTCTTTGTGTCCCCCGAAGATCTTTACATACCCTCCACTGCTAGCGCTGCCACTGCCGTTGGTGAGCGGTTACTGCACGTTACCGTCGAACATAGGTGGTAGTCACATTGATGTGACTGGACCGTGTATTTACAGCTATGTACGTATTCCGCATGCAACTATACGGCGCATGGTACAGGGGATGCCTTGTACTACCGCTAATCATTCCCTTTCCTTTTCCACTCGCAAAGGGAGCATGAGAAAAAACTACTGTCTGTATACTCAAGGGCGAACCCTGACTTTTTTTGTCTTGTCTAGTGGCCCTTACACGAGATGTACGACGGTGTCAATAAAACCGATCTGAAATCTGTCTTTGCCGGTTCTCTGAAACTGCTCGATTGTGTTCCGCAAAAATAATGTTTTTTTTTTCATCCCAGAGATTCCCATTTGAGTTGACGGTACATTCTCGTAAGGCTCGCGTGTTGATCGAATCTGCCTCTGATAAATCTAGCAGCACGCCTTTGAACTACTTCGACGTCTCCCTTTAATGTGAGTTGGTGGAGATCCCAACCATTCGGACAGTATTATGAAATGGGTCGCACAAGTGTTCTGTACGCGGTCTCGTTTAGAGATGAGCTACACTCCCCAAACATTTTGTCGAGACACCGAAGTCCACCATTCGCCTTCTCTACTACCGATCTTCCGTGCTCGTTCCACTTCATATGGCTTTATGACGTCACACCTAGATATTTAATTCGCGTGACTGTGTCAAGCAGCGCACCTCTAGCACCGTATTCCGATCTCAGGATTATTTTTTTCCTATTCATCTGCCGTAGCTTACATTCTTCCACATTATAACAAGCTGTAACTCATTTTATCAAACAGAAATTCTACTCAAGTCATGCTTTATCCCCCTGCACCCATCCACTACTGCATCAGCAGCAAACAGTCGTAGATTGCTTCTCATCCTATCCTTCAGACAGTTTATGTAGATAGGGGACACGAAAGTTACTACTACACTTCCATGAGGCAGTCTTGACAATACTCTTGTCCTTAATGAACACTCATCTTCCAGGACGTTGTACTGGATTCTATTAACTGAAATAATCTTCGAACTGGTTACGTATCTGAGAATCTATTCCATAAGGTCAGGTCTTCGCCAACAGTCTGCAGCGTGGCACTGTGTCAAACCCTTTCAGGAAATCTAGGAATATGGAATCTGTCTGTTGTCTTTCATCCATGACTCGTTCGATATCATTCGAGGAAAGCGCAAGCAGAGCTTTTGTCAATCGAAAATTTTCTGTATGAGAAAGATTACTTGAAACCGTCCCGAAATTGAAAGATGCAGGTAACAGCATGTCACTAGATCACTGAAAGTTGCGTTTATTGACATTTCTCTTCACAATTAGTACTCAGACTTATCACTGCGATTTACAATCTATTTTGCATTTCATGAACACAGATGCTGTGTTGGCAATTTGAGGTGGTGTCTATTTGTATTGTACCGCACACATTTCTGAAAATTTCAAATGGCTGTAACTCAGAAAAAATTGTGGATAGGGTAAATTGTAATTGGGACGGTTTCTCGTTGACAAGTAACTATACCAGTCACTCTTAACGTACACTTGACAGCAAAAAAAGTGGGTCACGCCTAAATTCCAACATGTAGGCTGCACCTGAATTTCATGGAACGAACATAGCATATCTGTGTTGCACATCGTCGCAACCTTCCGCAGTATAGTCGTTGTAAGATACACAATGGGTACCGCTAGAGACTACTAGACATCACCAATCTTTATGACAGTCCATCCAGATGTAAAGTAACACCACGATGGTACAGAAGAGATCAGACAGTCCTTAACGTTTGTAAACTAAGCTTAATTACAATAAGTGACATTTCAAACGTTATGGGACAACTAATTTTGTCACATAAATCGTTCAGTAATCCTTAGGCACAATTAAATATTTGAGACAGTATATGGATTTATAAAGTTGTATGGCAACTGTAAACAAGTTCTTTGCTGTCTAAAAGGTTTACCCAACACATGCTGAACGTCGTTCAACGTTCAATGGGGAGTGGTTTCACATCAACTTTATGTAATACTAAGCAGTTAAAAGAAAACGTGATTAACGGTGGCAAGCACTCTACGGAAATCCCAACATTAACAGCGAATCACAAGTAATATCATTGTTCACATTACTCATCCACAGTTACTTGTACACAAAGTTTTACTTTAAATGACATGACCAACATCTTCGTTCTGGATCCAGATGCAAATCCAGAACGTAAAGTCATTGTTAACCAAGCAAAGCTTTGTGCCTTATCGAGACTCGATCACTAGGCAGAAAGAGACGTCAAATATTGACGATTGCACCAGTATCGGTTATCAGTTCTCAACGTGAACGTAAATGACGATAATATTTGTATGAGACCAGGAACCCAAACATGACAATTACCTTCTTAGTAATTAACGTCGAAAGACGTTGTATATTGTTGCATTGTCAAGGAACAAAGGATGCACATGTTTAAAATTGAAATGCCATCATGTAATGCTGGTGACAAGGATGTGAAACCAGCACCCAATCGGATTGTTGTGTCACTCGGCTGAAGAGCGGCGAATTGTGCCGCTGACAGCTCTCCCCTGCCCATATGGGGCAGGGGAATGAAATCACAATAAGGGAAAAAAAAATACACATCAGGCTAACTGCCGTAATGGCTCACTGGGAGAGGTCTATTCGAGATAGAGTCGTCTCTCTCACTGAAGAAGGAGGATGTTCCATCAGAGACGCTGGCAGACGGTATGGCATACCACATACTACTGCAACGAGATGGTGGAGGATCTGCCTTGAAAGAGGCACCACCAACAGGGCTCCTGGCTCAGGCAGGAAGAGAGTGAGCTCACAGCAGGAAGACAGGTACCTAGTGTCTAGGAGCAGAGAAAATCCCATTCTGAATGCAAAGCAGTTGCGGCGGGAGACCAACTTCCCCGGCTCCAGAGACACGATTCGCCGAAGGCTGAGAGACGCTGGACTGCATGCACGACGATCCGCTGAGAAACAAGCGAAGACAACGTTTTATACCAGCTAGCATTTGCGGAGCTCCATCTGAGGGCGTCGGGGGACAACGTCATTTTCACTGATGAGAAGGTGTTTTCCACCAGTAACGACGGTCCACGAATCGTTTACAGGCAGCAAGGGACTCGCCATTGACGAGAATATGTAACCACGACGAGAAGAAGTGGCCGGCTACTTGTTACCTGCTGGGGTTGAAATTCTGCGAGAGGGGCGGGAATTCTTCACAGGATAGAAGGAACTCTGGACAGCGTGCAGTACGCCCACATATTGGAAAATGTGATGCTTCCGTCAGTGCGAATGCTGTCCTCAGAAGGGGACGTGACATTGCAAGAGGACCCTTCTCCCATTCACAAGTCTGCATTTGTTCAGCAGCGGCTCTCACGATTGGCGTCAACGTCATGGGCTGGCCGCCACGCGCGTCTGATATGAACCCCATGGAAAACATGTGGGCTGAGGTCGCCAGAACATTAACAGAGAACTGGCCATGAAACCAACTACTGCGGACGCTCTTTGGGACTGCGTTCTGGAAGCCTGGGAGGAAGTTGCTTCTTCAGGCTGTTACGTCCGACGGCATGATAGAAGTACAAAGTAATGGAGGATTCTGGATAAAATATTAGAGTCCTTAAAATGTTTTGTTATGTCTTCTTTTTCGTCATTTTTCCTCATTGGGAGCTAGTGGAAGAGCGCGTGGCAACAGAAAAGATACAATATGGGTTAGTTTTCCTTTGAGTTGCCTTTTTAATTCAAGTGGGTTTCTTTTGAATATACAGTTTGTTAAATATTCTATTTTCATTTCATTTATACCCTGTCTAGATACTTACAAACTAATCAGCGTAGATGGACTCTGCCACAGTAGTTTTTCTTATTTCAAATACATCTCTCTCTTTCCCTCTATCCATGGATACACCCTCCGTCCTCCACACAATACGCAAACGTTTTCATATTATGTTTACTC
Source organism: Schistocerca nitens (assembly GCF_023898315.1). NCBI lineage: Eukaryota > Metazoa > Arthropoda > Insecta > Orthoptera > Acrididae > Schistocerca > Schistocerca nitens. The sequence goes on from NC_064622.1 coordinate 249,204,357, forward strand.
GTTGTTAATATCTCCTCTATTCTCTCTCACACACACTCTCTCTCTCTGACACTATCGCCGCAAGTGCCCTTCTATTCCATTCCCCTAAAACTTTATAAACAAATCTAGCGGTTTCCATTGAGGCTAAATTTTCTCTTTTAATTGCTGCTGTCTTTGCTCTCTATCATTCCTCTCAACACCTATGAAACCGTATTCTTTTATCTCCCCTTCCGTATAACCCATTCTTCGTTCTGAAAACAGTCCTTCCTTATCTCTCGGTCCTAAGATAAAACGAACTGTGGCACAAATCTAAGTAAGCAATAATTTGCAAGCATGTCACGCTTATATTTTGTACTTCTGCACTTCTATCCATTCCCAGATCCCGCCCTCCTTCCTGTTACCCGTCCCTTGGCATCTGCTTCTACATCCAAATGAATACTCCGCAATTCATAATTATGTGCTTGGCGGGGGTTCTGTGGTCTGGTGGATTAATCTTGTATTGATGTGTAAAACGTGTAAGTTCACATCTCACGTCAGGAGTAGATTTTTAACACACACAAGTAACCCTCCTTCACCCCTAGTAACGCCAAGTGCAGAACGCCAGTAAGCTCCGTAGTTCAATATCCGCAGTAAAGATAACATCCCTTCGCTGCCGACTGGGCCAGAGTGGCATTCGTTTGAGCTGTGAAAGGTGGAGGAACCCCGGAAGGCAGAGACTCTGTCACCAAGAAGCCGTCGTAAACTAGAAAACGTATTTCATTTAATGAACCAATGTCCTTCACAAGGCTCTTATTGTTTGAAACTGAGGCGTTGAAAATGGTGGTGCTGGACTGGGATTCGAATTCGATTTCACTGTGTTCCCCAAGATTGCAAACTCTTCTAGGCCTCCTCGAAAGGCACCTATCTGGTTTCGAATCCTGATCAGCACAAAATATTCATTATTTCATTTCAAGCCCTAGCATGTGCACTCCGAACTACTAGTGAAAAATAGTGGCATTTTCAACGTCTCTTCGTGCGTTGACAGCTGTAACGTGTTCGTTTCAACTCACAACCACATGATCACAACAGCATTACAAGATCAAACGTTTCCTTACATCTTTTCAAGTTCAAACATTCATCTCCATCCTACTGGCGAAAACAGATTTGGGTTTGACGTTGTGTTCGTTGTGATCACTGTGGTGTCACCGCCAGACACCACACTTGCTAAGTGGTAGCCTTTAAATCGGCCGCGGTCCGTTAGTATGCGTCGGACCCGCGTGTCGCCACTATCAGTGATTGCAGACCGAGCGCCGCCACACGGCAGGTCTAGAAACACTTCCTAGCACTCGCCCCAGTTGTACAGCCGACGTTGCTAGCGATGGTTCACTAACAAATTACGCTCTCATTTGCCGAGACGATAGTCAGCATAGCCTTCAGCTATGTCATTTGCTACTACCTAGCAAGGCGCCATAACCAGTCACTATTGATGCTGTAAAACATGTACCGTCAAGAGCGATGTTCACCAATTATGGATTAAAGTTAAGTATTCCAGAAGCTACGTACGTTTTTGGCTATTCTCATTTCAGTGTCCTGTTCCAGACCTCACGCCAGCCTGCATGAGCTTAAACACGTGCCAAATCGGCTTCCTCCTAGTGGATTGGCTGTCTTGCCAATCCACAACAAGTGGCGACGAGGCCACACCGCGTTCGTAACTATACTGCCCTGATTTACTTGTGTAATGGCTTCGCCACAATCTCCAGATGTACTGTCCGAATTTTATCGCTTACAGAATCAGCAGACGCAGGCCTTACTGGATGCCCTTGGACAGCTCGTCCAGGGTCAATGTGCAATGCAAAACGATGCGGCAGCCGCCGCTCCACCGCTCACGCAGCCACAACACGCTGTTGCACCACCTTTTCATCCTTTTGATGCGGCACTGGAAAGCTGGACGGAGTGGTCATTCCAATTTGGATTCCATCTCGCCGCCTACAGAATTCAAGGTAATGAGCGGCAGCCTTATCTCCTTTCGTCCATCGGCGTCCACACGTACCATGTGATAGTGAAATTATTTCCCCGACGCGACGTAGCAACTCTGTCCTACGACGAAATTTTGTCTGCATTAGATGCATATTTCAAAGAATCAGTCAAGATAGTTGCCAAATGGTATACGTTCTTTCGTACAAAACGTACGGCAGGTCAGACTAATCGGGAGTGGGTTGCAACCTTGCAAGGCCTTACTAGGGATTGTGCTTTTGAGTGTCAATGTGGACTCCCTTATTCAGATACTATGGTTCGTGATGCAATTGCACAGAACGTTTCTGATGTTCATATACGGGAACAGATTTTGAAACTAGTTAAAAAAAATGGTTCAAATGGCTCTGAGCACTATGGGACTTAACATCTATGGTCATCAGTCCCCTAGAACTTAGAACTACTTAAACCTAACTAACCTAAGAACATCACACAACACCCAGCCATCACGAGGCAGAGAAAATCACTGACCCCGCCGGGAATCGAACCCGGGAACCCGGGCGTAGGAAGCGAGAACGCTACCGCACGACCACGAGATGCGGGCGAAACTAGTCAATCCCTCCCTTCAACAAGTGATGGACGTATTGGATCGGCAGGACACACTTGACTTTGCTCAGGAATCATTTGAAACTTCGCCACCCGTGTGTTAGGTTAACCTGCCCGCCGGGCGCGCTGCACGGAACAGTAAACAGTCCTCGCACCCGGCCGCGCCAAAGCCGCCTGGCTCTCAGCCACGTGTACCGCGCCATCAAGCAAATGCAGTGAAATCATGCCCGCGGTGTGCTACTAGACATTTGCGTGAGAATTGCCTGTCCCGCCAGACTATTTGCTTTTTCTGTAATAAGAAAGGACATGTTCAAAGTGTTTGCCAGAAAAAGCTCCGATCGGAAGCTCAAAACCATTCCAGGCCCTTTGCTTCGCGCCAGAATCGGAATCGAACCAAGAATACTTAGGCTCGTGAACCTTCGCCCATGGAAATTCATGTCGTTCATTCCACTCCGCCCAGTGCCACTCTCTCTAACAGTGACTGTGTTCGTCCCACAAAAAGTGTGCGTCGACATCGCCGGAAATCCCGTCAAGTCGCAAGTTATTCTGTAGCAGTGTCAGTTCACGTTGCATGAGAGTCGCTCTTGTCGTCAAAAGGACAATAAACTTTTTGTAGACTTGGACATTAACGGCAAAGTGATACCATTCCAGCTCGATACCGGAGCTGCAGTTTCACTGATCAATCAAGACACGTACAAACAGCTGGGCACACCTCCGTTGTGTGCCGCAAATGTTAAGCTAACTACATATTCAGGTCACAGGCTCCCTGTGTTAGGACAGTGCAGCCTTCTTGCAACATACAAGGGACAAACAAAATTTGTGTCATTTTACGTCCTTCGTTCTTCTTCTGCAGTGAACTTGTTTGGTTTCGATTTATTTCAGTTGTTTAACTTGTCTATAGTCAATCAGGTCGTATCAGTGAACCAGACTGTGGTGTCCCCGCCAGACACCACACTTGCTAGGTGGTAGCCTTTAAATCGGCCGCGGTCCGTTAGTATACGTCGGACCCGCGTGTCGCCACTGTCAGTGATTGCAAACCGAGCGCCGCCACACGACAGGTCTAGAGAGACTTCCTAGCACTCGCCCCAGTGGTACAGCAGACTTTGCTAAGAATGGATCACTGACAAAAACGCTCTCATTTGCCGAGACGATAGTTAGCATAGCCTTCAGCTACGTCATTTGCTACGGCCTAGCAAGGCGCCATTACCAGTTTATATTGAGATTGTAATTATGTATCATCAAGAGCGATGTTCTCCAATTATGGATTAAAGTTAAGTATTCAATGAACTACGTTCTTTTCTTCATAGGATAATTACTTTACCTGGTTCCAGACCTCACGCCAGTCTGCGTGAGCTTAAACGCATGCATTTCGGCCTCCTCTAGCAACACGGTGTTGGCTCTTCTGCCAACACATCACAGACTGTGCCCTCAGACAGTGTTTCTCGTCTCTGTGAAGAATTTGCAGACATTTTTGCACCGGGCCTTGGTTGCGCTAAGAACTGTACCGCACATTTGGAACTGCAAGTCAACGCGCAACCGAAATTTTTCAGAGCGCGCAATGTTCCCCACGCATTGCGTGATGAGTTCGCAAAAACATTACACGATTTTGAATCACAAGGCGTCATTGAACGTGTGCAGGCTTCTCTCTGGGCATCACCCTTAGTAATTTTGCAAAAACCTTCCGGAAAATTGAGACTTTGTGTGGACTTCAAGGCAACAGTGAATCCACAACTAGTGACTGCAACTTTTCCTTTACCCCGCCCAGAAGATCTTTTTGACAAACTGTGCCCGGGTAGATATTTTTCGAAGTTGGACCTAGCAGATGCGTACTTGCAAATACCGGTGGACGAAGAATCCCAGCCGGCCGCGGTGGTCTCGCGGTTCTAGGCGCGCAGTCCGGAACCGTGCGACTGCTACGTTCGCAGGTTCGAATCCTGCCTCGGGCATGGATGTGTGTGATGTCCTTAGGTTAGTTAGGTTTAAGTAGTTCTAAGTTCTAGGGGACTGATGACCACAGCAGTTGAGTCCCATAGTGCTCAGAGCCATTTGAACCATTTGAAGAATCCCAGCGCGTTTTGGTGGTTAACACGCATCTTGGTTTGTACCGATTCAAACGACTGTCATTCGGGTGTGCATCCACCCCTGCATTGTTTCAGCAATATCTCCAAACTGTTTGTGCGTCGGTCCCTACTGCAGCGAACTATCTGGACGATATTGTGATCTCCGGAAAGACGGAAGAAGAACATTTAGCCAATCTCAGAACATTATTTCAGGTCTTGCGACAAAATGGTCTTCGCTTGCGGAAGGACAAATGTGTGTTTTTTGCTCGTGACTTACCCTATCTGGGACATGTCCTCAATGCCCAAGGCATACATCCCAGTCCGGAGCACCTCCGTGCCATACAAGACTTGACTTCGCCGCAGAATTTGAAGCAGCTACAGTGTGTGCTGGGAAAAATTAATTATTATCATCGCTATGTGCGCCACGCCTCTTCCATTTCAGCTCCACTTCATCGCTTACGCCGTAAAGGTGTTCCGTTCGTCTGGACGACGGAATGCGAACGCGCCTTTCGCCAGTTGAAATCGGCGTTGCTTTCCAATACTTGCCTTACGCCATTCGATCCCCGGAAGCCCCTTTTGTTGATGGTGGATGCATCGGATTTCGGGATCGGTGCTGTGCTTGCGCACAAAGATGGTTCGCACGATCGCCCTATTGCCTTTGCGTCCAAATTGCTCTCGTCTGCGCAAAGACATTATTCACAGATCGAGAAAGAAGCATTGGCTCTCGTATTTGGTGTTACTAAGTTTCATGATTTCTTGTATGGTCGTCACTTTATCATCATCACAGACCACAAACCTTTGACATCGCTTTTTCTTCTGAACAAGCCTGTACCTCCACGTACAGCGCAGAAATTCATTCGCTGGTCTATTTTCCTCTCGCAGTACCGCTACGATATCTTGTATCGGTCCACTGCTAAGCACGAAAACGACAATGCGTTGTCCCGTTTGCCTGTTGCTGAGGATAGAGCATTCGATTCCTCCGAACTTGCTTGCATGTTCATTGATGCGGAAACCGATGACGTGGTCGAATCGTTTCTGATTGATTTTCGTCGTGTAGGTACAGCCACAGCTGCTGATCCTGTCCTTGCTACCGTTCTGCGTTTTGTTGCTACGCAATGGCCCTTGTCCAAGTCACGGATCGGGGACCCGTTGGTTCGCCGATTTTTTGCTCACAAGGAGAGACTTTTTGTTCGACGTGGTGTTTTGCTGTTGCGTTCTGATAATGATCAGTCCAGGGTCGTGGTTCCACGTTCGTTACAGTCCTCTGTCTTACGGCTTCTCCACCAAGGACATTGGGGTATAGTGCGAACGCAACAACTTGCTCGTCAGCACTGTACTGCGATTACGAATATGTGTTCTTCTTGCATGGCGTGTGCTGAACAACAATCCGCACCACCGCGGAAATGCTTTGCATGGCCAAAAGCCACTTCCTCTTGGCAACGCTTACACATCGATTTTGCTGGCCCATTCTGGAATGCTCGATGGTTGGTTCTGGTCGATTCATTCAGTAATTTTCCTTTTGTTGTCCGGATGTCTTCCACGACGTCTTCTGCCACCGTCCAAGCGTTATCCGCTATCTTTTGCATTGAAGGTCTTCCACAGACTATTGTTTCCGACAATGGCCCACAATTCATGTCCGCAGAATTTCAGTCATTCTGCAAGGCCAATGGTATTCAACATCTGACATCCGCGCCGTTTTCGCCTCAGTCAAACGGTGCCGCTGAACGATTGGTCCGGACTTTCAAGTCACAGATGTTGAAGTTGAAAGAGTCGCATTCTCAGGAGGACGCATTATTGCTCTTTTTGTCCTCGTATCGCTCTCAGCCCCGAGATGGTCGCTCGCCGGCTGAGTTGGTCCACGGTCGCCCTCATCGAACCTTGGTGTCTTTGCTACATCCGCCGCATCAGGTTCCTGTGCAGCGGCAGACACCTGCTTTTGCTCCAGGCGACGTTGTCTACTACCGCAACTATCGAGGTTCACGGCGTTGGCTCGCAGGGTGCATTCTTCGCTGCCTCAGCCGCGCTATGTATTTGGTTTTGGGGGCCTCTGGTGAGGTGCGTCGGCATCTCAATCAGCTGCGCCTCTGTCGTCGCACGGGATCTGCCGCTCCCCGTCTGCTTTCACCGACGGTGCCGTTCGGTCAGCGCCCTGGGGACCCATCTACTGGCTCACCTCAGCCCCAGGTGTTACCGACGATGCCTTTCATTTTGCCCCATGGCGACGCGCCGCCGCCGCCTGTTCTCCCGCCGGCGCCGCCCGCAGTGGACGCGTCGCTGCAACCGCCAGGCGCCTCCCTGGGTCACGCGCCGCCGATCGCTTCCCGTGACCAGTTGTCCTCCGCCATGGAACTCTTGCCCGCTCCGGACCATATGTCGTCTCTCTACGGGCGCATACACAGCATGTTGGCGTGCACCCTGGAGCTGGTTTTCAGGCGTTTCCTACCTCCCCTCGGTGCGAATGGCAGAGTGCGGGTGGCACAGCCTCGCCTGTTGTTAGGCTCCCCACCTCGTCGCATACGTCAACATGGGGTCCTTCCCCCGGCGGACGGAAGCCTTATGCCACAACCGTCGGCCGATTTGCGGGGGAGGAATGTGGTGTCACCGCCAGACACCACACTTGCTAGGTGGTAGCCTTTAAATCGGCCGCGGTCCGTTAGTATACGTCGGACCCGCGTGTCGCCACTATCAGTGATTGCAAACCGAGCGCCGCCACACGGCAGGTCTAGCGACACTTCCTAGCACTCGCCCCAGTTGTACAGCCGACGTTGCTAGCGATGGTTCACTGACAAATTACGATCTCATTTGCCGAGACGATAGTTAGCATAGCCTTCAGCTACGTCATTTGCTACTACCTAGCAAGGCGCCATAACCAGTCACTATTGATGCTGTAAAACATGTACCGTCAAGAGCGATGTTCACCAATTATGGATTAAAGTTAAGTATTCCAGAAGCTACGTACGTTTTTGGCTATTCTCATTGCAGTGTCCTGTTCCGGACCTCACGCCAGCCTGCGTGAGCTTAAACGCGTGCCAAATCGGCTTCCTCCTAGTGGATTGGCTGTCTTGCCAATCCACAACAATCACCAAGGACTATATGTTGTGGATTCAACTTCTAGCCAGCAGAGTATTTTCCATCACTCTGAAGAACTCTGTCTCCAATTTCTTCTGAATTGTGAAAACTATGCGTAAAATGGCTGGTGGATTTCTTCTTTGAGGCTATGATACATGATATAGTCCCAAATCATAGCAGTACTCAAACCTGCTGAGTCCCCAGACCAGTCACAGAACTATCACCCAGTCACGCCATCGAGAAAGAATTCTGTACAATCAGAATACTCCAGTGATCGTTCAGGACCTTCCTGTTGAGCAAGATGGACTTCATCCAGGTCAGTGCTGCACTTGTATTGCCATTAACAACGTTTATTGAAGCGTGACACCAAATGAAAGAGAAAACACCAGTTGCTGTCGTTGATTTGAGTACAACATATGATTAAGTTTGGAGGAATGGGCTGATTTTTAAATTATTACAACTTTCCAAGCAGGTAGACAACAAAAATAATTCACAGCATGTTAGCTGCAAGGGTATTGACTGCAGTTACATGAAACGAAACTACCTGTCAGAGTATTCATTACAATAATGGCTTACTGCAGGTTGCCGTCTTCGCTGCTCTCTTGTTTAATTAATATATCGGGTGCCGAGAAATGTTGTGACAGACTTCGAGAGGTAGAAAGTGACTTGAGGAACAACTTGAGGGTACGAACCCACATCTGGAAACGCCATCCAGAGACGCTACAGAGCAACGAAGTTACACGCGCCGGCGCCTGCCAGAAGGCCACCCCTTCGGCAGTAAACGTGACTTTGTGCGCTGAGTCGCTGACGGACCGTCGGCGGAACGCCTTGCAATGGTGTTTGTTATTCTGCAATCGAGACTCGACGGCAGAGATGATGGCACTAGCTACTGCATAGAAAGGTCTTGTATCTTATGAAGTAATGCGATGTTCTGTTGCCTCGGTGGATGACGGTTTAGGACATGAGTTTCCCGACACCGACATCGACGACAGCGCCCTCTAGCAGGCGTTGTGCAGCTCTACGAGCGCCGCTGCAGATTCAACCGATTTGATCAAGAGCAGAAGGCCGGGACACTTCGCTTCATATAGAGACTTTGCACTACCTACGACGAGTCTAAGGCTTCGCACCTACGTGCTCCTCAGAGGAAAGTTAGGTATTCAGTTAATATTGTGATATAGTAAAACCATTTCTAAGAGCGGTACCGAGAGATTTTTACCTTTTCCTGCTCCTACTCACTTCCTACATTCGGCCTACCCATTCAGTTTACAGGAGCAGACCCACGCGCCGCCTTCCAGGCTGGGTTCAAAATGCAGTTTATTTTTCTCCCATGTATTTAAAAACATTGGAGATTTTAGAGGGTACCAGGAGATAAATACGCTGCAGATGGAAACCATGTAATAGAACATTGTTAAAAAGAATCCACAGTCTCCCAAGACCTGAGATGATGTGGAAACAGTCACTGCTTTGCGGTATTTTCGTTATTTTTTTGTTTTACAAGAACTCATAGGTGTAGCTCAGTTTTTCTTGTACCACTTACTTCGTGCCACCCTCCCGACAACAGGAAAAGCAGGAGGTGATTCTCTTATTCGATGTATAACTTACATTAATTACATATTACCCAAAGCTGAATTACTTTTGTTTAACATTACTAATATTTCTTGTCCTAACCTTCTTTTTGAAAAGTGTTTCACGGTTGTAATCGGTGAGCGAAAAAAAGATTTTGCTATTACTAATATGGTGATGCTATTTATCCTCCACGATTGTTGCAGAATAAAATGCATATTGCGCGATCAATAAAAGAAGCTGCATTTATCCCAAAAATTACTATTATGAACACCAGTGTATTTAAAAGAAACATTGCTATTCAACGAAATTCTAGTCTTCTTGTAGAAATAACAAACAACGCATCAGTTGCAAAATGGAAAGTTTGTTAAAACCCCTTTCAACGTTTATAAACACGTCTTCTTGAGAGGGAAATATTGACAACAGGATTACATGTTGTGGCAGAGATACGTTAAAATGTAGCTAGAAGGCGTCAGTCAAATATAAAATTTCACCTTCATAATAATTAAAAAATGCACAACATGGTTGTTGTCATTTGGTATTTCCTCACCAATAAATAGCCTTCCGACTTTATTTTAATGTACCTCTGCCACAACATGTAATCCAGTAGTCAACATTTCCTAATGAAGAAGGCATTTTTAAATGTGGTGATGAAATCGTCTCGGGCTTCCATCCGGGTAGCTGCGTCGAAAAACCCGCGACGTTTCGATGAGTGTCATTCTCATCATCTTGTGGCAGTATACACCGGGAAAGCCTACATTGACTTATTTTTAAATGTTTAAACGATGGTAAAGAGGATTTAATAAACCTTTCATTTTGCAACGGATTGGCTGTTTACTGTTTCTACAAGAAGATTTCATCCTATGGTTGCTACTCCAGACGTGTATAAAACTTTTTAAAAATATTGGTGTTGAAATACTCATATTTCTTCCCATGGTCACTAATCATTCTGTTAGTAGCGGTGAACAATCACTGAGAGTGCCGATTTTTAAAACCGATCCTATTATTAAGATAACCCTGTCTTCTCTTGTCGCTAATAATATAAAACAAATAACATCTAACTGCTCACTAAAGGGAAGGAAGATTTATGACCAATGTCTGAAACCTGAAGAAATTAACGCGTGCAATTCAGGCCGCGTTGATGCTGCATCCTCGCTGCTGGCACATCGCACCCCGCTGCTACCCTCTCTGCTCGCTGGCCACCGGGAGTAATTACCGTGCTTCTGCTCACATATGGAGAAGACACGGCGATGGTCGGTCGGCCGGCCGGGGTGGTCGAGCGGTTCTAGGCGCTTCAGTCTGGAACAGCGCGACCGCTACGGTCCCAGGTTCGAATCCTGCCTCGGGCATGGATGTGTGTGATGTCGTTAGGTTAGTTAGGTTTAAGTAGGTCTAAGTTCTAGGGGACTGATGACCTCAGATGTTAAGTCCCATAGCGCGCAGAGCCATTTGAACCATTTTTGGTGGTCGGTCGCAGCGTGAAACACAGAGTACCTTGATATGGTCGCCTGGCGACGATCGTAGCGACTAGCGAGTAGCGTAACGAGCAGCGATGTTGTACGTTAAATGGGCGAGCAGCGAGCGATGTGGCAGCATAGTCGTACCCTGAGGCAGGACGTCCAAGACAACTATGACAAGGAGTGCTGGTGCTTCATGATGAGTAACAGTAACTACCTGAGCCACCATCTTACTGTTACTCACTCCTGTGAACGGGAACGCGTTATGCAGACCTTGGTGCCTCTCGCGTCCATCTAGAAAAGATAACCTGAAGATGCCTAAATAAGGCGAAACGCGTCGTTGAAAAATAAAAATGTAAAATTGCAACTAAGACTGTTTTTAACCAATACTGTTAAGCACTGGTTTGCTGTTATGCCACATATGGACTGGAAGAATTGCTGTTGTAGGTATTTGTGGCACATAAAAATTGAGGGAGGGGGCAATTTATGTTGGAGGTTGGGAGGGATATAACAAAATGCGACCCTTCCCCTCGTCCCCCTCTCCCTAGATAGAACCATGTATCGGCGCCCGTGCTGCTATATACTTGAAGCTTTTTTTGGTGTTCCCTGTTCCACACATTCTCCATATGCAGCCACATTTGCCTGTTTCCTGATCGAATGCCATCTGCGAAATAAAATCGAGTTCATGGTAGTGGTTGGGACTGAAAAGGTTCCCTCCTACCAAAAGCTCTTCACCCGGCAGATTCTCGTAATTTATGTTGCTGAGACTCCGCGTCATCTTAAGTCTTTTAGAGAGGTGCAATAGAACCTACCACGACTACTGCTTGAGTTCCAGTAAATGATTAATTACCGCTTTTCTTGTGGTAGTATCGAGTGGTCGTCTTCCAAACTCTTCCAAACAAAATCATATTTCGCAAAATGTATCAGGCTTTCTTGACTGACTGCCTTACGGTTCGAACCAATATAATTTTCAAGACGGGAAAGGTTCTGCGTGTTAGTTTGTGCAACTAGAGTAACTTCCATTTTACAATTTGCTGACTATCGTTATCCAGCCTTGACTTCAGAATGCATTACTTAGAATGCTCATTAGTGGCGGTGAGGCAACATCTGTCGCATGTGCCTGCCTGCAGAACTGCTGCCTTTCTCTTCCACAGTTGGCGAACCAGACTTGCATTGCAAAGAAGGCTTTCAGTACATAATGGCAACGACAGTAGACTATCAAATAGTTCACAGATGTGAAACACAAACCACGAAGAATATCGGAAAGAATTTGAAATGTTTGTTGACGCTCTATATGTGCTGCCGAACCACTGAGGGCTACGACGGCACGAAGCCTCTCTGTCGTTTCTAGGTCGCGGTTTAAATACACAATACACAAATGTGCTACCTGTACTGGTGGCTAAGTGCTCTAGCTAGGAACCAAAAAGACTGGCCTAAAGGTATTCGGAATTTATTAACGAAGGATACACACAGCACCTGTCTCTGGGTGCTGTTAACATCCGCTGACACCAGTCTAATAGCCCCAACGCCGATGCAGTTACTGCTTGACAATAGTGTTTATCTTGCTTGAGCTCGATACGTAGGTATTCTGTCTGATCTACAGGTTCTGTGATCTCACGAATTCTTGTGCCTGAAACAGCAATCTTTCCCGCCTGAGAAACAACAGCTGAAAACCAAGATTAAGGAATATTTGTAATGGACGCTGTATGCTGTCTTATTTCCTTACAAAGTCAGAAATTATAAAGTCACGCAAGGCTAAAGAAGAGGTGGGTACCGTTACAGGAAAAGGCTTAATACTTTGGAAGATGTTCATTTTAAAGTTGCCTTCCAAATCATTTACTTTTACGCGAGTTGTGAATCGATAAAGTAGAGCCAATACTGCCGTATCCACATGTTCGGCTGCTAATCGTACTACAGCCTTTAGCTGTAGACCGATCAGTTATGGGTCTGCTTGGCATAGTTCGGTTGAAGCATGCCTCGGTGAACGTGAGACAAAGGCACTCTGTTCTGTTTCCTATTTCTGGTCGGGTGGGAACTTCACGCTTTTCGAGGGTGACCACCGAGTAAACTATAAGACCAGTGATGAGGTCGGCAACACTTTCAGGGCTATAGATGAAATTTAACTCATCTCTAGACTTAATATCCATTTTTCAGAGAGAGAGATATATACATTTTTCCTACATGTTCACGGAACAATATCGTTGTCCATCCGTGAGGTTAAAGTACATTACTCATTACTTTCCCACTACGATATTGCTGTCAGTATTCTAGAGCGTATGGACTTTCTTTTCGATCTGTTTCTTGTGTTTCGTGGAATTGTACGTACGTGGTCCATCATACGACAAATGTAACTTGGTGCCTGTCACTTTTATTGAGCTAATGATTAGTAATAAGGAACTATCCCAAAGTACTTCCGATGTATTCACATCCGCCAGTCTTTCAGAAAACTCATTCGAGTTCTAAGCTTTTTCTATGTGCTCTTACACTTTTACGTGGGACAGTATTTTATATGATAATAAGTTATCACGTACTTTCAGCTTTCAATGAAATTAATACTCAAAAAAGAGCTGCCGTCAGCAGAAATATTTTGAATTCTTTGCGTGCATATTGTAGCCAGTAAAATAAGCCAATGTTGGCGATAATTCGAGACTTCATGCTGTTCCAAACGATGTTCTGTGTAACAGTTGCATTCCATGTTCTTTTTATAAATAGGAGTTAACCTTTCAAGGTGAGGGTTCACATCGTCAATCCACATGATCTGCCTGTAAAATAGGACACAATCACGTACATCGTACCAGGGAGTTAGAGGGTGTAATCGTGATCTTGAATTCATTAAAATATTCGTTCGATCCCCCTTTCTTCCCCGCTGCGGAACGAAAGCAAATCCTACTTGTGAATATTATAATTAAACCGATGTCAGTTAGCATTTTTAATTATTCCAGGGTCAAAATACTGCTTAAAAACTGAAATATTTTCAGGTCACTGTACTGAAGACACATCTCTTACGTACTTAGTTTATTTCAAAATGGAATTTGCAGGCTTTAAACCCCAAGGGCAGTAGAAAAAGAAGAAGATTATTAACAGATTTATGATCGTTCAATTCCAGCTCGTCGGTGCGGACATTTTAATGCAGCGGCAGAATCTTCAGGGTTGCAGAGAGTTAAAGAAGCTGAGCGGCTCATCGCAGGTACGATAAGAAAGCAATAACCTCTTTGTCAAGACGACCTGCACAGAATACTAGGTGCTTCAGTCCGGAACCGCGCTGCTGCTACGGTCGCAGGTTCGAATCCTGCCTCGAGCATGGATGTGTGTGATGTCCTTAGGTTAGTTAGGTTTAAGTATTTCTAAGTCTAAGGGACTGATGACCTCAGATGTTAAGTCCCATAGTGCTTAGAGCCATTTGAGCCATTTTTTGAACAGAATACTAATAATAATAATTATAGTAAATATTAAACTTCCTGGCAGATTAAAACTGTGTGCCCGACCGAGACTCGAACTCGGGACCTTTGCCTTTCCCGGTCGGGCACACAGTTTTAATCTGCCAGGAAGTTTCATATCAGCGCATACACCGCTGTAGAGTGAAAATCTCATTCTATAGTAAATATTATTTGAAAAACCACACATATAAAAATGTATTGAAACAAATTGGTTCTTGTTTACCTGTGCTGCTGTAAACTGCCATACGCTATGCCCACTTCTTCTACATCTATATCTATATCTATATATATATATATATATATATATATATATATATATATATATATATATATATATACCGTACTCCGCAAGCCGTCTCATGGTGTGGCGGAGGGTACTTTTGTATCACTAACTGAAACCCACCAATCCGGTTTCACTCGAATAGCGTTTGGGAAGAATGATCGCCGATAAGCCTCAATATTGGCTCTAATTTCTGGAATTTTCTCCTCATGGTTTCTACGCGAGACGTATGTAGGGGGAAGTAATATGTCCGACTCTTCCCGGAAAGTGCTCTCTCGAAGTTTCTGTAGTAAATCTCTCCGTGAAGCACAACGCCTCTCTTGTAACGTTGGCCAATGGAGTTTATTAAGCGTGTCCATAACGCTCTCGTCCGACTAAACGATGCCGTGGCGAAACGTGCCGCTCTTCGTTGGATCTTTTCTGCCTCTTCTATCAGTGCTATCTGGTGGGGATCCCAGATAGATGAACAGTACTTAAGAATGGGTCGAACAAGACACTTCCTTCGTGGATGAGTTACATTTCCGTACGATTCTTTCTATGAATCTGAGTCTGGCATCTGCTTCTCCCACTATTTGTTTGTATGGTCGCGCCAGATTTTACGGCAGGTAGTGTTTCCAGCAGTTTGTCATCAGCGTGTAGGTATACAGTAGTGGATGTCTTTTGCAATGTCTATACAATATGTCACATTTACGTTCAGGGTCAACTGCCAGAGCATGCACCATTCATCAATTCTCTGGAAATCATTCTGCAAATCGTTACTATCTTCTGGAGTTGCTACTTTGTTATAGACAACCGCATCATCTGCGAACAGCCTTAGAGAGCGTCTGAAGTTTTCTACTAGACCATTTACATATATTGTGAATAGTAACGGTCCTATCACACTTCCATGTGGTGCACCGGAAATTACCTTTACATCTGTCGATTTTGTTCCGTTGAGAGCGACGTGTTGAGTTCCGTCCGCAAGGAAGTTTTGAATCCAGTCAAAAATGTGCTCCGATACTCGATAAGCTCGTTTTTTTTCGCCAAATGGCAGTGCGGGACGGTGTAAAATGCCTTATTAAAGTCAAGGGACACGGCATCTACCTGAGCGCCGATGTCCACGGCAGTGTGGATCTCATGGAGGAACGGAGCGAGCTGAGTTCCGAAGGATCTCTGTTTGCAGAATCCAAGTTGATTTTTATAGAGCAGTTTTTCCTTTCCCAAGAACGTCATAATTCTTGAATATAAAACGTGTTCCATAGTTCTAGAACAGATTGACGTCAACGATATACGCCTATAATTGTGTGCATCTGTCCTAATGCCATTCTTAAAAACGAGAATGACCTGCGGTTTCTGCCATTCGCTAGGTGCCATTCGTTGTTCAAGCGATCTACGATAAATTACTGCTAGAAGTGGAGCAAGTTGTTTAACATAATTTTTGTATGGTCTTATAGGCGTCTCATCTTGTCCTGACACCTTCCCACTATTAAACAATTGTAGTTGTTTTTCTATTGCGTGATCGGTTATCTCTATATCTGCCATTTTGACGTTCGTACGAAAATTGAAAGGAGGGACAGTGATACGATCTTCCGCGGTGAAACAAATTCGGAAGATCGAATTCAGTATTTCGGCCTTCTCTCTGCCATCTTCCGTTTCGTGCCAGTACGGTTACTGAGTGAATGAATAGATGATTTTGACCCACTTACTGATTTTCCATACGATCAAAATCTCTTACGGTTTAAGTTAGATCGATTGACAAAGTTTTACTTTGAACACCTACGCTTCTCTCATTGCTCTCCTTACGTTCATTTTCGCTTCGTTCCGCTTTTGTTCGTTAGCTGGGCCTTTACTTCCCTTGAATCTGAGGTGAAGTTCTTTTTCTTTACGTAGCAGTTTTCTAAAATGCCTATTATACCATGGTGGGTCTTTCTCATCCCTTAAGACATTACTCGGAACATTTGTCTAGGGCATATTGCACGATTCCTTTGAATTTTTTCCATTTGTTTTCCACATCTTCGTCGTCACCACCGAATATTTTATGCTGACTGTTCAGCTACTCTGAAGTTTGTATTCTGTCCCTCTTGCTATGCAAAAATATCTTCCTATCTTTCTTAATATTCTTTGTCAGACCCTTTGTCATAGATGCTACCACAGTCTTATGATCACTGATACCTTCGTCTACGTTAACTGAATCGGTAAGTTCAGTTCTGTTCGTTGCCAGGAGCACTAAGACGTTACCCTCACGAGTTGGTTCTTTAACTGTCTGCTCAAAGTAATTTTCGGACAAGACGTCCAGAACAATGTCACACGAATCCCTATCTCTGGCATCAGTTCTAATAGCATGACACTCCCAATCTATACCTGACAAGTTGAAGTCACCCCCTACTACAATGGCATGATCAGGAAAAATTTTAACGATATTCAGCAAGTTCTGTATGAAGCGCTCTAGCACTAGGGATCCTGACCCAGGCGGTCTGTAAAAGCATCCAGTTATCATTTTTGGCCGATCTTTGATACTTCTCGCAGATTAATTCCCAATCGGAATCCGTGATAACCTCGCTACATTTTATCGAATTATTTACTGCGATAAATACGCCGCCATCATTGTCGACTAACCTATTCGTAAGATAAATATTCCAATCTGAACTTAGGATTTCGTTGTCATTACCGTCTGGTTTTAACCAACTTTCTGTTCTTAATACTATCCGTGCTTTATAACCTTCAGAAAGCGATACTAATGCAGGGACCCTTCCTTGGATGCTCCAGCCGTTTACTAAAATCTTACCAAACTTTTCTGTCTCTGATCTGCGACGACGAACGTTCTCTGAGGACACTGTGGCTAATTTATCAGGCAAATCGTCTTTTATCCCAAAGGAGGGTTTCTATAGCCTAAAAAAGCCCCACCTGCACGCCACACGTGTTCTGCTACTCTAGTAGCCGCTTCCTGCGTGTAATGCAAGCCCAACCTATTAAGGGGAACCCTGCAAATCTGCACCCAGTAGCGGAGTTCGAGAAAGTTGCATCCGATACCGTGGCCGAGTCGTCTAAGCCTCTGGTTTAGACATTCCACTCTGCTCCAAACCAGAGGACCGCGATCAACCCTGAGAACGAGGCTACAAATAGACAACTTTGCCTCCAACCCGCGTGCGATGCTAGTTGCAGTCACCAAATCAGCCATCCACGGAAAGGAGACGAGGATACCCTCAGAACCCAAGCAGCAGGCGTCATTCGTGCCGACAATTGCAGCCGGTTGCAACCAGTGCACTCGATAGCTGCCGGCAGGGCCTCTTCCACATTACATCTACATCTACTACATCTGCACACATACTCCGCAATCCACCATACGGTGCGTGACGGAGGATACCTCGTACCACAACTAGCATCTTCTCTCCCTGATCCACTCCCAAACAGAACGAGGGAAAAATGACTGCCTATATGCCTCTGTACGAGCCCTAATCTCTCTTATCTTATCTTTGTGGTCTTTCCGCGAAATATAAGTTGGCGGCAGTAAAATTGTACTGCAGTCAGCTTCAAATGCTGGTTCTCTAAATTTCCTCAGTAGTGATTAACGAAAAGAACGCCTCCTTTCCTCTACAGACTCCCACCTGAGTTCCTGAAGCATTTCCGTAACACTCGCGTGATGATCAAACCTACCAGTAACAAAGCCCGCTTCTGAATTGCTTCTACGTCCTCCCTCAATCCAACCGGATAGGGATCCCAAACACTCGAACAGTACTCAAGAATAGGTCATATTAGTGTTTTATAAGCGGTCTTCTTTACAGATGAACCACATCTTCCCAAAATTCTACCAATGAACCGAAGACGACTATCCGCCTTCCCCACAACTGCCATTACATGCTTGTCCCACTTCATATCGCTCTGCAATGTTACGCCCAAATATTTAATCGACGTGACTGTGTCAAGCGCTGGCACTCTTTCCCGCCTTACCTGCTATTTCTGTGAGGAGCTCCATCACCCTCCTAGCATTGGAGCTCCCAATGAATGACAAGCAAATCCACCCTCTGCACGTATCCGGACTGGTCAGGAAAATCGGCTCCTCAGAGTGCATGCCCATCCATAAATAAAAAAAACTGTGCAAACATCTTTTCTGCAGCTTCTGTCGGCCATTGGACATTATCCACCCTGTACTCTGGGCACAGTTTAGAGCGTTGTTGCTTTTAAGAAAAAACTGAAACATTTCCTTTTGTCAGGCCAACAGCCTTGCCTCAGTGGTAAGACCAGTTCCCATCAGCTCATCGAAGTTAAGCGCTCCCGTGCTGGGCTAGCATTTGGATGGGTGACCGTCCGGTCTGCCGAGCGCTGATGGGAAGAGGGGTGCACTCAGCCCTTGTGAGGCAAAACTGAGGAGATACTTGACTGAGAAGTAGCGGCTCCCGTCTCGTAAACTGATATACGGCCGGGAGAGCGGCGTGTTGACCACATGCCCCTCCATATCCGCATCCAGTGACGCCTGTAGGCAGTGGATACACAGCGGCACGTCGGTACCGTTAGGCCCTCATGGCCTGTTCGGGTGGAGTTTAGTTTATTTTATTACCTTTTGTCAACGTCACAATTTTCCCTAAAAATTAACACGTCTGACTAGCTTTCCCTCCATAAAAAAATAAAACAAGTAACTTATTCTTCTCTCATGTATTCTTGATTTGTCAGTCAGTGACGCCGCTTTCTCTTCCTTCCTCTTCAGTATTTGTGCTTCCACCACGTTCCTCTTTCTCTTCTCCACTCCACCGATCACTATCAATGCTGCCACTGTCCTCTGTTTAAATACAGTCTCCGATTATAACAATCTGGGCACCATTATGTAATACGGAATTGATCACTAGGTGTCATGAGCAACGGACCTACCAGTGTTGTTGTTGTTGTGGTCTTCAGTCCAGAGATTGGTTTGATGCAGCTCTCCATGCTACTATATCCTGTGCAAGCTTCTTCATGTCTGAGTAACTACTGCATCCTACATCCTTCTGAATCTGCTTAGTGTATTCATCTCTTGGTCTACCTCTACTATTTTTACCCTCCAAGATACCATCCAATACTAAACTGGTGATCCCTTGGTGCCTCAGAACATATCCTACCAACCGGTCCCTTCTTTTAGTCAGGTTGTGCCACAATTTCCTCTTCTCCCCAATTCTATTCAGTACCACCTCAGTAATTACGTGATCTACCCATCTATCTTTATCATTCTTCTGTAGCACCACAGTTCGAAAGCTTCTATTCTCTTCTTGTCTAAACTATTTATCGTCCATTTTTCGCTTCCATTCATGGCCACACTCCATACAAATACTTTCAGAAAAGACTTCCTGACACTTATATCTATACTCGACGTTAACAAACTTCTCTTCTTCAGGAACGCTTTTCCTGCCATTGCCAATCTACATTTTATATCCTCTCTACTTCGATCATCATCAGCTATTTTGCTCCCCAAATAGCAAAACTCGTGTACTACTTTAAGTGTCTCATTTCCTAATCTAATCCCCTCGCATCACGTGACTTCATTCGACTACATTCCATTATCCTCGTTTTGCTTTCGTTGATGTTCATCTTATATCTTCCTTTCAAGACACTGTCCATTCCGTTCAACTGCTGTTCCAGGTCCTTTGCTGTCTCTGACAGAATTACAATGTCATCGACGAACCTCAAAGTTTTTATTTCTTCTCCATGGATTTTAATTCCTGCTCTAAATTTTTCTTTTGTTTCCTTCACTGCTTGCTCAATGCACAGATGGAATAAGATCGGGGATAAGTTATAATCCTGTCTCGCTCCATTCTGAACCACTGCTTCCCTTTCATGTCCCTCGACTCCTATAACTGCCATCTGGTTCCTGTATAAATTGTAAATAGCCTTTCGCTCCCTGTATTTTACCCCTGCCACCTTCAGAATTTGAAAGGGAGTATTCCAGTCAACATTGTCAAAAGCTTTCTCTAAGTCTACAAATGCTAGAAACGTAGGTTTACCTTTCCTTAATCTATCTTCTAAGATAAGTGGTATGGTCAGTATAACCTCGCGTGTTCCAATATTTCTACTGAATCCAAACTAATCTTCCCCGAGTTCGGCTTCTGCCAATTTTTCCATTCGTCTGTAAGGAATACGTGTTAGTATTTTGCAGCCATGACTTATTAAACTGATAGTTCGGTAATTTTCACACCAGTCGACATCTGCTTTCTTTGGGACTGGAATTATTATATTCTTCTTGTAGTCTGAGGGTATTTCGCCTGTCTCATACATCTTGCCCATCAGATGATAGAGTTTTGTCATGGTTGGCTCTCCCAAGGCTATCAGTAGCTCTGATGGAATGCTCTATATTCCCGGGGCCTTTCTTTGACTTAGGTCTTTCAGTGCTCTGTCAAATTCTTCACTCAGTATCAGATCTCCCATTTCATCTTCATCTAGGTCCTCTTCCTTTTCCACAATATTTCCCTCAAGTACATCGCCCTTGTATAGCCCCTCTATATACTCCTTCCACCTCTCTGCTTTCCCGTCTTTGCTTAGGGCTGAGCTCTTGATATTCATACAGATGGTTCTCTTTCCGCCAATGGTCTGTTTAATTTTCCTTCAGGCAGTATCTAAGTTACCCTAGTGATATATGCCTTACCTCCTTACATTTCTCTTCTAGCCATGCTTAGTCATTTTGCACTATCTGTCGATCTCATTTTTAAGACGTTTGTATTCCTTCATTTACTGCAGTTTTATATTTTCTCCTTTCCTCTATTAAATTGTCGCTCCTGGTAGCTGTGTGGTCAGCACAATCCCTAGGCCCGGGTTCGATTCCCAGCTGGGTCGGAGATTTTCTCCGCTCAGGGACTGGGTGTTGCGTTGTACTCATCATCATCATTTCATCCCCATCGACGCGCAAGTTGCCGAAGTGGCGTCAAATCGAAAGACTGGCACCCGGCGAACGGTCTATCCAACGGGAGGCCCTAGTCACACGACATTTACATTTATCTATGAAATTCAGTATCTCTTCTGTTACCCAAAGCTCTCTGCAACCTCTGATTCTTTCAGTTTATCCAGGTCCCATCTCTTTAAATTCCTACCTTTTTCCGGCCGGCCGGGGTGGCCGAGCGGTTCTAGGCGCTACAGACTGGAAACGCGCGACCGCTACGGTCGCAGGTTCGAATCCTGCCTCGGGCATGGATGTGTGTGATGTCCTTAGGTTAGTTAGGTTTAAGTAGTTCTAAGTTCTAGGGGACTGATGACCTCAGAAGTTAAGTCCCATAGTGCTCAGAGCCATTTGAACCATTTGAACCTACCTTTTTTCCAATTTCTTCAGCTTTAATCTACAGATCATAACCAATAAATTTTGGTCAGAGTCCACATCTGCCACTGGAAATGTCTTACAGTTTGAAACCTAGTTCCTAAATCTCTGTCTTATCATTATATGATCTATCTGAAATCTTCCAGTGTCTCCAGCCCTCTTCCATGTATACAACCTTCTTTCATGATTCTTAAACGAAATGTTAGCTATGATTAAGTTATGCTCTGCGCAAAATTCTACCAGGTGGCTTCCTCATTCATTCCTTACCCCAAGCCCATTTTCACCTACTACTTTTCCTTCTCTTCATTTCCCTACTATCGAATTCCAGTCACCCACGACTATTAAATTTTCAACTCCCTTAACTATCTGAATAATTTCTTTAATCACATCATATATTTCTTCACTCTCTTCATCATCTGCGGATATAGTGGTCATATAAACTTGTACTACTGTGGTAGGCGTGAGCTTCGTGTCTGTGTTGGCTGCAGTAATGCGTTCACTATGCTGTTTGTAGTAGCTAACCCGCACTCCTGTTTTTTTATCCGTTTTTAAACCTACTCCTGCATTACCCCTGTTTGATTTTGTATTTATAACCCTGTATTCACCTGACCAGAAGTCTTGTTCCTTATGCCACCGAACTTCACTAATTCACACTATATCTAGGTTTAACCTATCCATTTCTCTTTTTAAATTTTCCAACCTACCTGCCGATTAAGGGATCTGACAGTCCACGCTCCGATCCGTAGAACACCAGTTTTATTTCTCCTAATAACGATGTCCTCCTGAGTAGTCCCCGCCTGGAGAACCGAATGGGGGACTATTTTACCTCCGGAACATTTTGCCCAAGAGGATGCCATCATCATTTAACCATACAGTAAAGCTGCATGCCCTCGGGAAAAATTACAGCTGTAGTTTCCCCCTGCTTTCAGCCGTTCGCAGTACCAGCGCAGCAAGGCCGTTTTGGTTAATGTTACAAGGCCAGATCAGTCCATCATCCTGACTGTTGCCCCTGCAACTACTGAAAAGGCTGCTGCCCCTCTTCAGGAACCACACGTTTATCTCGCCTCTCAACAGATACCCCTCCGTTGTGGTTGCACCTACGGTACGGCTATCTGTATCGTTGGGGCACGCAAGACTCCTCTGAAACGGCAAGGTCCATGGTTCATGGGGCGGGGGGGACCTACCAGTACAAATCGAAAAACGGAGTCTTGTGATGTCAGTAGAATGGGTAAGCCAGGAGAATTCGATGACTTCGAGCGTGCACTAATCATTGGATGTCACTTGAGTAAAAAAACTCACCAGGGATATTTCAGCCCCTTCAACTTCTCATGTCGACTGTTGATGTTATTGTGAAGCGGAAAAGCGAAGGAAAATAAACCACAGCTGAACCAAGACACGGCAACCAGGCAGACGTCGTGTTGTGACGGACAGAGACCGTGGAGCGCTGCAGAGAGTGATTGTAAAAAAACTGCGTGAAGTCAGCAGGATTCACTGGTGAGCTCCACAGTGCTACCTGTGGTCGCGCTAGCACGATGACTCACCGCAGGGAGTTAAAAAGAATGGGGTACAGTGGTCGAACAGCTCGTGATCAGCCTCATATTTCTGTAGTCAGTACTAAACGACGCCTGAGATGATACAAAGCGCGACGCTACCGGACAGTGGACGACTGGAAACGGGTGATTTGGAGTGTCGAATCACATTATAGCCTGTGGCAATCCGATAGAAGCGTTTGGGTTTGGGGAATGCCTGGAGAAATGTTGCATGCCATCATGCCAATGCAGTACGGTGGAGGCGGCCTTACGATAGGGGGTAATTTTTTGTAGTTAGTGTGTGGTTCCCTTATTGCGCTTAAGAAAAAGCTGAATGCAGAGGGTTGTAAACACGTTCTACCTCATGTGTTCATTGAAAAGCAGAGGAACAGTTCGAAGACGATGACTTTTTGTTCAAGCAATAACAATGTACCCTGTCGTAAAGCAGCATTAGCGAGGCAGTGGTTTGTGGACAGCAACGTGCCTGAATCGACGAGCCTGCCCAGATACTCTACATGAACCCTTTGGAATACCTCTGTCAAGAGTTTCGCTCCAGACCACAGTGACCAACATCACTACCTTCCCTGGTTTCGGCTCTTGAAGAAACGTGATTGCCATTTCTCCGCAGTCTTTCAGACACCTCACTGGAAGTGTGGCCAGCAAAACTCAAGCCTTCATAAAGGCAAAGGGTAGACATACCCCATATAAATGTCCACCAATAGATGTTCGGATTCTTTTGATCAGATGGTGTATACCTGATGTCACCTGGCTTTGTTATTCTACTTTCCATGAACTAATACTGACTCTGATTTTTTATACTATAGCTAGTACTGCTTGGTGCGTTTTGTTACAGTTATTTCCTAGTTCAAATGGTTCAAATGGCTCTAAGCACTATGGGACTTAACATCTGGGGTCATCAGTCACCTAGACTTAGAACTACTTAAACCTAACTAACCTAAGGACATCACACACATCCATGCCCGAGGCAGAATTCGAACCTGCGACCTTAGCAGGCGCGCGGTTCCGGGCTGAAGCGCCAAGAACCGCTCGGCCACAGCGACTCGCTACTTCCAAGTATTGTATCCCACATTAAATCTACTTCTCCTTATGATGTATCGTTACGTGAATATGACATAAAATACGAGTATTTAGGAAACCTGATTACGTGTAGGAGAAGAGACTGATGGCCCAAATCTTTTCAGGATAATTAAATCATCAATAACAAAAATTATTGTTGATTTTTTTTGTCACGCCCAATCCCGACACCGCATTACTGAGTGCGAAACGTGAATCATCGCGCTACACATAAGTATAACGTGTTGTGGTATGTCAGTTGAATATTTACTCTCAATCAATGATTTATATGGAACAATATCGTATGCCCTGAAAATATATCCTTGGGCTATCCTCAGAGGATACTATTGTGGACAGTTCACCAGAATGTGCTCTTTCGGAAAACACACTATGATTTCGAGTGTGTGTAAGCAGAAAGAACGCTTCGACACCATAAACGTGTCTTTTGTCTGAATGAGTCAACGCAGAGGAGTTCCATGGTTCGGAACGCGTGACGTTCTTCACAAGCTCAAAGTACTTTTAGGCGCCACCGCAGTTATAAAAATGTCCATCAACAAAATAGATGTAAATATTTATCTTTGTGTTCGACTGTGAAGTCTAAGTCCTCAGGTTCACTATTCCAAAATTACTGGTGATTAATTTTAATAAAAGACTTTTATACCTCACACAGACGTCTGGTTCTTAACAGAGCTCCGCAACTAAATCCCCTACTATTTGTAAACAATGCTACTCACATGCAGCATTAAGTCGTTATTTGTAGGTCAAAAGACATTTTAAGTTGTGTTATTCTTTCTTTGCTGAAGGGCAAATGCAAATTATAAGCACGTACACTGAAGCTGCAATACCATTAAGGATAGCAAATACAATTTTGCTTATAGTGAGTATACTGCGCTGGTAGACGTCGTTCCTTGTAGCACAACTCATAAAACTATCTTCTCACAATCAAACAGCACAGAGATGTGAGATCTAAAACAGAAACCTGTTGCATAGGAAAAATATGAGATTAAGTTTGAGTGTGTTTGGGGTGTACAGATCCATAGCGTTGTAGACAACGGAGCTCAGGTTGATGCCGCATTCCTTCATTCTGAACGTAAGTAAATGTAACATATTGCCCATACGTAGAAAAGAAATCCACTACTATGTAACTAAACTGTGGCTAGAAGGAGTGTCTCCAGTAAAATACCTAGAGTAACTATCTGGAGCTACTTTAAGTGGAATGACCATATGAAACGTATGGTAGGAATAGTAGATAATAAGAATCTTAAGGAAATGTAACTTATGCACGAAATAAGTGGCCTACAATCCCCTTGTTGCACCGATTCTTGAGCATTGCTCGTCAATCTGGGATCCTTACCAGGTAGGACCGATTGAAGAGGAGAGAATATCCAACGGAGAACAGTACATTTCGTCACGGGATCGTTTAGGCGATGCGAGAATTTTACAGAGACACTAAACAAACTCCAGTGACCGACGTTAAAAGAAAGGCGTTGGTAGGGTTCCTGGTCTTAACTTAGGATCCACTTAGCAACTAATGAATACACGAAACCCTCCGTTGCCAAATTTACCTTTATTGTAATTTTAATTAATGTGGAAGCCATAAACACCCCAAACATTGAGCCAAAAACTGAGCATCTAAAGGCTACTTAAAAAAGGAATAAAATCTTGTTTCTACAAGATGAGAATACAACGTCCCAATTCGGACCTCGCTAACACTTAAATTTTACTGACATTAAATGTAACAAGATAAATAATCACACATGTGACGAGAACAAATGAATAATACTATCAATCTTTACAGATGAGAATACAACTATATCCACTAAGGTTCGCGCCCTGGCAAGGGAGATACTTAACTTCAACATATAAGGTGATTACAGTAAGCCCTAATTCCACTCGACAAACGTAGAAACGATATAAGTGAGACAAATGTACTGAAGGCGGATAGCCGGATGTGCCGTAGTAAAAAGGGGCACTATCAACCCCGTCAGGACGCGACCCCCGTGAACACGTCAGTTTCAGCTACCTGCAACATACAGAGAGTCATTTGTAGCTTCTTAAAAACAATTAACATTGAAAGGCATAACGCGTAAAACACTAATAAAATACAAACGACTACTTCGCAGAACTAGCTCCTCTTTAGACAAAGCAAACAGCAGAATATTAAGAACACGTAAAATACTTCTAACCTATAATAAACTAAGGTACCACGTAATAGAATATTGTCTTGAGCTCATAGAATATTCAGTTTGACTTGCCTGTTTATAGGTCTTACAACTTAACAGTGTCAGCTTAAGCAAACCCGCGAATACAAAATTCGAAATATGACAGGAATAATGATTGAAGCCACTGACAATGCTAGGCTACCACACAGAGAAGACAATAGTAATTTACAGCGGCACACAACCGACCTTACATCTCCAATTTAGTATAATCAGAATAAACAATTTTGTGTATAATAATTATTCCCAGTACCATGACAACCTCCGAATAACACTTATTACCCAAGGTAGGTGCTGGTATCGAAAGGCACCTTTAGTAATACAGAGTTCGAGTGTATTCACTTATTGGAAGAGTTTCAACTTTACATCCCTTTTCACATAGCTCTCTGTTTACACACTTCTATAACTTCTGCAACTAAAGAAGGTCATATAAATTCACATATAACTGACACAAATTTAAGCAGAATAAAACTCTACCCTAGTATGGCGCAAATGACTTCCTTTGCTTTACACGTGGGATATCTTCACCATTCAGTATTCCCGAAATATATTCAACAACGCGTGAGAGAAAGACGTCGCCGTGGTATCAGCTATTTACTTCACATAATTTCCTGCACAGACACAAGGCAGACAAAGCATTTTCACATGCAACAGCGGCGAGCATCACACATTTCCTCCGTCACGCCATAGGCACATCTCAATTTCAATGACCAGTAATAAAAACCTATACATACCCTCGTAGCAGAAAAGCCCCAAAACACTACAGTGCACCACCGCGATACCAAAACCGAGGTCCCATCAAGTCACTGCCAGGATCTCTCGCTGACCCTGCCCATAGCGTACAGGCGTCGTACCACAGGCCTCACGGTAAACGTCATCAAGCCACCTCCGACCCTGCGAATTCACTCTGCTGTCTCTTTTCTCACCCCGTTAATCCCCCGACCACAGGCCTGAATCGCGGAAGGCAAAGAAGGTGACCCTATAATCGAAGGCAGCGCTGCCATTCTAAGTGCGAGAACACTGGCGCCAGCCGCGCCACGGCTCAGGCGTTGTGCAACTCAGAGAGGTTTACTATCGAAATTTCCGGATAGCACTTTCCGGGAATAGTTAGGCAACTTATTACTTCCTCCCACATACATTTCGTGAAATTACCACGATGACAAATTGAAAGAACTGGAGCTAATACAGGAGCTTACTGACAACTAGTCTTCCAAAGTGCCCATTCACGAATGGAACAGAGAAGAGGAATCAGTTAGTGGTACCAGAGGTACCTTCTGCTACACACCAAAAGGTGACTTGCGGAATATAGATGCACGGTAAATGTAGAGGTAGCTGGGAGCTCTGGCAACAAAAATGGCTTACCATGGGTGGGCATCGAATCGAACTGAGCTTGTATGATAAATGTATATACGTGGTTCCACATTGCTTGAATTCTATGCCAGATTTCTTCATTCGTAGTGGCTGGCAAGTGATGCTGTATCAATTTCTCGACAACTCGTCGCCAGATGTGGACAGTGGATTAGAAATATAGACAACGTACTGGCCAGATCGATAGCTGAACAGCCCGTGTATCAAGGTAGGTCCGAGCAACACAGTCTTACGTTAACGATTTGAAAGGTAACGTCACGGAGACTTCGAAGGCCTTAGCTAGTCAAAAATGTAATCCCTACTATCTAAATTACCGACTACCCGAGCAGAAGTGATCGCTTTATGTACCCAATGGCACCCACATACCAGCATATCGGCGCTGGGTCCATAGGGAGATGACTCATTCCATCTGGCAACTTCGTTCTCTTCGGAGCCTCCACACATAGATACGTCCATCGTGATACTATACCCAGAACCGACACTCGTCCTAAAAGGTGGCATTGGGCCAATGTGTCTAACGTTGTCAGTGGGTACACCAAGGTGGTGATTCCGGCTCCCCACGCAGATCTAGGTCAGTCATGTCTGCCTGCCGTGACGTCATTGAGGAGACCGCACATTTTCACTAGCTGCAGGCGCCAAGTAGTAATTGTTTATAGAATGTGGGCAGTGCTGTGGTTTAGGTTGTCACTATCCCTTTTAGTGAGAACTGACTACCTTGTGAAATTATTTGAGCAAGCATAATTGTAGTATCACTCAAAAACACAGCCCACAAAACACAAGATGTTATGTTTCATCGCTTTCTGGAAACACCGAATCTAATCCTCATTCAGCCGCAATAGTAGCAAACAAGTAAAATGAGAATCTGAGGAAATTACTATTAACACTGTAGTTAAAACTAATGGCCGAGTCACGTCTTACAGAATTATGAAATGAAACATTACACAGTAACGACGTAAAAGCTGTTTTGTCACAGCGTTTTACACCAGGACACATTGTATGTTTATGTAGGAAGGGGAAGCTTGTTATCTAGACCACAATCTTCTGCCTTTGTTGAAAATTCAATGGAAGCAGAGGCAACTGGCTGAGTTCTATGCTCGGCAATTATAGCACCAACAGATAAATGAAAAGAGTTCGCATTCCTGGTGAGTGTTGTATGGAGCAGACTGCCTCTGTTTTCAGAGCATTAGTCATTATGCAAGACGCTCCCATGTTACTTACAGGCTGTGAAGAAACATATAGAATCATCAAATACATAACACATCACCATGCTGAATACAGTGTAGCAAAACCGTTAGCATTCAAAACAGCGTGCAGTCGTCTCGGAAAGGATAAATACAGCCTGTGTGGTTTTCGAGGGATCCTTATACCAGTCTTCCTGCAAAATAGTGGCACAGTGAAGTGATGACGATGGAGGAAGATACCAATCACATACCCTTCTCTCCAAAGTAGACCACAAAGACTCAACAATACCGAGATCTGGTGGCTCTGATGATCAGGGTAGATGCGACAGTTCATCCTCGCGCAGATAAAACCAGTCGTGGACGACGCGAGCTGTGTAAACAGGGTCCGTGACACCTTGGAACACAGCATCACTATTGGGGAACATACATTGTATCATGGGATGGTACTGATCAGTGAAAACTGTCACATAATCGATGGCAGTAAAGCGACCTTCTAGAGTAACTGTGGCCCATGGAATACCATGACATGACTGGCCAGATCATAATCGAAACCCGCCATCTTTCGCTCTTGGGATGTAAATTCAGCCAGAAGGTGAAAACAGTTTGACACAAGACTCATACGACCAAATAACATTCTTCCATAGCTCTACAGTCTAGGTTTTATGGCCTACAATTCCTTCCTTATGGAGGTAACTTCGTGTTGGTTTGGTGCTGACAGGGTTCACGAGTACGGCACTAAGTTTTGCAGTTGTCATCTCTTACTTTTCGTCACAGTCCCTTCAATGGCCGTCTGATACGATCACTCGATGCACACTTTCATCTGCTTTGTGCCTTAGCCGATGATGCTTACGCTTTTTCTGCATGCGATATAAATCTCCAACACGACGTCTCGTGAAACACTTAAACACTTCGTCTAGCTTACCTGCGGAAACACCCACTACACGAGCACCAATAACTGGCTTTCTATTTCACTTATCTCCGACAAAACGCACTCACCTACATCTGCACCTGCGTCAATGCGGTACCTCGAATCTAATACATTTTCTTCAGAAGATACTTCACAGTTTGCACAGAGTGACATAAAAGTTTCTGTCGGCTATCCACACACATTGGCGTGCACGCCCAGTAATATTAGGTGCGCCTCTGAAATATGGTACGCAGTTGAAAGTCCGCCCTTCATAAGACCCAGTAGATTTTACATTAACTTCTTTATCTTGGTCATGCCATTTGGCAGAAACAGCCTTTTGTCTAGTCGGTGAATTCTATGCAGTTGCAGCAATGGTCACATTACAGGATACGCATACTATTCCGTAGCGATCCGTACGATTTGAAAAAATACTTTTTATTTGATGTTAGCCTAAGTTCCTTCCACACTTTCAAGTTTTTCACTGCTGTAGTACCCTTGTCGCCACTGTAGAGTCTTGTACCATGAAAGCCAGGGAGAGGACGTGGTTATGGGTGGCCGGTATCACCTTTCCACAACACAAATGCACGAGTGGATTAACACGATTCTTTATTTACATGAACAGGAAACTACCTATCTTCAATAGTCCATGTTTTGTGGTACAAACTCTTCTGTTCAAAAAATGGTTCAAATGGCTCTGAGCACTATGGGACTTAACATCTGTGGTCATCAGTCCCCTAGAACTTAGAACTACTTAAACCTAACTAACCTAAGGACATCACAAACATCCGTGCCCTAGGCAGGATTCGAACCTGCGACCGTAGCAGTCGCGCGGTTCCGGACTGAGCGCCTAGAACCGCTAGACCACCGCGGCCGGCACTCTTCTGTAATAGTCCTTTTGCAGACAATA
Organism: Schistocerca nitens; assembly: GCF_023898315.1. Taxonomy (NCBI): domain Eukaryota; kingdom Metazoa; phylum Arthropoda; class Insecta; order Orthoptera; family Acrididae; genus Schistocerca; species Schistocerca nitens. The sequence goes on from NC_064622.1 coordinate 249,235,192, forward strand.
CCGGTAATCTTGCTATTACCCTTTTCTGGACGCTATGTACTGGTGTAACCTGTGTTGAACTACGCCGCTCCGCCAATGAATGACAGACGCCAACTGGAGTAGTTAGTTCGTGAGTCAGTGACTGAGTGACTGAGCTAGTTCAAAAATGGTTTAAATGGCTCTAAGCACTATGGGACTTAACATCTGGGGTCATCAGGCCCCTAGGCTTAGAACTACTTAAACCTAACTAACCTAAGGACATCACACACATCCATACCCGAGGCAGGATTCGAACCTGCGACCGTAGCAGCAGCGTGGTTCCGGACTGACGCGCCTAGAACCGCTAGGCCACAGTGGCAGGCGACTGAGCTAGTGACTGAGGCCCTCCAGTCAGCTGCTGCTGCCTAAATACCTCCGGTCGAGAGGGCGTTGGCGGCAAGTTTCTTGCGAGTCTGTCTCTGGCCTCTCTTGATAGGTGCGCTTGATAGAGCGCTTACTATCTTTCCACATCTTTGCCGACCGGTGTGCTGGCGACAGATTTACACCGGCACAACTGCCATGTTGCAAGCCACAGTTACAACATTTAGATTCTTCTGTTTTGCTTACCATTGTTCCTATGAGCTCACTACCCAATGTAATGTCGAAGTCTCAATATAACTGCTGCTTCCATGCCGCAAATATCCTGCAGGGCAACATCAGTTGAAGTATCATCTCAGTAGATGTAAGTTGTTCGACTATAGATGTTCTTTTACCGAAGATAAGCTCGCATACTTCTCAAAGGTCTTAAACAGCTCGCCACCAGCTCTAATTGAACTGCCTCGTCCATGTTGGTGCATTGAACGGCAGTACAAAGGGTACTTCTCTTTCCTGTAACAACTTTCTGCTATGGAATAAGCCAACGCAAATTACAGAAACTGTATTCCCTGTTGATTATGCATCAGACTAAGTTTTAATTTAACTGTAATTCATACTATAATAATGGAAGAAATAGCAGAGAAGATACCTTACTTCTAATTATTGTGTTCAGTAGCTCAGCATGTCCCAGTAAAGATGTGGCACTCAGTGCACTGAAATAACTGCAGGATACATTGTGTTCAAATGCAAGAATATTTACTGTTCACTGGGAGGTCGAAGAAGAAGCTATCAGCCTGCTATAAAATAACTCGCGAACCACATCTGAATGACTGTGACTTTCAGACGAGGTCTCACATAAACATCACCAGAATGACAGAGTACGTTGGTAGAGTCTATTTTCGAAAATATCATTTCAAATAGTTCTTTATCAACTTGCGTAACATACTTAATATGAAACAGTACTATCGAGTTCTTTCTTTTTCTCCATTCCCCACACTTGATAGTCGGGCGGGCTGTTTTACTACAAACTTCGTTCTTTTTAGCAAAATGTCGCAGCAGGCTGAGAGTGCGGCACAGTGAAAGTGGCTCCAAATTGGAAAGATTGTTACAATGTTTCTGCGGACAGGTCCACTGCCTGACTAAAAATTCATCAAATGATTGTTCGATCCAGCACAGCAGATCAAACAATAACTTCCTGTCCTCTCTGGGGCCGTTGAGATCTTGCATAGCACTCACGAGGGGGGGCCACGACGTTTGGAACGCGGAATTTCTGCAAATTTCGTACGCTCGTAGTACTCCCTGAGGACAACAAAATGTGTAAGCAGTAGCGCTTACTCCTCAAGCGTTACTGAGAAAATCGCAAGATAAATTCGGTCGTCAAATATATACCTGTGCTTGGCCATTTTTACCATGAAGCGGCGGCAGCCGCGTGGTTAGCGTTCGAGCCCCAGTGACCACTGGATCGCTGGATCGAGTCCCGTTCGTCAGTTTTTTTTTCTTTTGTATCTAACACAGTCATTTTCTTTACTATTTATATTACACTTGATATAATGGGAAAAATACGTGTAATCGGATGAACTTTTATTAAATTTACAATGTTATATGGTAGTCTACAAATTTTTACTATTACAAATAATATGATATTCATAACTATCGACTAGCCAACGATAAAACGCATAAACTGATACTGAATATGTGTGTTTGTCCGTGTCTTCAAAACTGTTCGTATTTAATCGAAAGAGAAAGAGAAATTGCTTCTCGTGAAGACGCTGTTCGTATTTAATCGAAAGAGAAAGAGAAATTGCTTCTCGTGAAGACGCTATTAAAACACGCTCGATACTGTGTGACCAATTATCAGCGCCGATATTTAAGGAGATGCTGCGTTATGCATGGTTTACTTCCACATTATCGGCAAAAAGAGAGGTTCTTGAAAATGTTAACGAGGTTTGTTTTTCTACGGAAAACCTAAAAGACCGTTTGTATGCGGAAACATAGCGTTTATTCAATGCAGCTGGTGCCGTTTAACTTTGTTTTCCATGTTTTTACGAAAAATAACATCCTGCAACTTGTAATGTAGAAGGCGACGATTAATTGTACATCTTTTGAAAGCCGTCTGAGCCGGTCAAAAATGGTGGTAACAAGTCGTTTCGGGCTCCTTCCAGGTATAAGGGACGTCTCAAATCACTGACAAGCACACATTTTCAGTATCACTTTATGCGTGTGGTAGTTTACTTGTAGATAGTTATGAATATATACTATTTGTGATTATAAAAATTTGTAGACTGCCAAATAACATTGTATGCGATTTTCTCAGTAACGCTTGAGGAGTACGCGCTACTGCTTACACATTTTGTTGTCCTCACGGAGTACTACGAGTGTACGAAGTTTGCAGTAAACCCGCGTTCCAAACGTCGTGGCTTCCCCTTGTCAGTATAGCCGTTCGGAATCCAACAATTCCATTTTCGCATAACGGTCGTGGGATCCCAAGCAAGTACCCTGTACAACAGTAAATAGTAGTCTCTGCAGGACACGGTCCTGCCAATATAGAATACCGATACGCGCTAGAAGTCGTTTCTACTTCTTCTACAAGGCGTTAACGACATCTTCTCACAAATAACCAACTGTCAAATGCTATTTCTGAATCAGAAGCTCGCTATGTGTTCTTTCTTCATATAAATGACAGAGATAACGTAACTTCTAACCATTTTGTGTGGTTATGCTACAATCCTAATCATTTGCATTTCCAGGCATGTAGAATGCCATGCAAATTTTTCTTTCCTTCCTTAATGGAGTTGCAGTTTTAATGGTCAGTAGTGCAAAAAAGTAGTCATTGTAAATGGTGTTTTTCTCAGGATGCCAATTGTTTTGGTACGGAATTTATAATTATTTGATTGAATTGCTTTTACAAAATGCAGGCAATATTGGTTAACATTAAAAGATAGCTACTTTCCACTTAAAATTTGAAATTGTGAAACAAATTTGGCGCTGCACGTCATTCTCTTGCCATTTAAGAAATACAGGGTGTTCGGAAAGTTCCGCTACAAATTTCTGGGACTTGAATAGAAACTCATGTACGGAAACTGTTTCAGTTCAGATGTGAAATGCGTCCACGTCTGCTGTGGGAAAGAGAAAAGTCTCAGGGTTGCTTGACCTGGTATGCAGTACGGCAGACAGGAGGACGTGTGCTCACTATTTGATCTTAAGTATCTGGACACCCCAAAACATACGTTTTTCATATTAGGTGTGTTGTGCTGCCACCTACTGCCACGTACTCCTTATCAGCGACCTCAGTAGTCATTAGACATTGTGATAGAGCAGAATGGGCGCTCCGCGGAACTCACGGAGCTCGAACGTAGTCAAGTGATTGGGTGTCACTTGTGTCATACATCTGTACGCGAGATTTCCACACTCCTAAACATCCTTAGGTCCACTGTTTAAAACGTGAAGGGACACGTACAGCACAAAAGCGTACAGGCCGACCTCGTTTAGTGACTGACAGAGACCTCCGACAGTGGAAGGGTGTGGGTACGGCAAATGCCCGATGAACGTCATCTACCAGCGTGTGTAGTGCCAACAGTAAAATTCGGAGGTGGTGATGTTATGATGGCGATTGAATCTCTCAACGCGATCGAGCACCTGTTCATAATGCACGGCCTGTGGCGAAGTGGTTACACGAAAATAATATCCCTGTAATGGATTGGCCTGCACAGAGTCCTGGCATAATCCTACATAACACCTTTGGGATGTTTCGGGACGCCAACTTCGTCCCACGCCTCGCCGACCGACATCGATACCTCTCCTCAGAGCAGCACTTCGTGAAGAATGGGCTGTCATTCCCCAAGAAACCTTCCAGCACCTGATTGAACGTATGCCTGCGAGAGTGGAAGCTGGACCAACACCATACTGAATTCCAGCATTGCCGATGGAGGGCGCCCTGAACTTGTAAGTCATTTTCAGCCAGGTGTCCGGATACTTTTGATCACACAATGTATGTCAGAATAAATCTTGTGGAGTCGAATGGAAAGTTTAATTTATGAGACTCCTGTAGAGGCAGAGGCACATCTGCTGGCATGAGTTTTCGCCGCTGCACTAAAGGCTGAAGAGACACCAGGCTGGATGGAGGGTGTGTACCAGAAGGTGCTTCGTAGGTACAATGTCTGTAAAACGTTGATGGTCGCCACATAGAGCCGCCATTGTAACGTGTCATACGCTGGGATCTTTCGTATTTTGGAATAATGTAAACACGTAATGATTAAATGTTAATACAAACAAATGTGCTTAAGTGATAAACGGATGTTTCGTTATATTTCCGTCCGAATTCTTGCATATGAAAATATATTCCTTTCGGGGGCATTTAGGACATCTTGCGCTGTACAGATAACTAAATGTGTAGTCCTATTGCAGTACATATGTGACGAAAGTACCATAAAAATCATCACTGATGGAGCGAATTAAGTCTCAAAGATGAGCCTTTTATTTTTTCTGTAGCCTTTTATCAACGTAGTAAGTAGTAGGGACTGACCACTAATAAGTTAAAGAGTGAATGGACATATATTCGGTCTCGGCTTTGTTAATGTACGGTTAGAGTACATGTGGATAGACATATGAGAACAGTTTCCTTAATTGTTCCCGGTTGTAGCAAGGTTTATGAAATTAGCAGTAAGACAAGCAATCGGTAAAAATTACTTGCAAACGTTAAGAACTTCAGGAATGAGTTAACGATGTGGTATTTAGTTCTGGCAGTGATACTGAAGCGGTTGAGGATGTTTTCCGTTCCAGAGAAGTCTCACGTGGGCAACAAAGCGGGTAAGAATTCTATAATTTCTATTAAAAGCAGCAATTTGCAGCTCCGCTTTCTACGTACTGGTTCACTTCTTCTCTGCACAAAAACTGCAGCACATTATGGTATAACACGTTATTGTGCTTCCTGTGATAGGTTTGCACGCTGGTCATTATATTTAGTGAATCAGTCAAGGTCCCGAGTAATACAGCGAGAGGAATATTCGGCCTGGTACAGTGTGGAGTAAAACCATACAGAATCACTACAGCGAGTGGATAATTGCACATCGATGCGAGTAAAATATGTTCTCGGGAGGCGATTGAGCCATATTGCATTCGTAGCACCTGTTACTGGGATAGCGCTGTTAGTGACTCACTGCCTCACTGTTCAGGAGGAAATTTAACCATTAGCAGTTTTTAATTGGATATCGTAATATCGTGGAAAAAATAGACAACTGACATAGTGTTTATTTTTTAAGAATATGTAGGACCTTTAGAAAGTAAGTTACACATTTCCTCTCACGCTGAGACCATTGCGCAGTAGGAACAAGTCGTCGCCAGAGAGTACATGCTTCGGGATTCCGGCAGAGACCGTTCTGTTGCGGTATGAATAGCATGTGCATTGCAGTGCGGGAGTCAAATGGCGCGGCAAGTGCAAACGTACTCAAAAGCTGAAATGCGCGGGGCAGTACCAGATTCACCGTGAAATTCTGTCGGTATGTGGACCACATGTAGTGCCTCATCCAACTGTACTGAAATGGTGCCTATCATTTGACCAAGGCTGCACAGGCGTGGGTGATTGGGTATGCAGTCGGAAAGGAGGCCGTCAACATCGACCACGGACAACAATGTCGAGGCAATCGAGGAAATCTTCGCAGCAGTCGCGGATCTTCTGACGATTATAACTAGCACACAGCGTTTCTCGAATAGCTCCCTGACCAAGAAAGGGATATCTTGTGTCGAGGAAATGAACGATTGCTCGAATGTTCCGAACGTTGTTTAGAGACTTGGTTACTATGTTGGAAAACAGTGGCGTGTATCTCTGTCACTTTGAAGTGTAGTGCAGCCTTCAGTAGGAGTTACTTGGTCCGCCATAATAATGAGTAGCGTACCCGTATTAACCACGGTTTACGTATAACTGCAGTAGTAAGTTGCACCACAGTATTTTTAGTCGAAACTGTTTGCATTGTTAACAGAACTCGCCTAAAATCACTTGTTGATATATCGTCGCATCAAACAACGTAAGCCGCTAACCGAAAAAGTCGTATAGTGAGAATTGAATTGATTGAAGATCAGTGATAACGTAGTTCACCTAGTGTTGTATTTGCGATGATATTTTATGTTTCTTTTAATAATTTTATATACAGCCAATGTGCCTTTACAGTAGATTTGTTCATGACCATGCAGATACATGGCCCTGCCAATAGGTGGTTCGCCATGTTTTACTGTGTAGTATCGTGCTAAGGATTCTGTCACTAAATTTTGTTCTCTCCAGTCTTATGAACCTAAATACGACGAATTTTAAACATCAGCTGTAATTAATCACGAGACTGTACAAGTCTGCACCTCAAGAGTGGAAACTCTCAGTTATGCTTGCCAGTAATTGATTGATCAACTACAGTGTGTACACGTCCTAAGCAAGTAGTTGTTACACAACTTTATTTCAGTTTTATGATGGAGAGCTTTATTATCCTTAAAAGTCAATCTAGTGCTTAAATAAATGAAATAAATTTTTAATGGAGGTTACTTTATATTCTGTCCGGCTGCATAGTTGGGTGGGAACGTGCTTGCTTCCCATGCAAGTGGGCCTGGGTTCGGCTCCCGGTCGGGTTGGAGATATTCTCCGCTCGTGGTCTGGGTGTTGTGCTGTCCTCATCATCATTTCACCCTCATCACCGGCGCGCAAGTCGCCCAATGTTGCGTCGAATGAAAGAAGACTTACACCTGGCGGCCGAACTTCCCCGGATCGGGCCTCCCGGCCAGCGAGGCCATACATTCTTTTTTTACCTTATAAGGAAGTAAAATAAGGCTTTAAAAAAATTACATTTTGTTGAACAGGGATCTGACAGGTCATCATTGAAGGTAGCCACAAGCGACTTTAAACCGCTCCTGAACGTACTAATGTCTCAGCAATATTATTCCCAGCCTCAAAGGAAAACCGAAAGATTAGTGGTATACAAGGAACCACATTGTAAATTGCAGATTAAACTCTCTCAGTGAGGCTCAGTCGCCTGCTTATATGTGTATACATACTGATGGATCCAGAATTCCACAAGATGAGTAAATTGGATGTCCTTACCTATACACTCAAATTCAAATTAGTAAAGCCTACAAACTGCCTAAAAATGCATCAATTTTTATGGCGGTGCCTACGGCTGTTTTTGAAACAATTACGTTCCTATCTTCAACTTCCTTCTTAAAGATATTGCCGGCCGAAGTTGCCGAGCGGTTCTAGGCGCTACAAAATGGTTCAAATGGCTCTGAGCACTATGGGACTTAACATCTGAGGTCATCGGTCCCCTAGAACTTAGAACTACTTAAACCTAACTAACCTAAGGACATCACACACATCCATGCCCGAGGCAGGATTCGAACCTGCGACCGTAGCGGTCACGTGGTTCCAGACTGAAGCGCCTAGAACCGCACGGTCACACCGGCCGGCCTAGGCGCTACAGTCTGGAACCGCGCGACCGCTACGGTGGCATGTTCGAATCCTGCCTAGGGCGTGGATGTGTGTGATGTCTTTAGTTTAGTTAGGTTTCAGTAGTTCTAAGTTCTAGGGGACTGAAGACCTCAGAAGTTAAGTCCCATAGTGCTCAGAACCATTTGAACCTTAAAGATATTTACCACGTCGACTCCCAGAGTGTTCTTAAAGTGTTCAACACCTGTTATACAGGGTGTTTCAAAAAGAATATACGCATTATAAAGTATTATTTTGTCGAAACTATCAATCGCTGCGGCTCGGCTCAGCTATTGGAGAAACGAATACATAGTCTAGTTTATGTCAATAGCCCCTAGATGTCAGTTGTCTTCTGTTTTGCTTGGTAACTGTCGTATGTTTAAAATGGCTACTCCACAGCAGAAATCATTTTGTGTTCTCGAGTTTTGGAAGTGCAATTCCGTGATTACAGTGCACAAACGTTTCAGGTTGAGGTACCAAAATGATCCTCTGAAATGGTGGAAACATTCGCAAATGGTATCGAAGGTTTCTAGATACAGGATGTGTATATGAGGAAATATCCCCATCATCTGTTTACTTGAGTCCCTTCCCCCATCTCCTCCTGTTCCTTGAACAAATACGAATACTACACGTCTCCCGCAAACTGGATGCCCCCCATCCTTTGGTTTCCCCCATCCTCTCCCACCCTAGCCCACTGCCGCACCTGTACCACAGTGTCCCACCTGGTCTCCCATCTCCACACACTCCATACCCTCACCCAAGGTGGCTTCCGCCAACTCCCCCTCCCGGATAATGTCCTCGTGCCTTCCATCTACCCCTCCTACCAGATTTAATCCCTTCTTCTTCCCCCTCTCCTCAGGGCTCCCTCTCTCCCTCCCTCTCCCCCTTCCCTTCTTCCTCCTTTTCCCCTGCCAACCATCTTCTTTCTCCTTTTCACCCCCCCCCAGTCTTCTGGCTCCTTTCCTTTTCCCCTCCACCACCCCACCCCCCTCCTCCCCCATCCTGGTTTCCCCCTACCGTCTCTCCCCCTCCATTTTCTTCCCCCCACCCTCCTACCCTTCGCCTGGTGGTAGGTCCCCTGCAATGCAGTGATTTTTAACGTTTTCGTTGTGGTGCCAGTGCTTCTCTAGTGCAATGTGCAGTGCTACTTTCCATCACCACCAACAGCGTCGCCAGCATCATTCATTTGTGTTCCCACTGTGGTGTTTCTTGGTTTTCGTGACGACTCACAGTGCTCAGTCTATGAATGTGTGTGTGGATCTCATCTATGTTGTTTTTAACTCTACCAGTTATACTCATCTGTTTTTGTGATTGTTTATTCACCAATTTATATCATTCTATGTTATATACTCTTTTCTCATGTGACTATGTTTTTCTGTAACTCTCTTGGCTGAAGAGTGGCGTATTGTGCCGCTGCCAGCCCTCCCCATTTTGGGGAGTGAAATAACAATAAAAAAATCATATGTTTACAACCCATTCTTCTTTGATGGAAACATGGTTAACTGTCAGCAGTATCTCAATATGTTACAAAACTGGTTGTTTCCGAGGTGCACTAAGACAACTTCATTTTTCAACTAGTAGGGGCACCCTCTCCCTGGAGTCGCCAAGTGTGTGAATATATGAATGAAACTCTACCGATTGTTGGATTGGTCGTCAAGGAGCTGGCGACTTAGCATGTCTCAGCTGGGCTCCACAGTCACCGGATTAGACACCCTCTGACTTCTTCCTGTGAGGTTTCATTAAAGACAAGGTTTATGTACCACTGCTCTCACAGAACCTGGGAGAGTTGAAGAACCAGATCCGTACTGCCATAACATCAGTGACGAAGGACATGCTAGCTCGAGTATGGAAGGAATTTGAGTATCGATGTGATGTTGTTCTTGTCGCTGATAGAGGACATATTGAACACATGTAATCTGAACTTGAAAGGTTCGTAAATATGTATATAAAGTTTCATATTCATATGTGTTAATGTTTAATAAATATATGCATTCGAAACACCCTGTATTTTGACTGTGGTACTGGAATATATTCGTAGTGAACGGAGAGAGCATACAATCATTCTGCTATGTGTGCATTCCAGCGCTGGCATCCGCTGGAATGAGGAAGTTGATGTCGTAGCGAAGCGAACTGCATCTACAGGAAGTGTTCTCGATTTGAACTTACCCTAGATGGATTATTTACATGAAGTCAAGAGACACAGAAAACAGCAATGGCAAGAGATGTGGAACGTGTTCCAATAAACGAAAGGCGGATACTATGCGTTACTAAAACATCAAATTCCTACAAGTTCGTGGTTTACGAGGAATCACTTGGACCAAACTATGATTTCCACCTTTGTTCCATTGAGTTTTAACCATCCTCGTTTCCTGTAAATCTGCATAGAATCAACATTTACGATTCCCGTGCATGTGAATCGAGTCAGAAGCTGATGTAAATCACATCTCGCTTTAGTGTTCAAAATTTGATAATGAACGATCAGAATCAGCGTCTTCTCTTCTGATTTCTGAAGACATTCGCCTGGATGAAGTGACTGTTAGTTCTCTTAAGACTATAGGGAAAGTTCTGAAAGACTGATATTTTCTCTTATCTGTATCACTTATTGTTCAGTTTAAGAAGTAGTATGAGTCAATAACAAAATATGTCTTGTTCATTTATCACTCTATACTGAAGAGCCAAAGAAACTGGTACACCTGCCCAATATCGAGTAGTGCCCCTGCGAGCACACAGAAGTGCCGCAACACGACGTGGCATGGACTCGACTAATGTCTGAAGTAGTGCTGGAAGGACCCGACACCATGAATCCTGCAGGGCTGTCCATAAATCCGTAAGGGTACTAGCGGGTGGAAATCTCTTATGAACAGCACGTTGCAAGACATCCCAGATACGCTCAAGAATGTTCATGTCTGGGGATGCGGAAGTGCTTAAACTCAGAAGAGGGTTCCTTGAGTCACTCTGTAGCACTTCTGGACGTGTGGGGTGCCGCATTGTCCAGCTGTAATTGCCCAGATTTGTCGGAATGCGCAATGGACATGAAAGGATCCAGTTTATCAGACAAGATGCCTATATACGTGTTACCTGTCAGAGTCTATCTAGACGTATCAGGGGTGCCATAACACTCCAAATACACACGCCCCACACTATTACGGAGCCTCCACTAGCTGGAACAGTCCCCTGCCGACATGCAGGGTCCATTCATTCATGAGGTTGTCTCCATACCCGTACACGTCCATCCGCTCCATACAACTTGAAACGAGACTCGTCCGACCAGGCAACATTTTTTCCAGTCATCACAAGTCTAATGTCGGTGTTCACGGGCTCAGGCGAGGTGTAAAGCTTTGTGTCGTGCAGTCATCAAGGGTGCACGAGTAAGCCTTCTGCTCTGAAAGCCCCTTTCGATGATGTTTCGTTGAATGGTTCGCACACTGACACTTGTTCATGGCCCAGCATTGAAATCTGCAGCAATTTGCGGAAGGGTTGCACTTCTGTCACGCTGAATGATTCTCTTCAGTCGTCGTTAGTCCCGTTCTTGCAGGATTTTTTTCCGGTCGCAGCGATGTGGGAGATTTGATGTTTTACCGGATTCCTGATATTCACGGTACACTCGTGAAATGGTCGTACGGGAAATCCCATCTCTACCTCGGGGATGCTGTGTCCCATCGCTCGTGCGCCGACTATAACAGCACATTCAAACTCACTTAAATCTGGATAACCTGTCATTGTAGCAGCAGTAACCGATCTAACAACTGCCCCAGACATTTAATGTGTTATATACGCGTTGCCGACAGCAGCGCCGTATTCTGCCTGTTTACATATCTCTGTATTTGAATACGTATGCCTATACCAATTTCTTTGGCGCTTCACTGTATTTGTTAAACATCTGTAATGGAAAATATTTGATTGGAGCTCTCAATTATCTAAATGTAGATTCGTGTATTTTCTATGCACAAATATGTAGTCTATGTCAACATGTGTTCTCGGTGGCTAAACAAACAAACAAACAAAAATCAACAATACGCCCGGATAGCCGTGCGTGCTAAGCACGTCACTTCTCGGGCAGGAGTGTCAACCCCGGAACGCACCCGCGGGTGAATTACCGACTAGGGCAACCGTGCCGCCCAGTATGGATGTGGTTTTCGGCGCTTCCTCACATGCGTGTAGGTGAACATCAGGCTGGTACCCACGTCCAGCCTCAGTTACACAAATCGCAAACCTTTAAATAACATTCGCACATTTCCACGTGGATAACACTAGACGCAACCAGCCGGGGTACACAAATGCCGTCCCGGTGGATACAGGGGGTGGGGACAGGAAGAGCATCCAGCCAGTCACCTTCTAACTTTAAAAAAGCCACATCCTACGATTTGAAGGCCAGCGCTGTGAAGGCACGAGTTAAAGGCAAAAGATAAAGAAAAAGAAAAATCGTGTATGACTGTGTAATCAGCTTTAAGAAATAGTAGCCAGAGACGATCATTACCTACTGCTCACAGCCCCCTGGAAACCGCAGAGATTGCGACTCTACTGTATCGAGTCTTGTACACACCAAGAATCAGAATATCAATTCAGGTCTCTATGCAATGGTTCCATGGATGTCTACCAGTATCTACGCATTATTGCTCGGTATGAAAATAATAGGGGGAACTTCGTGGATAGTTGCAAACCCAGCGGATCCGTCATTTGATCTGTAGCGAATCGTGATTTAGTACAAAGGGGGGCAATCAGCGCTTCCGGGAGAGAGCATTGAATACGAACCACAGTCATAGCGCAATAATTTTCCGACTGTTATTTCGTGGACTATTAGTTCGCAACAGGAAGTTAAATTTATTAATTCAATATTTTTAGTCTATTCCACTTGGTACAACTGTCTTTCCACTGTCGCGATTAATAGCTTTCATCTTATTAAGTTCTTGTACGACAATTCACAGGAGGAATCACATTAAATTGTGCATTCACTAATTTTACAGCCCCCTCGGCACAGTCCACTACGCAGCACATGACTGCATGGTCTGCGCGTCGCATGTTCAAATCCACCTTGCGAAATGCCGGTCCAGAAAAATGTGAAACAGTTCAATATTTTCATATTTTAATTTTATCATCCGGGGTATGTACAGAAACACTTCCAGCCACGCACCGAAAAAAAATTAAAAGTCAAACGTAGCTATACGCTAATTGCGTGCGCCAGTGTGCACACACCTCCCACACCTACACGCCATAAACATGCTCGTACAAGATCAGTTTGAGAAAATGTCGAACTGAGCCTACGATGCGCTGGCTTTGACAAACGTTTTGCTTACGTTATAAAAAAAAGAAAAACATGACATGTGGAGCACAGAGTAAAGAGTGGTTAAAAAAAGGAAATATTATTCCCATATTAACTATTCACTGTAGACACACTACGGAAGCTGTGTCACAGTACTGCTTGTTCATTCTGGTTTTTCTCCGTGTACTATTGTATTGTTTGACTTGTCCTGCATTACAGTACAACTTTTGTAAAGCATGTAATTTAACAGGACCAAATTAAATCCAAACAAATCACTGATGCATGTTTGCACGAGCTTTGCTAATCTTGGTACACACACTCAAGCATGCACACGCTTGAATGCTTGCATAAGACTGCATAATCGAAATTCGATGAAGCTTCAAGCTCCTTATAAAGTCCTGATCTTTGCGCAAACGTGTCCTCCAAAGGCTCAAGCAAGCTTGCACAAGCACGCTTGCGCATGGATGCTTGTCAATATGCAGTTACCTTTGTAACCACCTTTAGCTGCTTCTGGGAAGACACGTTGCCTCTCTTGTGCTCGAGACGACAATCCCTTCTCTCCACTTCTCTCCAGTCACCTTTGTTGCCGTTTTCCCCTAGCAACCTGTCGATACATCAATTCGAGCTCGATCTGTTCTCGCATCACATAGCATAGATTACAATTTCCGGACTCTTAAGCGAAATTACAATTTTAGTGCTACTATGCACGCAGAAATGTTTTAGCCACTCACTAATAGATGTAGAGTAGGTAACATCAGAAAACATTGAAAATGACAATTTCATAAACGGTAGCTACAGAACGTTTACATAAACAAAAATACAGTACGTAAACCAGTGTAACACTCTCCCAAATGAAAAGAAAAGAATAAAAAGAAAACAGTTACATAATTACTATAGTAGTGTCTTCTGAAGTGGAATGTCGTGTTTAGCCGGCCGAAGTGGCCGTGCGGTTAAAGGCGCTGCAGTCTGGAACCGCAAGACCGCTACGGTCGCAGGTTCGAATCCTGCCTCGGGCATGGATGTTTGTGATGTCCTTAGGTTAGTTAGGTTTAACTAGTTCTAAGTTCTAGGGGACTAATGACCTCAGCAGTTGAGTCCCATAGTCCTCAGAGCCATTTTTTTTGTCGTGTTTATGTTGAAACAATGAAGAAAGAGAAGGATGAAGTTTAGCTCTGTGCCAGCTCACAGCATACTGTTCTTGCATAAATGAGGCCGTCTCGTCCGACGGACGGACGGAAGTTTTCGCGACTACCCTCTTGGCCTTGAGAATTTTCTCAACCACCAGGATTCGAAATGGTTACGAACAAGTCGAGCAGCACTGCATCAGCGTTGCTTAGTGACCATGGTTGAGGAGGCGTGTTACTGATTTTGGTGGTATCTCTGATAGTACACTTCCCAATATATACATCTTCCTAACCAGCAGTTATAATAGTGAAGAATAGCAGGAAGATAACAAATTCAGTGCAAAGAGCTACTAACTCTGGCGGCAAATATGTAACACTGTTGATCTTCGAGTCAAATTGACGTCATTCCATACTGCTTCATCTGTTCATTTTTAGAACACAACCTACGACCAGCTTTGAGACAGATGTGATGACACTTTCTGAAGGACCTGACCATCATTTTGCTGGACAATGCTGAAGCACGTGCAGTGCAAGCTGTTACTGATTTTTTTGACTGATGGAGCTGCGATGTGCTATACCACATACTCCACTCCCCTGACTTTTAAGCCCTGGTGAGCTCAACTCGATTTCTAAACTGAAGGAAACACTTCACGGCATTCGCTTGAGAACTGCTATAAATTCGGCGGACGATAGACCGCTCCGCTCGAACTGTCAACACAACTGGCACTGCTAAGAGCATCCTACGACTTCCACGGCGCTGGCAACGGGTTATACACAATGCCGGTGACTATTTTGAAGGTCAGTGAAACTTTGAAACACGTATGTATTGCCGGCCGGTGTGGCCGAGCGGTTCTAGGCGCTTCAGTCTGGAACCGCGAGACCGCTACGGTCGCAGGATCGAATCCTGCTTCGGGAATGGATGTGTGTGATGTCCTTAGGTTAGTTAGGTTTAAGTAGTTCTAAGTTCCAGAAGACTGATGACCGCCGATGTTAAGTCCCATAGTGCTCAGAGCCATTTGAAACATTTTTGAACGTATCTATTTTGTACGAGCTGTAAATAAATAGTTGCCGCTATTAAAGTTCCAACTCTCGTATTTACCTCTCAGGCACTAGTCACGTGGGGCCGTTGAGACCCTGCATGGCACTATTCAGGATCGTCCTGAAACCTTCGATTCCATATTCGAATGACAGTCGTGTGAGCCCGAGCAACGACAGCAGCAGTAACGCGGTACGATAAAGTACGTTCTCGACTGTCCACGTTACTGCTGCTGTCGATTTCTAGTATATCCTGAAACTTCCTGGCATATTATCCTGTTTGACATTTTTTTTTTCTTTTTATACGAGGAGTACACATTGAAATCCTGCGCCATAGTGCCATACCACTCCGCTAGAGAAGCCGTTGAGCCGCAGCCTATTGATGAAAGTGGAGTATCATGCGGAAATTCGTGTTCGGCAGTAGAGGAACTGCTGCACTTGTGCCAGGGTGCTCCATGCAGCTGTAGATGTAGTCTGGGTTGTTCAGACACAGCTGCAACATCTCTGCTGCTGCAGAAACAGAATTAGGCCTACCGCACAACACCTGAACTTATCAATGGACTCCTCTATCTCCTCCTGCTTTTCTATCTTTTTCTGTCCTTTACTTCCCACTTCATTTCTCAACATAGCCTGCAGAATTTCATGGAAGGCTTACTGCAACCATGTGACAGCGAGATTGTCCCTTACAACAGCTGTTGGCCTGATAGTTAGAATATGCTCAATCTAACACGAATTAGAGTAAAACAAGAGTTCTTGCTGCTGAAGTTAATATAGGAGAGTGATTTTTTTTGTATTTCTTTCCTTGTTGTAGGCGGTTAGAGGAACTTCGACTGTTCAGTATGAAATGAAAATTAAAACGCCTGCAGCAGTCTTTTTCGTATTTAATTTATTTATGCAACCAGTTTCGGTGTTTCATTACAAAGTCTTCAGGCTCGTTTACCAATGTAAATTGGGCGGAATCCAATCTCGTGAGCAGTCACAACAGGAGCCAATATTAAATACCCGGTGTCTGCAGATCTCTGGTTTACGCGACACTATTACCTCGGTCATCAACGGATGACTTGGATTCCTCCCAATCTACGTTGGAATGGGAGCCTGAAAACACTGAAACTGATTGTGTTAATAAACTAAATTCAAAGGAGGCGGATGCAGGTGCTTTAATTTTCATTTTCGTGTTGTATTTGGTGGCGCATTACTTTCTCAACATGGACAAGTAAGTGGTGCTCTTCAGTAAGGGGGCTTAACAATAATCGCCCCAGTTGAACAACGAAAACTATAAGGCGATATTTCTGATGAATTCTGCCTTGATCGTAATGAGTTGACCAGTCGGGTTTAGGATTCTATTTTTAAGCATAGTACAGTTGGTGTCTGTTGTGTTGGCAGAAGAGCCAACACCGTGTTACTAGTGAAGGCCGAAATGCGCCCTTTTTAGCTCACGCAGGCTGGCGTGAGGAGGGAAGGACTATACTGACGTGAGGTCTGGAACATGACAAGGAATTAGAATTCAGAAAGCGCACGTAATTAGTTTTATACTTAACTTTAATCCATTAATGATGAACGTCGCTCTTGACGGTACATGATTCACAATATTATCTGTTCAGAATACATTCTGGAAGTAACTGAATATGGCGCCTCGTAGCAACTGACGTAGCTGAAGGCTATGCTAAACTGTCGTCTCTGCAAATGAGAGCGTATGTAGGTAGTGAACAATCGCTAGCAAAGTCGGCTGTACAACTGGGGCGAGTGCAAGGGAGTCTCTCTAGACTAGACTTGCCGTGTGGCGGCGCTCGGTCTGCAACCACTGATAGTGGCGACACGCGGGTCCGACGTATACTAACGGACTGCGGCCGATTTAAAGGCTACCACCTAGCAAGTTGGGTGTCTGGCGGTGACACCACATTGGCCATGCACGTACAGGATTTCATTTTTAAGCATACTACGGTTGGAGGCCATGCAGGGAGAAAGCATAGTCCGCATCACATGACGAAGATGGATAAGTGAATAGCCGAAAAACTTACACAATAAAGGAATCGTCAACCTGACTGCGCTCCCGGCGCTGACAACGATCTTCATTATTCAGTGATCCCAGTCACTTTGAATCTGAATTCATTACTCTTTGCTGGTACTGTGTTGCTGCAGAAGTGTCCACCATTATTTGTTTCGCGTGCTTTGTCGGCATGCTACGGTACTATGCCACGTAGATCTCACTGTGTACCAGGACTGACGACATGTACCTGCAAACAAACAAACAAAATATAAACTTTTTGTTTTGGAAAGAGAAGTTGCACAACAAAGCTTTTTTTTTTCATCGCGACTTGTTTCGCAGCCCCATTCTCAAGGGCTCCTACATTATCAAAAATATCCGGACGCCTATTAATGGAAATTAATATTGGGTGTGTCCACCTTTCGTCTTTGTGATGACTTGAACTCTGTTGGGGACACTATCAATGCCGTGTCTGAATTTTTGTGGGGGAATGAAAACCCATTCTTCTGGGGTCTAGAGCAAAGTCGACGTTCTAACTCCTTCCAAACGTATTCCATTGGGTTCCGTTTGGAGAGTCAATTCGTGACAGGAATGTTACTGTCGACAAACCACCCACAGGTGTTTATAACAGGTTCCAATGTCATGGTTATACAGTAATCGTTCCGAGCTGACCCTCTACTGTACGCAGCACAGCTCCAAAATGTGTTCATATCCTTCAACATTCAGCGTTTACTTAAGTGTAATAAGAAGAACACGCCGTATCAACGAAAAACATTCCAGAACCGTGACACCGCCTCCTGTGCAATTCACTGTTGGCACTACACGTGAAGGCATGTAACGTGCTCCAGGCATCTGCTAAATCCCAACTCTTTCATCTGATTGCCACAGAGTACAGCTTGATTCATCACTTCAGATTACGCGTTTCCAGTCATCCACTGTCCAGTAGCGTCACCTCAAACGTCTCTTAACAATGACTACAGAAATGCTCGAACAGTGATTGTGCTAGCTGTACTGCTGGTGGCACTTCAGGGTCACGAGTGATTCCTTCTACTGATCTCACGCGTATTTTTTACAGCCATACCCCCGTAATGCTCCAACAGACACTATCACTCAGTAAGTGTGATCTGCCAACTCTTGGTTTCGATGTGGCCGTCCCTTCGCGTTTCCATTTCACATCACCAACAGTCGACTTGGGCAATTTTAAAAGGGTTGAAATATCCCTAATGCGTTTCTTACTCAAGTGACATCCAATGATTTGTCCACCTTCGAAGGCAATGAGCTCTCCTGACCGACCATTCTGCTGTTACTGCTTCACTACTGCAACACAATACTCCCTGCCTCCTTTTACGAGGGTTGTCCAGAAAGTAAGTTCCGATCGGTCGCTAAATGGAAACCACTGGGAAAATCCGGTAAAACTTTGCAAAGATGTGTTCGGCTGTGTCTCTGGCATGCCTGTCGATCATGTCGCGTCGCTCTTTTCAGTTTTGAGTGAACAGTGAGCACGCAAAAATGTGTAGGGAACAGCGTCTCCCGCCAAGTGTGAAGGCCTGGTTAGAGATTTCACCTGTGTGATGCAGCCTGCGTAACACAACTGTCGAACGGTTCCTTCACGTCAATTCTCGGCCAACATTGCAGGGGCAATGAAGACCGTACTGCAGCGTTTTCGATGAGAAGTGTTTGATCACCCACAATACAGTCCGTAATTGGCTCCCCCTGAGTCTCATCCCTGCTCACAAAAACCGCTGGCTATGAAGACAAAACTTTACCACAGACAACGAGCTGCAGACCAGTGCAGATAACTGGCCAAATGCACAGGCGGCTGCTTTCTATGACGAGGATATTGGAAAGTTGATACAACACTACGACAAAACTCGAGTTTGGAGCGGCGACTATGTAGAGAAGTAGGTGGAAGGTGTACCTAACTGTTGCAAATAAAACTTTTCTGAATTTCACTGTTGTTTCCATTGCGCGACCGATCGGAACTTACTTTCTGGACAACCCTCGTATACTGCTGCTGCCTCTCGTGGCACCTAGCAGGCAATTTCGGTTTACAGTGTCTGGATACTTTTGATCAGCGGTCGAGAAAAGTCACAGCAAATCACGTTATCAACTACACTGTCCTTAAAGTTTAGCAGCACAAACATATTATAATGGAACAAGTGACGAAACTTTGGCAGGAAAGGATACAAAGATATGGAAAGATAATAGTACTTCGTATTCCCTCCAACCGACGTTTCATCAATTACTCTGTCATACTATGATTGTGCATGGTACACTGTCTTAGTCACATTAATGTGACCACCTGTCAAAAACATGAATAACCACTTTTTGCAGCGCGGACCGCTGGGATACGTACAGGAAAAGAGTCAGCGAGGTTCTGGACAGGGATGTGGAGCCATACCAATTCCAGTACCGTCACCAGGTGCGCTAGGTTTCTCGGGTGAGGATCCATTACGCGAACAGCCCGATCGATGTGGTCGCACACGTTCTTGATCGGGTTTACATGCGGGGAGTCTGCTGGCCCGGTGAGTTCTGTAAACTGATCCTGTTGCTGACCGCCCCCGGTAGCTGAGTGGTCAGCGCAACAAAACGTCAATCCTAAGGGCCCGGCTTCGATTCCCACCTGGGTCGGAGGTTTCCTCCGCTCAGGGTCTGTGTATTGTGTTGTCCTAATCATCATCATCTCGTCCCCACCGACGTGCAAGTCGCCGACGTGGCATCAAATCGAAAGACTTGCAACCGGCGAACGGTCTATCCGACGCGAGGCCCTAATCACACGACATTTACATTTTTTTTTTATCCTGGTGCTCTGTGAATCACGCCCGTACACTTCGAGCTGTGTCTAACGTTGCATTGAGCTGCTGGTAGATGTCAATGTGCCGAGGAAAAACAAGCTGCATGTAGGGGTTGACATGGTCTCCAAAAATAGACGCACACTTATGTTGATCCATTGTACCCTCTAGAATGACAGGATCACCCAGCACATTCCTCAGACCATAACGCTTTCTCTTTTTAAGTGTTGCTGCGCGGTGTTTCTTTTCTGTCCGGTGGAGCATAAGACTTGAGCCAACTGAAAAGGTCACCTGTCGCCTCTCAGTGGACATCCAGTTGCGGTACTGGTGCGCAAATTCCAGCCTTCGTTGCTGATGAACAGCGTTCAGCATGGATGCGTGACCCAGACGCCTGCTGCAGACGCCCATGCGTAGCAACGTTCTCTGTACCACCGTTGAGGAGACTGTCGGTAACCCCTTGGTTCATCTGGACTGCCAGTTGCTCAACAATTGGACATCTGTTCGCCATACACATCTCCACATATGTCGTACCCCTGTTACCTCTGGCCAACGGTGCACCACTGTTGCCTCAGCACCGAATTTCGATAGCACTATCTGGCATGCACCGAACGCTTTGGCCATGGAGGCAAGCGAAGACTTACAAACTTAGTCGCTTTTGGAATGCATCCACCCCTGGCGCGAAACCAAATAATCGTGTCGTTTTGGACGTCAGATAAATCGCTCCGTTCCCGCATCTCGACAACAACTACACTGTGTTCCGTGTCTCCCTGACACGCTTTTATACCCTCTACTGCTAGTGCTGCTGCTTTAACGTTGAACATAGGCGCTGGTCACATTATTGTGACTAGACTATTATGGTATATGAAGGTGGTATACCATCGGTGACCATGCAGCTCTCTTAGAATGAAATGATAATTAAATGCCGGCTGGAGTGGCCGTGCGGTTCTAGGCGCTACAGTCTGGAACCGAGCGACTGCTACGGTCGCAGGTTCGAATCCTGCCTCGGGCATGGATGTGTGTGATGTCCTTAGGTTAGTTAGGTTTAATTAGTTCTAAGTTCTAGGCGACTGATGACCTCAGAAGTTAAGTCGCATAGTGCTCAGAGCCATTTGAACCATTTGATAACTAAATCAAGACCATAAGCTGTCGACAGGCGTTGATATACATCAACGGGGACAGTTGAAAAGGCGTGCCCCGACCGGGTCTCGAGCCCGGGATCTCCTACTTACATGGCAGATGCTCTATCCATCTGAGCCACCGATGGCACAGAGGATAGTGTGACAGCAGGGATTTATCCCTTGATCGCTCCCCGTTGGACCCACATTCCCAACTTAATGGCCACACACTACATTCGTAGTGCCCCTGACCATTACACTCATTACTCGCTGCAGACAATCTTACCGAGTCCCGTAAGAGTTCGGGCAATGCGTGTGCATCCAGCACAGAAGAAGAAAGTCAATGGCCGGTTAGCCTTAACTATATGAAGATGGCATCTGTTCTTCCGGACATGTCCGAACTCTTACGGGACTCGGTAAGATTGTCTGCAGCGAGTAATGAGTAATGGACAGGGGCACTGCGAATGTAGTGTGTGGACATTCAGTTGGGAATGTGGGTCCAACGGGGAGCGCGCAAGGGATAAATCCCTGCTGTCGCACTATCCTCTGTGCCATCGGTGGCTCAGATGGACAGAGCGCCTGCCATGTAAGTAGGAGATCCCGGGTTCGAGTCCCGGTCGGGGCACACCTTTTCAACTGTCCCCGTTGATGTATATCAACGCCTGGCGACAGCTTAGGGTCTTGATTTAATTATCATTTCATTGGAGTATTTGCTTGTGCTGCCAGGAAGTTGTAGGTGTTTGCTCCCTTTCAATAAAGCGATCTGCTGTGACTTCCCTCGTCCGCTAGCCGCACATTTTCATGTACGAGCGCTTGAGAATGAAGCTGCGACTCTGAAACTTGTTGCGAAGAAAATGAAATAAAGTTAAATAAGACGAGAAAAAAAGTTTAGTTCTAAAGTTACTGTTTCCAAAACCCCTAAAGGCTCGCAAATAGACTTCTCTATCGAAGATAATGGAGAAATTATGGAAAAAGCAATTAGATAACTTCGTTTGTTTGTAGGTGATAATTACTTTTTCATGACTACAGATAGTATTTTTTGAGGAAATAAATATCGGTTAATTTTAACACCTGCACTATTGCCTCTGAGGTTGTCTTTCGCAGCAGGAGACGAATCGTAAGTTAGAAGAAAAGTAATTTATGCCTCAGGCTAGGGCCTAACATCCAAAAACCCAGTGTCGCAAAAAAAAAAAATTATTGTCGTCACTGGCAGCAGAAAGAGTACTACGAACACAATTGTGCTGCTTTAGGAACATAGCCAAGAGCAGCTAAGAGAGCAATAAGATTTTGGGTAATTAGGGCGAAATTGAGCTCCTGGTGCCACTGTGCGGAACAGTGCGGGCGGCCATTACCAAAAATGCGGCAGCATGCGAGGAGAAACGGCGCCGGGTGGGAGGGGGTGGGGTTGGGGGGGGGGGGAGGAAGAGCACGGGTACCGGAGCGTACCAGCCGCGGTCCGCCCTATATATATAGCGAGCGGCCGCGGACGTCGTCAGTGCCCCCACATCTACCTCACAGCCGCTCGACGCGACGTCAACCACTCAGCATGGCGTGCAAGGCTTTGGTGAGTACCCGAGAACAAACGAGGCGCAGCGTAGCGTGCGGCGGTGGGTACTTCGGACGGCTATTTGGTCCTCCCCATTCCCGTGAACGGAACGAGGGAGGACACTGATGTACGTGTGTCTGTGTACGTACTTTCATCTCTCCTATCTTGTCGTTATGGTATTTAACTGAGGTGAACGATAGAGGCAGTAGAATTATTTAGTGTCTGCCCGAAACAATAGTTCTTTGAATTTTTCCAACTGCGTTTCGTGAAAGAATAGTTTCTTTTTGCTTCATTCACTATTATTTAAAATTGTATGCTGGATCAAGAAGGATTCGAAGTAGTATCCCTGTCTTCTGCGAGCAGTGGCAACCATTTGGCCGGCCGGTATGGCCGTGCGGTTCTAGGCGCTTCAGTCTGGAACCGCATGACCGCTACGGTCGCAGGTTCGAATCCTGCCTCGGGCATGGATGTGTGTGATGTCCTTAGGTTAGTTAGGTTTAAGTAGTTCTAAATTCTAGGGGACTGATGACCATACATGTTAAGTCCCATAGTGCTCAGAGCCATTTCAACCATTTGCAACCATTTGTGCTACACGTCTAACTGACCAACTCAAAACTACAATCTACCATTGGTTCCCTTCTTACTTTTCATCTAAATCTACTCCCTACTCCGAAAGCTTGGTAAGGTACGTGGCGGAGGGTATTTCTGTTAGCACTAACTGATCCCCACGTCCCTGTTCCAGTCGCAGATAGCGCGAGGGAAGAATGTTTGTCGGTAAGCCTCTGCAATAGCCACATTTTCTCGAAATTTCTCGTCTTGGTCTTTCCATAAGATGTGTTTTTGGGGATTAGTATGTTGTCCGGATCTCCCCCGAAAGCGCTCGCCTGAAATTTTAATAGTAAGCCTCTCTGTGATCCACAAAGCCTCTCTCGTAACGTCCGCCAGTAGTTTGTTGAGGATCTCCGTAAAGCTCTCGCGGACGAAACGACCCTGTGCGAAACGCGCCGCTCTTCTTTGGATCTTTCTATCAGTGCTAGGTTAACACCCCAACTCATGGAGCCTCAATACAAAACAGAGAGAGCAACCAAGGGGAGGCGAGTCCATCATGCAGGCTCGGATTGCACAGCTTATAGCGCACTGTCGAAGAAAGACAAGATTTTGAGTCCCGGTCGGGCAAACAATTTCTCATAAATTTTCTGCGTAGCGAATACGCCACTTAAAAGTGAAAACGAGTTATTTCAGGGTCTTTCTTTCACAGAATACTATGCTAGATTGCTCAGGATCTCTGCAGCACTCTACTGCTGGCAGGAAACAGGAACAAATCTAGTAGCACGTCCTCAGTGTTCCTTCGATATCCTTAATTAATTCTACCAAGGAAGGACCTCAAACAATTCTTAAGAAGTCATACATAGATACTGCCTGAGATCATCTTGACAGCTATATCATCATCGCAAGTCGTTGTGCTCACTGCTGAGCGTCGTGACTGCATGAACCAAGCGTCTCCATCTGTTACCAATTTCTCTTAGAGCCTAGTGAAGAGGTAGACCTGAAATCTTCTTGATTTGACCTATCTACCTGCTCGCTGCTCTCCATCTCGGTCTCTTGCTCTCAATCTTCCCTTTCATGAATATTTTTCCTTCCTTTCCTCCATCTCTTCTCACAAGATGGCCGAAACACTAGAGAATTTTTTGGGTTGACAACGAGAAGAATGAAGATGTTGGGTTGCCCAGAAATGGACAAATGTGTTCTTCGTTCGGTCCACTTTATGCGCAGCATCCTACGGCAGCACCAAAGCTCAAATGTATCAATACGCTGGTTGTCTCTAGCCTTAATGATCCACGTTTCGCAACGATAAAAGAAGACGGAAAACACGAGTGTTTCAGCAAACTGGAACGTTCACATAGATGATGTTGTGGGGAAAGCAAACCAAGGACTATAATTTATTGGCAGAACTCTCAGAAATCGCAACAGGTCTGTTTAAGGAGACTTCTTACACTACGCTTGTTCCCCTCTTCTGAAGTATTGCTGTGCGATGTGGGATCTAAACCAGATAGGTATGATGGAGGACATCGAAAAAGAAGAGCAACTCGTTTTGTTTTACAGTCAAACAGGGGAGAGAGTGCCAACGATATGATACGTGAACTGGGGTGGCAATCATTAAAACAAACCTGGTTTTCGTTGCGGCAAGACCTTCTCACGAAATTTCAATCAACAGTTTTCTAAAAATGTTCAGATGTGTGTGAAATCTTATGGGACTTAACTGCTAAGGTCATCAGTCCCTAAGCTTACACACTACTTAACCTAAATTATCCTAAGGACAAACACACACACCCATGCCCGAGGGAGGACTCGAACCTCCGCCGGGACCAGCCCCACAGTCAATTACTGCAGTGCCCAAGGCCGCTCGGCTAATCCCGCGCGGCAACACTTTTCTCCTTGGAGTGTAAAAGTATTCTGTTACCCCCACGTACGTAAGGAGAAATGATCATCATCATAAAATAAAATAAATCAGAACTCGTACGGAAAAAAAGATTTAAGTGTTCGTTTTTCACCGCGCGCTGTTCGAGGGTGGAACGGATATAAATAGCTTGAAAGTGGTTCGATGAACTCTCTGCCAGGCACTAAATCGTGAATTGCAGCGTAATTACGTAGACGCAGATACAGATGTGAATGTAAAGGATGGAGAATAAAAGCGGCCATATTCTTTTCAGAGGATCCATTTCGGAAATTTCCTTGAACATATGGGCAACAACAGAAACCTAGGCTTAGGGGGCTAGACAGGTTATTTGCTACCTCGCTGCGTCAGTGAGGAATTCCCTCTCGAGCATTCGTATTTCCAGCGTTCAAAGTTATCGGGTTGCGTTAGACACCACAAAGCGGCATGAATAAATAAAAAACGGCTAAGACTCGCCCACTGGGGGTTCCGTACAAACTTAATCATGTAGACTACATAGACAGTTCATCCAATCTGAGAATCGAGGATATTGATGATTTTTACCTATTATTCACATTGATATTGGCAAAATATCGGTCCCAGGGATTCCAAGACTTTCAAGAATATTTTAATTTCAAGTCTGAAGTCTGATAACAAATGTCAAAAGATATATTTTTCATGTTATATAATTACAAATTAGCGATTTAGGAGTTTTCCCTTTACTTGTATCGTGAAACCTTGCTTCTTGCCAAATTTCATAATTGTAGGTCGGGAAGTACCTTATGTATAGGTTTCGAGTATTCAAGTATGTGACATAAATGGCCGTATCTTTTGACTGAATTGACTTATAAGTATAAAATTCTTACACCGCCAAAGGACCATATACCTTAATATTGTGACATAAATTTCAATTTGGTTCGTCGACTCGTTCCTGAGAGAAACGATTCTTAACAGTCGGACAGACAGACAACAAAATGATCCTACAAGGATTCCGTTTTCACGGAACCTTAATACGTCATATAAATGGACAAAAGACACGGCTGATAAGTAAACTTTTCACCAACAACAGTGTGAAGAAAAATGTAGTTCACACGCTTAAATCTGGGAAGATCGTTTTACAACCCCAGGCATCTACAAAATGGTCTGTCAGAGTTGTCCCAGTTATTGTATAAGACAGACTGGAAGGGTTATTAAAGTCAGGTATAAGAAGCATCTGCTGTGAAAGGAACGTGGCAATGTATATAACTCCTCCTTTTCAGAGCATCTGTTTATTTCCGAGAAAGAAACAGTAATTCTACGTGAAGAGGTAGAAGGCTGAAATTAGATTTGTTATAAGAACATGAAATATTCAAGCATTTAGCTCAAAGAGATGGTAACATCTTGAATAATCAGCTGCAGCTGGCAAGCAAGAACTTCCTCGACAGCTTGAAGCTGCTGCTCACGGCCACATAGCATATATTTATGGGTCTCATTTGTATGACAATTTTTACACGTACATAGCGTTACCTCAGCCTTTCCACCATATTCCAGTAATGTTTTGATCCTAATTGGAATTGGAATTGTTTGGTTGTTGTGCTTCATCTGTTGTTCGTAAACGTCTCTAATGCTAAGTGGATTTTTTTTCCATTTTTAGTAATTAGCTTTTAAGAAATTTTAGTCCGTGGTCCTCTCTATCTCCCTTCTTTACAGTACTTATTACTAAATATTCACTACATACGCATCGAAATTTCGTTGCAATGTTACTCTGTTATACGCTGCTGTTTCTAAACTTTCTTAATGCTAAGCTGAAGTTTCTCGGCTTTCAGCAGTTATGTTTCAATAAATTTTATTTCATGCTTCCCTCCCCCTCTTTGCAGTCTCTATACTTTTAATAACGCTTTTTAATACAATCAGGCAAAAAGTCATTACAGTCTTATTCTGTTATTAGAATGTTTTCAGATTCCGAAATACACACTCTATCGAACTATTTACTCTATCCAGTGTTATATCTTCGATTCCACTGGAAGTGTTTCTGGCACGAGATTCTTTTCTTTATCTGAGTGTAAAATGACCACCGTGTTACCAGGAAACTATTCCTGGTATCACATTGATCGCTCTACATCCTCAGAGTAGCATTGTGTACGCATCCAACACTGCATCCAAATCGAACTGACGAGGTGTCATTTCTCCAGCTATGTCTCTGTAGAGACGCACGACCACGCCCTCTCAGTTATACTCACGAAAATTGTCTTCTATTAGCAGTTCTTTTGTCACGCTAGACTACCCGTGTCATTGGAAGGGCCAGGTCTTGATCTTGACCATGTCATAACTCATAGCGATGGTTCTCTATTAGCGGAGGAATTACTGGCCTGTAATTCTTAACAAGTTGTTTTGACTGCTACTGACTTCACTTTTTTTACTTGAAACGTCTCGTATTTTGATATTCACGTCGTTCAGTCTTGGATGTCTTAATCGCTAAAGTATTAAGCAACTATCACTTTTCCACATTACATGTACATTCTTATGAGCATTCTCTGTTTAAATTCAGTACATTTATCAGATCCCAGCCAAGTGTCTTCAAGTGTACTTACCAATTAACAGTTGCCCTTCTGTGTCCTAATCTTGTGAATTCTAAGTAAATACACAGGATATAGGCCCTGACATGTCAAAAAAACCCTTTGGCAGGTCTATATAATGGATAATCAGATGAAAAACATATAGATCGGATTATTTCAAAAGTTATCGCCGTAACTGTGACAAAATAAAAATGTCGTGTGACTAGGGCCTCCCGTCGGGTAGACCGTTCGACGGGTGCAAGTCTTTCGATTTGACGCCACTACGGCGACTTGCGCGTCGATGTGGATGAAATGATGATGATTAGGACAACACAACACCCAATCCCTGAGCGGAGAAAATCTCCGACCCAGCCGGGAATCGAACCCGGGCCCTTAGGATTGACATTCTGTCGCGCTGACCGCTTTTTTTCTCGCTGATCCCATTTTTTCGTAATTGTCCGTTGGATATGTTCGGGGCGGCCGTCCCATGACACCTGTTAAAGTTCATCGTTGATCCGTTAGCTCAGTTTTTTATAACAGAGGGCAGCTAACCCGCTGACAGAACACGCAGAGCTACTTTTTTTTTTTTAATCTCATTTTGTTCGTATTCGTTCGTTGCATCTGCTCGTGGCGGAAGTCGCAAGACACCCGTTTCAGTTCATCGTTGATCCATTAACTCAGTTTTTTTTATTACAGAGGGCAGCTAACCCTCTCACCGAACACGCTGAGCTACCGTGCCGGCGCGACACAATACGTCTACAGAACCATGATTCCGCCCAGGCGTGCACTTGTTCGTCCGAAGCAAGTCGACAGCCACGTGACCACTTTGTAAAAAGCTCCAAACTCTCAAGAATGTTGAGAGACGGCGTCATTCTGTTGCAGGATAGTGCCTGCTCACATGTTGCCAGGGGTGTTTCGACCACGCTGCAGAAGTGTGGCTGGGAAGCCCTTACACGTCCTCCATACAGTCCCGATCTCTCCCGTGCTATTTCCATACCTTTGGAGCCCGGAGGGAAGAATTTCACGGCCGTCGATTTGCTTGAGGCGAAGAGGTGCTCTCTGGGCACAATCGTGGATACGTAGGCAACCACAAACAGTTTTCCATGAAGGCATTGAACGTCTTGTCTCACAGTAAGATCTTAACAATTATGGCGATTACTTTTGAAATACACTACTGGCCATTAAAATTGCTACACAACGAAGATGACGTGCTATAGACGCGAAATTTAACCGACAGAAAGAAGATGCTGTGATATGCAAATGATTAGCTTTTCAGAGCATTCACACAAGGTTGGCGCCGGTGGCGACACCTACGACGTGCTGATATGAGGAAAGCTTCCATCATGTTTCTCATACACAAACAGCAGTTGACCAGCGCTGCCTGGTGAAACGTTGTTGTGATGCCTCGTGTAAGGAGGAGAAATGCGTACCATCACGTTTCCGACTTTGATAAAGGTCAGATTGTAGCCTATCGCTATTGCGGTTTATTGTATCACGACATTGCTGCTCACGTTGGTTGAGATCCAATGACTATTAGCAGGATATGGAATCGGTGGGTTCAGCAGGGTAATACGGAACGCCGTGCTGGATCCCAACGGCCTCGTATCACTAGCAGTCGAGATGACAGGCATCTTATCCGCATGGTTGTAACGGATCGTGCAGCCACGTCTCGATCCCTGAGTCAACAGATGGGGACGTTTGCAAGACAACAACCATCTGCGCGGACAGTTCGACGACGTTTGCAGCAGCATGGACTATCAGTTCGGAGACCATGGCTGCGGTTACCCTTGACGCTGCATCACAGACAGGAGCGCCTGCGATGGTGTACTCAACCCACGAACCTGGGTGCACGAATGGCGAAACGTCATTCTTTTCGGGTGAATCCAGGTTCTGTTTACAGCATCATGATGGTCGCATCCGTGTTTGACGACATCGTGGTGAACGCACATTGGAAGCGTGTATTCGTCATCGCCATACAGGCGTATCACCTGGCGTGATGGTATGGGGTACATTGGTTACACGTCTCGGTCACCTCTTGTTTGCATTGACGGCACTTTGAACAGTGGACGTTACATTTCAGATGTGTTACGACCCGTGGCTCTACCCTTCATTCGATCCCTACGTAACCCTACATTTCAGTAGGACAATGCACGACCGCATGTTGCAGGTCCTGTACGGGCCTTTCTGGATACAGAAAATGTTCGACTGCTGCCCTGGCCAGCACATTCTCCACATCTCTCACTAACTGAAAACGTCTGGTCAATGGTGGCCGAGCAACTGGCTCGTCACAATACGCCAGTCACTACTCTTGATGAACTGTGGCATCGTGTTGAAGCTGCACGGGCAGCTGTACCTGTACACGCCATCCAAGCTCTGTTCGACTCAATGCCCAGCCCGATCAAGGCGGTTATTACGGCCAGAGGTGGTTGTTCTGGGTACTGATTTCTCAGGATCTATGTACCCAAATTGCGTGAAAATGTAATCACGTCAGTTGTAGTATAATATATATGTCCAATGAATACCCGTTTATCATCTGAATTTCTTCTTGGTGCAGCAGTTTTAATGGCCAGTAGTGTGAGTGACAGTTTACTTACTTTTTCCCATCTGTCTTATTGGCCGCCCTTCATTGTAGTTAAAGTCTTTCAAGAATGCTTGAAAAGACCATAGACATGTTCTACTTCCCCACCCCAGTAGACAGAGTGTAGAGAAGAGCTTCTGACTGAGCGAGGTGACACGTGACGTGTTGACAGGTCGTGGCAGCAGCAGTTGCACTCCTGGTGACGGCGACGAGCGGCTACCCCGGCTACGCAGAGGGCGGCTACGGGCACAGCGTGCAGCTGGACTACCACGTGAGTACCGCTAACCACAGGCGTGCCTACAGCCGCGGAAGGAAACTACCTGCGGTGCGCAGCCTAGCGTTGCCGCTCCGTCGCTCCACGCCGTCTGTCTAGCACCTGTCACACCCACCTGCTTTACGTACCGCTCTCTAGTGACATAATACCTGTGGACCAAGTGGCTTAGAGCTCGACGTACCGGAATACTCAAAGCAGGTAGCAAGCGAGTCACGCGAGAAACGAGACGCTACGTGCACTGATTGCTGCCCCACATGCGGGCTTCAAAACCCCGCTGTTAAGTGCGTGTTGTATAACTGCCGTCTTCCGTAGACCTCTCATTTTACGCCTAGCGTTCTAGTCTCTGATCACCATAATTTTCATCTCCTTTGCAGCGAAGAATTGCGAATTTTTAAACGAAGGTGACACAGTATGTAACGGTTGGGATTAGTAACTGTTGCAAGCGTCTCTCACTTAACTATGCCCCTAAGGACACGTTACATTTTGATGCGTTTAGTTCGAGTTGGCGTTCAGCAGTAGTCCACAAAACAAGTAAATATTACAGGGTCAAATAACTTGCATGTTAATGAATGTTTCGGGAAATCAGAACGCACAAATGCTTAACGAAATGAAACGTTACCTTCCATGACGCTGTGCTGATTCAGAAAAATGCTCACTCTGAGGTACCGGGTGATCAAGAAGTCAGTATAAATTTGAAAACTTAATAATCCACGGAATAATGTAGATAGAGAGGTAAAAATTGACACACATGCTTGGAATGACATGGCGTTTTATAAGAACAAAAAAAAAACAATCCCATATTGCTAGACGCGTGAAAGATCTCTTGCGCGCGTCGTTTGGTGATGGTCGTGTGCTCAGCCTCCACTTTCGTCATGCTTGGCCTCCCAGATCCCCAGACCTCAGTCCGTGCGATTATTGGCTTTGGGGTTACCTGAAGTCGCAAGTGAATCGTGATCGACCGACACCTCTAGGGATGCTGAAAGACAACATCCGACGCCAATGCCTCACCATAACTCCGGACATGCTTTACAGTGCTGTTCACAACATTATTCCTCAACTACAGCTATTGTTGAGGGATGACGGTGGTCATATTGAGCATTTCCTGTAAAGAACATCATCTTTGCTTTGTCTTACTTTGTTATGCTAATTTTTGCTATTCTGGTCAGATGAAGTGCCATCTGTCGGATATCTTTCGAACGTTTGTAATTTTTTGGTTCTAATAAAACCCCATGTCATTCCAAGCATGTATGTCAATTTGTACCTCTCTATCTGCATTATTCTATGATTTATTCAGTTTTCAAATTTATACTGACTTTTTGATCACTCGGTATATACACTGAAGCGCCAAAGAAATCGATATAGTCAATCATATTCAAATACAGAAATATGTAAACAGGCAGAATACGGCGCTGCGGTCGACAACGCCTATCTAAGACGACAAGTGTCTGTTGCAGTTGTTAGATAGGTTACTGCTGCTAGAATGGCAGGTTATCAAGATTTAAGTGAAGTTGAACGTGGTGTTACAGTCGGCGCAAGAGCGTTGGAGCAGAGCACGTACGGGTTCGCGATGAAGAGCGGATTTTGTCGTACGACGCCTTCACGAATACCGTGAACATCAGGAATCTAGTAAAACATCAATTTCCAACATCGCTGGGGCCGGAAAAAGATCCTGCAAGAACGGGACCAACGAAGATTGAAGAGAATCGTTCAACGCGACAGAAGTGTCGAAGGCCCACTCGCGTACCCTTGACAACTGCACGACACAAATCTTTACGCCTAGCCTGGGCCCATGAACACCGACATTGGGCTGTTGATGACTGAAAACATCTTTCCTGGTCAGACGAGTATCGTTTCAAATTGTATCGAGTGGATGGGTATAGAGACAACCACGGACCCTGCATATCAGCAGGGGACTGTTCAATCTGATGGAGGCTCTGTAAAAGTGTGGGGCGTGTACCGCTGGAGTGATATGGGGCCCCTAATACGTCTAGACACGTCTCTGACAGGTGACAAGTACGTAAGCATCCTGTCTGATCACCTCCATCCGTTCATGCCCATTGTACATTCTGAAGGACATGGGCAATTCCAGCAGGACAATGTGACATCCCACACGTCCAGAATTGCTACAGAGGCTCCAGGAACACTCTTCTGAGTTTAAACACTTCCACTGGCCACCAAACTCTCCAGAGATGAACATTATTGAGCATATCTGGGACGCCTTGCAACGTGCTGTTCAGAAGAGATCTCCACTCCCTTGTAATCTCAAGAATTTATGGACAGCCCTGCAGGATGCATGGTGTCAGTTCCCTCCAGCACTACTTCAGACATTAGTCGAGTCCATGCCACGCCGTGTTGTGGCGCTTCTGCGTGCTCGCGGGTGCCCTACACGATGTTAGGCAGGTGCACCAGTTTCTTAGGCTCTTCAGTGTATAACACCAAACTCCAGACAGCTACAAAAGCTGACAACGACTAATTGTGCACATTTCATTGAGTACCAGGTTGCGGTCGTGTATCTGAAAACAATCAAAAAATGAATTACTTCACTTAAATTACGTTACTGGGGCTGAGTGAATCCACACCGATTAATTATTTACAGTAATCTTTGCGTTCTCTGACTACATCTTCATTTCTCGTAAGTACTGAAAGGTGGCTACACTGAGCCACAGCGCCAGAGATCGCTAGAGAGCATTGTTCCGCCGCCTCCACTGGCAGTGATTATTGAGATGTCGTGTGGGCAGTGCTTGTCCAGGACTCGTAGTAGTCAGTTCGTGTTCAGATGTGCTAGTAGGGAGTGCTTGCTGAGATGTGATACTGAAAAGTTCTTGTTGAGATGTAGTAATAGCGAGTCGGTGTGGAGATATATTGTAATGATTAGAGTGATTTTGGTCAATATATGAAGGTAACGAAACTTGATTTATTTTTCATTATTTCCATGTTTTAAATAATGCGTCATTACAGGTTCAGTCAACAAAGCATCTGGCTTGTGTTCTTGGATTAGAGTGTAATTCTGGTTCTCTTGAGTAATTATGGTATTTTTATTTTCTTTAATTAATTCAGTATAAATGATATTTAAAATTTCTTGTGTTGTTGAAGAAGAACCGTGCCAGATGCGTACGTTGAGTCATACTTCCACACACAGAACAGTTATACTTGTGCTTTGATTTCGTAGGTTTTATAGTTGCTGGGGACTTAATTAATTAATTGTGTTAATGAAAATTTCCATTGCATTCTTTGTTGTTGTTCTAGCAGTCAGATTGCGTAATAATACTAGTCAGGGCCAACCGTTACGAGACTTCGTAACCGAACAGACAGTTACTGAAACAAAAAATTAAAATTATTTGCATTCTATAGAATGCAAATAATTTTAATTTTTTGCTTTAGTAGCATTCTATAGAATGCAAATAATTTTAATTTTTTGCTTTAGTAGCATTCTATAGAATGCAAATAATTTTAATTTTTTGCTTTAGTAGCTGTCTGTCCGATTACGAAGTCTCGTAACGGTTGGCCCTGACTAGTATTATTACGCTATCTGACTGCAAAGAACAATAACAAAGAATGAAATGGAAATTTTCATTAACACAATTAATTAATTAAGTCCCCAGCAACTATAAAACCTACGAAATCAAAGCACAAGTATAACTGTTCTGTGTGTGGAAGTATGACTCAACGTACGCATCTGGCACGGTTCTTCTTCAACAACACAAGAAATTTTAAATATCATTTATACTGAATTAATTAAAGAAAATAAAAATACCATAATTACTCAAGAGAACCAGAATTACACTCTAATCCAAGAACACAAGCCAGATGCTTTGTTGACTGAACCTGTAATGACGCATTATTTAAAACATGGAAATAATGAAAAATAAATCAAGTTTCGTTACCTTCATATATTGACCAAAATCACTCTAATCATTACAATATATCTCCACACCGACTCGCTATTACTACATCTCAACAAGAACTTTTCAGTATCACATCTCAGCAAGCACTCCCTACTAGCACATCTGA
The DNA here is from genome assembly GCF_023898315.1 of Schistocerca nitens. Lineage (NCBI taxonomy): Eukaryota > Metazoa > Arthropoda > Insecta > Orthoptera > Acrididae > Schistocerca > Schistocerca nitens. The sequence continues at coordinate 249,269,671 of NC_064622.1, forward strand.
ACACGAACTGACTACTACGAGTCCTGGACAAGCACTGCCCACACGACATCTCAATAATCACTGCCAGTGGAGGCGGCGGAACAATGCTCTCTAGCGATCTCTGGCGCTGTGGCTCAGTGTAGCCACCTTTCAGTACTGCTTGACTTCTAATCAAGTAATTAATTTTTACCTTTTTGATTATTATATTAAATAAATTTCTTGTTATACTAGTGTTGTCCATTCGGTAAATGTAACCATTGTTATTATTCATCAGATAACCTTCCATTAGGAACGTGGGTGCACTCAGCGACTGTGACATGATTTACAAATGACAGAGCACAGCAATCACTCGTCCTTTTTTGCAGGTTTTATTTGGCAAATCTAGATTTATTCAGTGTTGAAAGAACTGTGACAGACGCCCCAACAACGGGGTTCTGACATGCACTGATACTATAAAATAGTGCACTGGTAATGGCTAGGCACTAGCCGAAATCTGGATTTGCCAAATAAGCCCTGCAAAAAAGGACGACCGATTGCCGTGCTCTATCATTTTTAAATTATTAATATTGTTCCTTATCTACTCGTCTACTGTTACATGCAGTTGCTTTAGTTATATTAATTTCGCTTTGTGATTCCATTATTTTCATTAAGACGGCAGTCAGCCGTTCAAATGGTGTCATTACGTGGCGCCATCCCATCCGGGTGTAGGTACACATCTGCAATGATTGTTGTAGTAGGGGGGGGGGGGGAATTATCCTAAGTTTACATAGCCCTTCAAGTTGGTCATCGGTTATCTTCCGTTTTCTTACAGCCTGAAGAGCAAGAAGAGATCAGTACGGTTTCCCCCATCTATTTCTTTTTCGTAATCCACGCTGGTTGACGTGGTGGAAGTCGTTGTGTTCGAGGTACCTCGTTACATTTGATATCGGAATATATTCTAACAAGGAAACATCAGCAACTTGACCTCATATTTTAAGGAGAAAAAAGCACACAGCGAGATATCAGCCCCAGAAATTTATACCGCGCGAAAATTAGTTCTGATAGAACGCGGTTATGACTTTCTGAAACCACAGTTTTTAAGCTTTCGCGCACACATATTGTTTGTCACTTGTTCCGTCTCCCTACAACCTGCCTAATGCCCGAGTGCGCCCCGGCCCTCGTCGAAGTGAGTTAGAGCTTTGTCAATTATTGTTTTGAGACTGATGATATGCTCTGTTCATTATGTTAAAGTGCGCGATTTCTAACCTGCAGCTGGTGCCAGAGATCTCTTTGCTTTGAACATCTCTATGTTGCAAATTCTCAAACGAATGAAAGAAATTAGTTTGTCATTAACAAGTAGCGAAGCAATGTTTAGTTATTATTATTACTGACGTGGGTTATTTCCTTTGGATTTTGAATCTGGCACTGTTAAAGCAAAGTAAATTTTCAGGAAACCCGCAATTCTTGAACGAGATTGGCGTGATTAAATTGTAAATCAAAAATCATTAATTTTGTTTCATAACAATGCTTCATTTGCTTATGTGTACTCATTTTTGTATATGTGATAGTACAAGAATATCGTTCAAAGAATAGGGAATGTGTCTGAGCGTATGTCTGACATGTTACGTACCCATATTACTCACTACTTTTTGCGTTGAATATGATGTGTTCTTGAACAAGATCTGAAACACGCCGGGCAGAGGCGACCACCTCCCCCCGCCCCTCGCCATTCTCATTCTCCCACCCCTCTTCTCTCGATTGCAACATCTGGTGAATACAAGGGCTCGAGTTATTACTTCGTTGTACAGTGCACTGCTTGAAAATTGCTAATAAACAGAGATATCGTTGGACAGGAACAATCACAGGCAATGACGACATGAAACACAGTACATACGTAATAGAGATGAAGTGGTTTATTTATAGTGAGCAATGGTACAGATTTCACCACATGGGAAAGCAGGCTAACGGACATAAATTTCATGTTTGACACAGGTTAGTACCATCATAAAGGTCGATATCGGACTCTCAATAAGGAAGATGCCGTCCTCGGGCAACAAAACACATTTTGCACGCATTATTGAACTGTTAAGGAGTCTTTGGGGGATATTGTCCCTCTCCTCTCTCAAGACGGTTTACAATTCTCACACAGTTCAGGGAGGATGTCTATGTTGCGAAACACGTCTGCCATTAGCATCACTGGAATAGTAAGGGTGTAGGTAGACCCGTGGAGTAAGGAGGCCATTCCATACGTTCAATATCTTCACTTTCCCGTGTGTTCGAGACCTCAGCGGTCCTCTGTCGTTGGCCACTGTCGTCCGTAAAAAGAAATTCGATACTTACTGCAGTCCTAAACACACGAACATACGGACATGATGCAAAACAATCTCCCTGCAATATAGCCGTGATGTAACGGTACCGCGCGCAAAGATATACAATGGTGTTCGGCCATTGTGCATACATCTACATCTATGTGATTTCTCTGCTATTCACGAGCACTTAAATTCTTTTGTGCGAGTCCTGAACGTCTGCCCACACCATAACGCCTATGCCATACCGTTGAGGGTCACGAACATTCTTCAGTATGTGACGAGTTCGCATCTTTTTGCACACTAACTGGTGGCCAGAATCGCTTCCCACAGTGAAGCGGGATTCGTCGGAGAACATCACTCTGGATCACTGTTTCTGACCCCAAACAAAATGCTCCCTACACCAACTCTTTCTCGACTATGGCGTAGTTGAAGTGGGAAGCATTTAACAGGCTTCCGAGCATACAAACCAGCCTGATTTTGACAGTCACAAAATCGTCCCGTTTGATGTTTGTGTCTCGGTAGTGGTTACAAGGTCTGCAGCGTTCTGCCTAGGACTGAAACGTCTGTCCCTTTCATGCACTACGGCTACGTCGCGGTTGTCTTGCGGTGCTGCTTTCGCTTACCATTTCCAACTTCAGCGGCGTTTTTAGTCGCGAGATGACACTGCTGGACACGCCCATTATTGTGGCCAAAGTAGTGATGCACTGACCTGCTTCGAGCCGGTCGTAGAATGATGCCTTGCAGACACTTGTCGTACCACACGGAATGTCCCACTAATCGGCTCCACAATAACCTTCATCAAACATTGTACTATATGAACTGTCGAAGGCGTACAGAGCGTGCACAGGCTTCGCTGCGTTGACATGTCCCGCTCTCTACATTTCCTTTTGCTATCACTGGTCGGGGTAGTTGTTCGGTTGTTCCTTAAGAATTGTTAGGCAGTGTTCTTCACTCTCAGGCATTGGGCGACTGCGATCTCCAAACAACTGGTGCGCACGGTTTGTAACCTGTAGCTGGTGGTGTACTTTCAGATGATAACCGCGTACTATTAGAGCAATGGCAGAAATTTTCGGACATGGTGAATGTCTGGTGCTGGTGTCTTGCGCGTGTGCTTCTTTCTCTTCAAAATAGGAGGTCGAGTTGGTGATGTTTCCTTGTAAAGTTCTCCGCGGTGGCTGTTGCTTGCCTCTGCCGTGCAGCCACTGGCCCGCGTAACTTGCTCGTTGTTTTGTCCTGTCTGCCCAGGCGCCGGCCAAGTACGACTTCGAGTACGCGGTGCACGACCCGCACACGGGCGACGTGAAGCAGCAGTCGGAGTCTCGGCACGGCGACGTGGTGCAGGGCCACTACTCGCTGGTGGAGCCGGGCGGCGCGCTCCGCACCGTCCACTACTCGGCCGACCCGCACTCGGGCTTCCGCGCCGTGGTGTCGCGGCCGGGCCCGCACGGCCACCCCGAGGTCACCTACCACGGGCACGACCACCACTGACGCCGCACCGCTCGCCGCTTTTGTAGAAACCTCCACAAATAAACTCGCACTTTGCACTGCAAAACGATTCTCTCATTTCTGTTCCCTTCCGCCACTGCATCCCACTGACTGGCAAAACCTGTCCGCTGCTCCTGAAATCACTGTACATCATTCGAGTACGGAATAACACTTCTTGGGAGAAAGCCTGTGGCTCTTTCTGGGATAAGCGGCTTATCAAATACAAGGAAACAAGCATGTTACTTTTTCTCTGTCCTGTCTAGCAGTGAAGGAGAGCATTCTGAAGTCCCTGACAAGTGCTTCTAGGAGTCACTTACATGTTCAAACGTTGAAAACACTGTCAACGTTGAAAGTTCTCTGTAAATAATACACTAGAGGCCATTAAAATTGCTACACCCAGAAGAAATGCAGATAATAAACGGGTATTCATTGCACATATATATTATACTAGAACTGACATGTCATTACATTTTCACGCAATTTCGGTGCATAGATCCTGAGAAATCAGTACCCAGAACAACCACCTCTGGCCGTAATAACCGCCTTGATACGCCTAGGCATTGAGTCAAATAGAGCTTGGATGGCGTGTACAGGTACAGCTGCCCATGCAGCTTCAACACGATACCACAGTTCATCAAGAGTAGTCACTAGCGTATTGTGACGAGCCAGTTGCTCGGCCACCATTGACCAGACGTTTTCAATTGGTGAGAGATGTGGAGAATGTGCTGGCCAGGGCAGCAGTCGAACATTTTCTGTGTCCAGAAAGGCCCGTACAGGACCTGCAACATGCGGTCGTGCATTATCCTGCTGAAATGTAGGGTTTCGCACGGATCGAATGAAGGGTAGAGCCACGGGTCGTAACACATCTGGAATGTAACGTCCACTGTTCAAAGTGCCGTCAATGCGAACAAGAGGTGACCGAGACGTGTAACCAGTGGCACCCCACACCATCGCGCCGGCTGATACGCCAGTATGGCGATGACGAATACACGCTTCCAATGTGCGTACACCGCGATGTCGCCAAACATGGATGCGACCATCATGATGCTGTAAACAGAACCTGGATTCATCCGAAAAAATGACGTTTTGCCATTCGTGCACCCAGGTTCGTCGTTGAGTACACCATCGCAGGCGCTCCTGTCTGTGATGCAGTGTCAAGGGTAACCGCAGCCATGGTCTCCGAGATGATAGTCCATGCTGCTGCAAACGTCGTCGAACTGTTCGTGCAGATGGTTGTTGTCTTGAAAACGTCCCCATCTGTTGACTCAGGGATCGAGACGTGGCTGCACGATCCGTTACAGCCATGCGGATAAGATGCCTATCATCTCGACTGCTAGTGATACGAGGCCGTTGGGATCCAGCACGGCGTTCCGTATTACCCTCCTGAACCCAAGCCGGCCGCGTTGGTCTCGCGGTTCTAGGCGCTCAGTCCGGAACCGCGCGACTGCTATGGTCGCAGGTTCGAATCCTGCCTCGGGCATGGATGCGTGTGATGTCTTTAGGTTAGTTAGGTTTAAGTAGTTTTAAGTTCTAGGGGGCTGATGTCCACAGATGTTAAGTCCCATAGTGCTCAGAGCCATTTGAACATTTTTTTTTTTCCTGCACCCACCTATCCCATATTCTGCTAACACTCATTGGATCTCGACCAACGCGAGCAGCAGTGTCGCGAGACGATAAACTGCAATAGCGGTAGGCTACAATCCGACCTTTATCAAAGTCGGAAACGTGATGGTACGTATTTTTCCTCCTTACACGAGGCATCACAACAACGTTTCACCAGGCAACGCCGGTCAACTGCTGCTTGTGTATGAGAAATCGGTTGGAAACTTTCCTCATGTCAGCACGTCAATGCTCTGAAAATTTAATCATTTGCATATCAAAGCGTATTCTTCCTGTCGGTTAAATTTCGCGTCTGTAGCACGTCATCTTCGTGGCGTGGCAGTTTTAATGGCCAGTAGTTTAAGAATATGATTTTTGAATAATAAGAGATATATAGAAGTAATAACGAATCGTAATAGAAAACTGACCTGTGGTAATGAGAAGGCAAGCCTTTAATACTGATAAAGTGAATAATCTGACTGCAAAAATTTGCAATAGTATAAACTGCCTGAACGATGAAATCTCGCCGGCCGAAGTGGCCGTGCGGTTAAAGGCGCTACAGTCTGGAACCGCAAGACCGCTACGGTCGCAGGTTCGAATCCTGCCTCGGGCATGGATGTTTGTGATGTCCTTAGGTTAGTTAGGTTTAACTAGTTCTAAGTTCTAGGGGACTAATGACCTCAGAAGTTGAGTCCCATAGTGCTCAGAGCCATTTGAACCATTTTTGATGAAATCTCACATAAAACCTACGATAATTAGTACTCCAAAACTGATCACAGATCTCAGAACTAAAACTGATAAACAACCCACAAAAACTGTCTCTGAATGACATAAGTTGGCCCTGATTGAATAAAAAAAGTCAAAATATTTAATCCTTACCTCTGTTCTGCACAAATCTGGATAATGCGTTGCAGTACTGCCACGTCTTGCGCGCCGCTGTGCTAAAGCTGCAAATTATTATATCGACACAGACACACTCGTGAGGCGCAATGAGTACTCTGTTAGTTTCAAATCGAAGTATTTTCGGAACTCACTTTGATCCTTTCCTACTTTTGGAAAAACCATGATCAATTAAAAATTATTAGAGAAAGGTAGGTGAAAAATGGCGCTGCAATAATAAAAGAGTGAACTCAAAAAATTACCTTACAATTCCTATTTATGTAAATAAAAGATTCTATTACACTTTCTCCTTCTCAGATCAGCTACCATTTCATAATCATCTTCATTAAACACGTCGATAAATTGAGACATTACATTTGAAACATAACATTACAACTGCTTCCCCACTTTGACGCAGCTAACCATTACCTGCTACTGCACCTACACGCACACCATAGAGTAAATATCTCTGGAGTGAGCATTGCGTTGTGCGCATGTTGTCAACATTAAACCAGGATTGTCACGTGATCTCGGGACTTCGCTGTGCCTGTGTGCTTTCTGCAGCGTTTGAAGTTTATAATACCAAGAGTTTTTGTTGTGTTTCACCGTTTGTTGATAGTGTAATAGCGAGGGTGAATTACTGTTGCTGCTACGGATGCAAAGAAAAATATGTGAAAGGAGGGATAGTAACTTTTCATGGGTACATACCATGTAGCTTTAATTATAGTTATCATATTAGTAAGAGACACTGTATATGCTACAAATTTCGAGACGCCGTATAATTAAGGCTTGATTCTGTAGACCTATTTTTCTACGATTTTGTGACTATATAATAGATATTACGGCTCGTACAAAAGCTTACAAACAGTCGCTTCTTCTCCATGCATTTATCAGTGACATGACGATTATATATATAGATTACTCAGTCTACTACTTATTTAATAAGCTGGGAGCAAGTACTTAAAATGCGTTAAATAAATGCCTCAAAGTGCCACCAGTAATAAAAATTGTGCTTTAGGTTGCAAAAACGAGAAAACAAATACGCAGAAATACAAGAAAAAAGGACGAATTAGCAGGGATATGATCGCTAATGTGTGGCAAAATTCGGTGTTTTTCGGACACTTTCAAAAGTACTAGCGTACTGTCAAGTCGTTTTGCAAGACCATCACTGCAAAAATGTACGTCAGGCTCTGTAATACTATAAAGTACCGTATCATACCGAAAACTACCAAAAATCGAGTGCATCTGAACTGTGACACCTATCGCAAAGAAGTAGAATGTAATATCACTTGCCCTTAAAAGTTACGTATCTGGTTTATTCCCGGTATCAAATGGATACTGTGAAAATGTCTGCGCAACATATATAAATAATCCACGACACGTACGAAAAGAATCCGTCTGTAAAGGGATGTAGTGACATTCTAAGTATATAGGGCGCTATACGGACAAACACACGACGTCCCGAGATCACGTGACCAGGCCGGGAATGTATGTCGACAACACAAAATCTGTTCTACGCATGTGAATCCTCAGTCCAGAGATATTTACTCTATGGCGCACACCAAAGATAATAACCCAACCCTGCCATATAGCTTACAACATCGCTGCTCGCTCACATGCAATAGCTCGAGAGCAACTATATGACATTATTGTACAATCGATTAATACTCAAATGACACCTATCAAAGGGGATAAAAAAAAGTTTAATAGATGAGCTTTATCTGTTAAAACAAGGCGTTTTTACGAGAGGAGCAATAAACACAACTGGTCCCGAAAAAAATTAATTATTTTGAACCAAACATGCAGTTCCAAGCTTGTGGTGTAGGAGAGGTGCAGCGACAAGAAAGGTTTAAACACTGTCTTGAAAGAAATTATTTATCGTACAAAAACCCAGAGGCTGGTAATTTCAAAATTACAACTTGCCGAAATCTCTTGTATTTTAAGCAATGTGTTCGTTTGCTTTTATTACCAAACCATGACAGTTTATATTTGAAGTAAGATAAACTTCGCAATGAAACAAATAACCAAAATTTTTAAGTAAACTGTACAATAAAAAAAGGAACAACAAATATTTAAAACTTTCAAATTTCAAAGTTTTCATAAATTTTAAAAAATCATTTAGGCAGAACTTTAGAACAAATTAATAAAGAAACAAGGTACCCAAGATTTATCAAGAAACCAAAACTCACTTAAAAAATGAATAAAACCCCAAGTAGGCCAATTCCTTTAATAATAAGTAGAAATCAGACGTCTCGTTTCCAAAAGGGACCCCATTTGCGTGGCAGCATTAGCCCCAAATGGGTGCCCCCCTTGTATCACTTATAATACCAACTATATGGCTTCCAATTTGTCCTTAGATTAACTTTAGTAATTTAGCCTCAGCAGATAGTAATAGCTGTCGCAACACAATAAATGGTAAGCTCTTACGATGACCAGGCAACGTGAATGATTTTTAGCCTTGAAACCACCAGGACTTGACGCAATTAGTAGATTTCAAACAAGGAATTAAAGTTACCAAGAATGTTTATTGCTTAACAGCAGGATGAGCTACACGGGTTAACAAAATCAACTAGCAATTTTTTTTAATATCGATAAACAGCACCTACATCACTTGGCGCACCGCATTCTTTAAATGTAAGGAGAGATCTTTTCGCCACATTGCTTTACGAACACTGAAACTAAATCTACGTGTTGTAACCAGGATGGCGAACTTCACACGGTTGTACTTTTACACGTATATTTCGAGCAGGGTAGTGCCTATCACTAATAAAACTCTCAGTGCGTCCTTCAGTGCTAGTGCCGTAATTCCATTCCCATATAAGTTAGCGACGCTGAGCGGCTCATTCAAAGTTGACTGTGTTCCACACTGTCGGCAACAACTTGTTCTGCTAGCTATATCTGGATCGGTGCCTCGATGGCAAACAAACAGCAGTTGCATTTGCCGAAAGCGCGATCCACACTTGCAACTAAGCCAAGCTAACACGCGCCCAGTGCAGACGCTGGAGCATTGTGTACTTTGTTCAGCATTGCAGAACCCAACACCGGCACCTTCGACCGCCAGTCGAAGAGGACACTAGCACACAGCCAGCGGCGAACGGCTAGTTGCACCGTGGCTCCACCTCTTCTCTCTCGCTCATCGGTCTCGCTCTCTCCTCAGCGCCACCGTTCTTGGCCTTTTAGAACTAGCCGCGCCATAGTTCCTCTGGTAACCAGAGCTTCAGTTTAGCACGAGATACGATAAGCACTGGAATAAGGAAAGTACGGAAGCACCACGATAAATGCATGCTGGAACATAAATGCAGATGCTACGCAAGCCTCCAGGTTGCGCTGTTGTATTTCCTCACAAAGGAACCTGTGCAATGTCCTCAATACATTTCAAACGTCAGTCATGGTCTGTGTAGTTTTGAGTACATTATGTTGGAGCTAATTGAATTCGTACGTGGGCGAATTGTTGGTGTCGGGGGAGCCGAAGCGTTTGGAGTTTCAAGAGACACTGTGTTGAACATTTATAGAGCATACATGGGAAGAGGACAACATTATCCGCTAAGTCGCAACGTAGGCGGTCATTGGAGAACATCGCGACGAAAAATAAGAAGATGACGCTGCAAAAGTCACTGTAGAATTGAATGCCGCGCACGTGAACACTCTCAGCACCAAAACAACATAAGGAAGCAGCATAGCAGGGTGAACTGGAATTCCAAAACCACTCATTACTTATGCAAATGACCGTAACACGAAAACGTGTTGCCGAAGAAGTAAGCCATGGGATATACTGCAATGGATAGAAGTCACTTGGTCGGACTGGTCTTATTTTACTCTCTTTCTGAATTCTGGCCGAGTTTGTGTCTCAGGAGTGAAACTTGGCGGGGATTCAATGTCGACGTGGGCAGCCATATCGTGGTACCCCATGGGCCCCATGGTTACTTTGCAAGGTCGCATTTCTGCAAAGATTTATGTGAGCATTGTGGCTCATAATGGTACAGAGTTTGCTACCCAATTGTGATGCTGTATTACAAGATGACATGGTCCCTGCTCACATAGGTAATGATCCAGGACTGATATTCTGAGTATGAGGATGAATTGTCGCATCTCCCCTCGCTTCTACAGTCACCGGATGTCAATATTATTGAGCCTTTGTGGTCTACTTTGGAGAGCAGGGTGCGTAGTCGAAGACCGCCTTCATCATCATGACCTTTACTGGTACCTGCCACTTGTTTGCGGGAAGAATGATATAAGATTCCTTTGAAAAGCGTACAGGACCTGTATTTATCCATTCCGAGACACCTAATAGCTGTTTTGAATGGCAACGTGTGTCCTACTTCGTACTAGGAATGGTAGTGAGTGTTACTTTTTGTGTTTCCACATTTTTGTCGAACCCTGGTAGATGTATCTAATTTCACTACGTTTCCGATGCAAAGATTTTGTATTCGATATCGACCCATACAGATTTTGGTTCCTACAATCTGTCAAGGAAAATGCCGTGATTATTTAGAAAATACGTTCTCCATCCTCCATACCGAATATTTTACAAATTGCGAGAGATAAAATGGTTCAAATGGCTCTGAGCACTATGGGACTCAACTGCTGTGGTCATTAGTCCCCTAGAACTTAGAACTACTTAAACCTAACTAACCTAAGGACATCACACACATCCATGCCCGAGGCAGGATTCGAACCTGCGACCGTAGCATGCGAGAGATACTGAGCCGACTTTGTCTCGTTTCAGGAAAAACCTCCAGCAGGTAGTTCTTTTCGTCCTCTATTAAACTCACTGATCATGTCGTTGTAGTCAAGTTTAGCAGCTGAGTCGCATTTTACCGAAAAGACAGCTAAATTTGACAGCTTGCTTTCATTCATGCTCTAGCCTGAATAGTTTTCTGTCATTTTTAAATTTGCTAAAACTGCATTCTCGTGCTTTTTCATCGGCCTTTTCACCTAGAACACGCAAACAGTTACTTTGTTGACTTCCTTCGCTCTGTTAATATGATTGCTACATTGGGCACCAAATATGCTGCACATTTTTCAGACTGAGATAAGTTAAGACATTTCCTCGTCGTGGCGCTTCTGGTGCAGATAATTTAATCAAAATGCCTGCTGCATTTCACACTCCTATGACATCGCACCCCCATCCACCTCCGGAAACGGTGGGAAATAGGACAACTGGGCTATCTCCACCAACTTAACTCCCCCACACCCCCAATCCTACAATGTTACCCACCTCTCCTATGACATCACTCATGGAAATTTTTTGATTCCACAACCAGCTATAATTCAATAGGACATTGTTTTTACACTATGGCAGGTCCCATTTTACCAATGCAATGATATATCGTGCAGTGTTAACGAAACGTTACATGAACCAGCCACTGCTGTAGATGATGCAAGCGGATGTCTGAGCCACCCAGCAGCAGAAGGCCCTGATCTCTCATCAAGAGCGTGTGGCAGGCCAGTGGACCACATTGTCACTCTACAAAACAAAGAAGAGACACACGTTTTGTTTTTTCCTAAAATGTGCACCTGTAAGCACTGTGTCCCCTGCACTCCACAGACACCTCCACATGTGTTCACTGTTCTGTGATAGAAAATTCATTGGAGCAGTTGTATTTAAAGTCAACGTACCTCCTATAAGCGACCTTCTATTAAAAAAAAAAAAAACAAAAAAAAAAAACAATCGCACCCCTTACGACTGGACGCAGTCCCACCCATATAATTTTCTTTTCAGATGTCGGAACACTAACCACAGTAACTTTATGTTCCAGCACCATATCATTTCTGATTACCGTTTATAGGATACAGGGTCCGAAAAATTACGGTACTTCCATATTCACAACAGCTGAATATCAGAGCAAAACCCTCCCGCCACACGGTAATTATCACATATTAGTCGAGGAATAAAGAATGTAATTACAGTTAAAATCCCCTCATCGTATTTATGTTACGTATGGTCTTGTACGATAGTCAGCAAATGGCAGAACAGGGAGAACTGACATACTTATTGTAGAAAGAGTAACTTCGGAGGGTTTCGCTAATTTCTATGAAAACGTCACCTCACCCCCAGATGCATCACCCTAACGAGGTTTCTCGACTCCGCCACTTCCACAAAATGATTTAATAAGCATGTTACTCAGTCATAATCGATGACAGACTGCTATTTAACAAATCTGTCACCCTTAACGACTGGGAGGAGCCGTATTTTTTCGTGTCTTGAAAGGAGGATATAAGATTAACATCAACAAAAGCAAAACGAGGATAATGGAATGTAGTCGAATTAAGTCGGGTGATGTTGAGGGAATTAGATTAGGAAATGAGACACTTAAATTAGTAAAGGAGTTTTGCTATTTGGGGATAAAAATAACCGATGATGGTCGAAGTAGAGAGGATATAAAATGTAGACTGGCAATGGCAAGGAAAGCGTTTCTGAAGAAGAGAAATTTGTTAACATCGAGTATAGATTTAAGTATCAGGAAGTCGTTTCTGAAAGTATTTGTATGGAGTGTAGTCATGTATGGAAGTGAAACATGGACGATAAATAGTTTGGACAAGAAGAGAATAGAAGTTTTCGAAATGTGGTGCTACAGAAGAATGCTGAAGATTAGATGGGTAGATCACATAACTAATGAGGAGGTATTGAATAGAATTGGGGAGAAGAGGAGTTTGTGGCACAACTTGACAAGAAGAAGGGACCGGTTGGTAGGACATGTTCTGAGGCATCAAGGGATCACAAATTTAGCATTGGAGGGCAGCGTGGAGGGTAAAAATCGTAGAGGGAGACCAAGAGATGAATACACTAAGCAGATTCATAAGGACGTAGGTTGCAGTAAGTACTGGGAGATGAAGAAGCTTGCACAGTATAGACTAGCATGGAGAGCTGCATCAAACCAGTCTCAGGGCTGAAGACAACAACAACAACAACAGTATTGTTTCAGAACCAATCAACACAGTGGCATCTTATATTTCGACAGCCAGGTTGAAGCTCGTCAGTTGTGTTTGTGTTAATACATTCGAGCCTCACACTACACATTTCTGATGTATGTTTACACATACAACTATTGTAGACTTAACACACAGATCTTACAAATTTGCCGACTAAGGCATCATTTCTATGAACTAGAGTACTATTCTTGATAGATAGATGACTGTGCAGCATGTCTGTTCGGATTAACTCTTGAGCATATACACCAAAGTGTACCAGACGGTTTAATTACTTTTTTTTGGCTGATTCGTTCCTTGATCGAGACAATACAATGAATTACAGTAATGAATATCAAAAAAATTCATACAAACTCTCGGCGCTTGAGCATGGCCATTTTTTTTTTAAGGTCCGTTCATGTATTTTAACCGTGTTTCTTCTCCCTGTGGCAAATGGGACTTGATGAAAAGACAGTACCCGAAGACGACGGTGGATCGAGCTGGACGACTTTTTGCTTAAAAGTACGAAACCTTTTGCCATGCCAAGTCACCCAACAATCTTACAATGACTAAAGGTACAAAATAAAACATACATAGGTTAGTAATAACAATATATTCTGAAATAAAAACAGTTTAAAGTACGACATTTACATTATGCAATTAGAGTGCCATTTGGTTGCAACTCGTCAAGTATTAATAGAATAATGTAGTATTAATGGCGGTGTGCCATAATGTGTATTATTTGGACCAGAGCTAGAAAACAAAAGGTGCCTCTTAGCCTAATGATATGACGATCAAAAATCTTCAAATGTTTTCAGCGGCTGCATATAATATTTATACAACCGTGGAGTATATCTATGGCTAAAATTATTTCTTTATTTCATTACTTATAATTCGTTTTCTGCTAATAAAAGCTAAGCATGAAAATGTGCCTTTAAAACGGCCACCTGCATCTGTGCAGTTAAGCTATCTACATATTCCAGCACATTGATCATAGTACGGAATTTCTATGGTTGCAAGCATGAGCCACTCCATTTTCATAAGTTCTATCTTGCATTCTGATATGTCAAATACTTTACTACAAATTGTCGTTAAATACTTGTCTGAAAAATCTAAGTCTTCCATCAATTTCTTTTGCTGACAGACACACAAGGTCCTAATTTTCCCCTCTCAGTTTGGACGTGACAATGCTATCACGACTAATAACATGGATGCAGTAAACTCAAATCGTCACTCCTACAACCATTCAAAAGACACCCTACATGCATGAAGACTTTTTAAAAAATGTTACTCAGAGACTACACAACCGAGAGATATTTTCCACCCTGCAGGCGGAGGACACTTACGAGTAACACACAGCTGTGGGCGGAACAGAAATGGGACTGACTATAAGCTACCTCCCACTATACACGATCACTGGCAGTCTCAATAGGTATACAGGGTGGTCCATTGATCGTGACCGGGCCAAATATGTCACGAAATAAGCGTCAAACGAAAAAACTACAAAGAACGAAACTAGTCTAGCTTGAAGGGGGAAACCAGATGGCGCTATGGTTGGCCCGCTGGATGGCGCTGCCATAGGTCAAACGGATATCAACTGCGTTTTTTTAAACAGGAACCCCTATTTCTTATTACATATTCGTGTAGTACGTAAAGAAATATGAATGTTTTAGAATGAGATTTTCACTCTGCAGCGGAGTGTGCGCTGATATGAAACTTCCTGGCAGATTAAAACTGTGTGCCCGGAAGTTTCATGAATGTTTTAGTTGGACCACTTTTTTCGCTTTGTGATAGATGGTGCTGTAATAGTCACAAACATACGGCTCACAATTTTAAACGAACAGTTGGTAACGGGTAGGTTTTTTAAATTAAAATACAGAACGTAGGTACGTTTGAACGTTTTATTTCGGTTGTTCCAATGTGATACATGTTCCTTTGGGAACTTATCATTTCAGAGAACGCATGCAATTACAGCATGATTACCTGTAAATACCACGTTAATGCAATAAATGTTCAAAATTATGTCCGTCAACCTCAATGCATTTGGCAATACGTGTAACGACATTCCTCTCGACAGCGAGTAGTCCGCCTTCCGTAATGTTCGCACATGCATTGACAGTGCGCTGACGCATGTTGTCAGGCGTTGTCGGTGGATCAGATCCGGTGAACGTGCGGGCCATGGTTGGTGCTTCGACGACCAATACACCTGTCATGAAATATTCAGTACCGCTTCAACCGCACGCGAGCTATGTGCCGGACATCCATCATGTTGGAAGTACATCGCCATTCTGTCATGCAATGAAACGTCTTGTAGTAACATCGGTAGAACATTACGTAGGAAATCAGCATACACTGCACCATTTAGATTGCCAACGATAAAATGGGGGCCAATTATCCTTCCTCCCATAATGCCGCACTATACATTAACTCGCCAAGGTCGCTGATGTTCCACTTGTCGCAGCCATCGTGGATTTTCCGTTGTCCAATAATGTATATTATGCGAGTTTACGTTACCGCTGTTGGTGAATGACGCTTCGTCGCTAAAGAGAACGCGTGCAAAAAATCTGCCATCGTCCCGTAATTTCTCTTGTGCCCAGTGGCAGAACTGTACACGACGTTCAAAGTCACCGCCATGCAATTCCTGGTGCATAGAAACATGGTACGGGTGCAATCCATGTTGATGTAGCATTCTCAGCACCGACGTTTTTGAGATTCCTGATTCTCGCACAGTTTGTCTGCTACTGATGTGCGGATTAGCCGCGACAGCAGCTAAAACACCTACTTGGGCATCATCATTTGTTGCAGGTCGAGGTTGACGTTTCACGTGTGGCTGAACATTTCCTGTTTCCTTAAATAACGTAACTATCCGGCGAACGATCCGGACACTTGGATGATGTCGTCCAGGATACCGAGCAGTATACATAGCCCACGCCCGTTGGGCATTTTGATCACAATAGCCATACATCAACACGATATCGATCTTTTCCGCAATTGGTAAACGACCCATTTTAACACGGGTAATGTATCACGAAGCAAATATCGTCCTTACTGGCGGAATGTTACATGATACCACGTACTTATACGTTTCTGACTATTACAGCGCCATCTGACACAAAGCGAACAAAGTGGTCCAACTAAAACATACACATTTCTTTACGTACTACACGAATACGTAATAAAAATTGGGGTTCCTATTTTTAAAAAAACGCAGTTGATATCCGTTTGACCTATGGCAGCGCCATCTAGCGGGCCAACCACAGCGCCATCTGGTTTCGCCCTTCAAGCTAGACGCTTTTCGTTCTTTGTAGTTTTTTGGTTTGATGCTTATTTCGTGAGATATTTGGTCCGGTCACTATCAGTGGACCACCCTGTATATCGTAGAAAGGCTGTACCCAGCATTTTCCTCCTCTGATGTGACGCTTCTTACACAATGGGTGGAGCACCCATTGCTCATCAGAAAATTCTCTAGGTGTTGCATCTCACATATTCGTCTCGAGTGTATTGATATTTCTTCTTTTTGATGATTTGACGGCTTATGCATGTATATCTCATGTATATGTTGATAGCTGTATGCTAGGTTCCCCCCATTTGTAGTAACCAGCACGTCTGGTCGGTCCTTTTTACGTCCATTGTGAATTTTTGTTGTTGTGGAGACGATTTGGTGTCTTAGGAAGGGACTGGGCTGTTCCTCACAACGAAGGTATAGTCGGGTAGCTGTTGCTCTCTCTCTTGGGAAACTGACGGATATTACACGTCTTTTAAATCGGTAAAGTACGTACCCTCAACCACGTTTCCCATGTCAGTCGTGCTTATTAGTAGCAGTAGTGATTTTGAAGTATGCAGCCATGCCTCACTAGCAAATACAGCGAGAAAAAACGACATGAATACTTTCGTTAGCTAATACATGGAGTTGCCACTCATGCCCTGCTGCATGAAAATGCATACGACGAAACAGCGACATCTTATGAGGAAGTAAACAACTCGATCAGTAGCCTAAGGAGACGCAACAGTCTTATTTCAGTTTACAGTAGCATCACCACCACTGCCCTGGTAGCCTTCCTCTCAGACACAGAAGTCATGGACCGATGTTAGGTAGTTATGCTCATGTGTAGGATAATATAGCAACTTCGTCCAGACATCACATCTCTAGAGTGCCCACTCTTCACTCTATTGAGGTAAATGTATGTGACATCAGTCTACTCTTCTACAGTACATGCTAGGGAATGGCCTAAGTCTTTTTAACATGTTAATTCTTCTCCTTAATACTTGTGGAATAACATTGTTTGTGAGAACCAACCCTAATTTGCTAATATCTATATGCGAGTGCATGTGTGAGAACGCCGTTCCTGATAAGGAGACGTAAGTTTCGCCTTCTTTAATACAGAGCTTCTATGTAATATCTTCTTTGTTGAAGTACGAGTGTTGGAACTCAGATAGTAGTAACTATTTATTTACAGACGATACAAAAGAGTCCCCCCCCCCCCACGAACCATAGACCTTGCCGTTGGTGGGGAGGCTTGCGTGCCTCAGTGATACAGATAGCCGTACCGTAGGTGCAACCACAACATAGGAATATCTGTTGAGGGGCCAGACAAACGGGTGGTTCCTGAAGAGGGGCAGCAGCTTTTGCAGTAGTTGCAGGAGCAACAATCTGGATGATTGACTGATCTGGCCTTGTAACATTAACCAAAACGGCCTTGCTGTGCTGGTACTGCGAACGGCTGAAGGCAAGGGGAAACTACAGCCGTTTCCCGAGGGCATGCAGCTTTACTGTATGGTTATTCCGGAGGTAAAATAGTCCCCCATTCGGATCTCCGGGCAGGGACTACTGCCTATAGAAAAATTAAAGAGACCTTTGGAAGAAAAGAGAACCACTTGCGTGAATATCAAGAGCTCAGATGGAAACCCAGTTCTAAGCAAAGAAGGGAAAGCAGAAAGGTGGAAGGAGTATATAGAGGGTCTATACAAGGGTGATGTTCTTAAGGACAATATTATAGAAATGGGAGAGAATGTAGATGAAGATGAAATGGTAGATATGATACTGCGTGAAGAGCTTGACAGAGCACTGAAAGACCTGAGTCGAAACAAGGCCACGGGAGTAGACAACATTCCATTAGAACTACTGACAGCCTTGGGAGAGCCAGTCCTGAGAAAACTCTACCATCTGGTGAGCAAGATGTATGAGACAGGCGAAATACCCTCAGACTTCAAGAAGACTATAATAATTCCAATCCCAAAGAAAGCAGGTGTTGACAGATGTGAAAATTACCGAACTATCGGTTTAATAAGCCACTGCTGCAAAATACTAACACGAATTCTTTTCAGACGAATGGAAAAACTGGTAGAAGCCGACATCGGGAAAGATCAGTTTGGATCCCGTAGAAATGTTGGAACACGTGAGTCAATACTGACCCTACGACTTATCTTAGAAAATAGATTAAGGAAAGGCAAACCTACGTTTCTAGCATTTGTAGACTTAGAGAAAGCTTTTGACAATGTTGACTGGGATACTCTCTTTCATATTCTGAAGGTGGCAGGGGTAAAATACAGGGAGCGAAAGGCTATTTACAATTTGTACAGAAACCAGATGGCAGTTTTAAGAGTCGAGGGGCATGAAAGGGAAGCAATGGTTGAGAAGGGAGTGAGACAGGGTTGTAGCCTCTCCCCGATGTTATTCAATCTGTATATTGAGCAAGCAGTAAAGGAAACAAAAGAAAAATTTGGAGTAGGAATTAAAAATCATGGAGAAGAAATAAAAACTTTGAGGTTCGCCGATGACATTGTAATTCCGTCAGAGACAGCAAAGGACCTGGAAGAGCAGCTGAACGGAATGGACATATGGACATGGTCTTGAAAGGAGGATATAAGATGGGCATCAACAAAAGCAAAACGAGGATAATGGAAAGTTGTCGAATTAAGTCGGGTGATGCTGAGGAAATTAGATTAGGAAATGAGACACTTAAAGTAGTAAAGGAGTTTTGCTATTTGGGGAGCAAAGTAACTGATGATGGTCGAAGTAGAGAGAATATAAAATGTAGACGCAATGGCAAGGAAAGCATTTCTGAAGAAAAGAAATTTGTTAACATCGAGTATAGATTTAAGTGTCAGGAAGTCGTTTCTGAAAGTATTTGTATGGAGTGTAGCCATGTATGGAAGTGAAACATGGACGATAAATAGTTTAGACAAGAAGAGAATAGAAGCTTTCGAAATGTGTTGCTACATAAGAATGCTGAAGATTAGATGGGTAGATCACATAACTAATGATGAAGTATTGAACAGAATTGGAGAGAAGAGAAATTTGTGGCGCAACTTGACTAGCAGAATGGATCGGTTGGTAGGGCATATTCTGAGGCATCAAGGGATCACCAATTTAGTATTGGAGGGCAGAGAGGAGGGTAGAAATTGTACAGGGAAACCAAGAGGTGAATACACTAAGCAGATTCAGAAGGATGTAGGTTGCAGTAGGTACTGGGAGATGAAGAAGCTTGCACAGGATAGAGTAGCATGGAGAGCTGCATCAAACTAGTCTCAGGACTGAAGACCACAACAACAACACCAAAAGAGTCACACGTTTGCACCTGTTATTGTCCTTCAAAGTAGTCACCAGCGTTGTGTAAAACCCGTTGCCGGCAATGTGGAAGGTGTAGTATACCGTTAGCAGAGCCTGTTCTATTGATGGAATGAATGGAGCTGCCTGTCGAATCTCTGGAACAGTTCTGAACGAATGCCACGAAGTGGTTCCTTCATCTTCGGAATCAAATCAAAATTACAAGGACTGAAGTCCGAGGAGTATGGTGGATGGTACAGTACTTCTTAGTTCCATCGACCGAACAGAACAGCCACAGCTGGCGCTGTATGCGCCCCTGCATTGTCGTGCAAAACGGTTGGTGGGTTGCGCAGAAAGTGTCGCTGCTTCTTTCGCAAAGATGGTCGCTGGTGATGCTCCAAAAACGAATAGTAATACTGTACATTTGATTCCGAAGATGAAGGAACCACTTCGTGACATTCACTTCAGAACTGTTCCAGAGATTCGACAGGCAGTAGACCGCTCCATTCGCACTATCAACGGAACAGGCTCTGCTAACGGTATACTACGCCTTCCACATCGCTGGCAACGAGTTCTACACAAGGCTGGTGACTACATTGAAGGACAGTAACAGATGCAAACATGTAACTCTTTTGTATCGGTTGTGAATAAATAGTAGCCACTATTTCAGTTCCAACCCTCGTATGTGTTACGGACCTGCACATAGTTTACAAGTGGGGAATTAAAACTGAATGCATACAGAGCATAATCTTTAATCATTTCTCGGTCATAAGTGTCTCGGTAACCGCAGCCCATCTCACTTCCCTGTATTTCATGATATTTTTTCCCTAATTTTATGTATTCTCAGCCAATTTACGTAATTTTGCTGTTTTCACAACTTTACACACCTCATCGTATTTCCCTCAATTTTACGTATTTCCCATCAATTTTTTCGTAATTATACCAGGTTTTTCTCGAATTTTGCAGATTTTATTGGTCTATATTTTTTCGATAGTTTTCCTGGTGTATACGGTCGTATTGCTGACATACCCATGCGTTGTTTGATTTAATACGATAATACTTTCGCGCCTTTTACATCAGCCTACTAAAAAATCTTAAGTATTCTTCTATTTGTGATGATCTACATGAAAGCATTTTGGATAGGACTTTTACACAGAAAGTACCTTTTGACGTCCTGTTGGCGTGTTTTTGTTTGCGTAATTCCGTAAATAGTCTTAATTACTTCGTAAATTGGTGACTTTCGTCACATGCATTCGTTATACAGATGGATAATAGCAGTTTACACGTTATGAAAGTCTGCAGACTTTCGTGGCCGTTGTCATTGAAGTTAAAATCTTCTGGGTAAGTAGGCCGCGTCATACTTCCCCTAAATTAATCGGCGTTTCGACCCCTCTACTGGGATCCTCCTCAGGATCTTCCGGTGTCCACTATTGCTAGAACACTGTCACAGTCCAGTGTCGCGTTCTCTTATAAAGGGGAATTTTCCCGCGTTCGTGCTGGAGAAGTGGTAGTATTGGTCAAAATTCTTACGGCTACCATTGGTGGGCCATCGCCATAGGGTCATATTCCCGTACTGATGCAGATGGAAGGGTGTTGTTGGCTAAACTCTTGTGGACACTGTTGGTGGCATATCGTCATTGGATAGAAAGACACTATCCCACACTTACGCTGGAGAAGGGTTATTGGTTGAAATTCCTCCTACTGCTGTTGGTTGGCCGTCATCATTGGCTAGATGCGAAACGGACAGAGCAAGAGAAGGGGGAACGCTTATCCAAAATATTATTGTCCGCTGAGGGGACTTGCAGCGCGTTGTTCATGTTGCTCGCTTGATGGCTGGGAGCCACGATACCGGAAGCCTATAGCCGTACTCTCTACTGAATTCTTGGAAATTTCAACCGCTTCTCGAACTTTCCTTCTACAAATGTTTGTTTCCTTAGCCAGCATACGTACGTTATTAACTTCGATGTCAGAGCTACAGTTCTCAAGATGTTCCGCTACTGCCGATTTTAAACTTTATTTTAGCCACGTGTGCCGATAGTGTTCCTTAATGCGTTCTTTAATACATCTTCCCATTTCGCCTATATACACTTTGCCACAGCCACATGTCACTTGACAGACACCTGCATTATGAAGGCAATCAGGTGCATCCGGAAAAAATCTTTTATTTTCTTTTGACTAAAGAAACATGTCTGAATACCATTTTTCTTTAGAATTATGCTTATGCGGTCAGTGACCTCAGAAACGAACGGCAACCAACTGAGTGGGAAGGCGGTTCCTCGTCATTCTTATTATTGTGATTAATATTCTACTTAAAAGCTCCGTCGATTAAACAACTAGCATAGCCATTTGCCTTCAATGCCCTCTTTAAGAAATTCAACTCTGGATCCAAGTTGTCGTCATCGCTGATGCGGAAGGCACGTGAAGACGAGCACTGCTTGCTTCTGGGCTGGGTGGTGGTGCGAAGTGGCATCTAAATACCTGTTTGCGTTTGTCGGCTTCCTATACACTCCGTGATCAAGAGTGTTATCAGATCTTCTGTATACCAGTACATCTAGGAACGGGAGATCGAGCTCACTCTCAACCTCCAAGGAAAATTTGATTTTGGGGTGAATTCCATTTAAGAAATTGTGGAACGCATGAAGTTATTCTTCGCTGTGTGGCCATATATCAAATGTATCGTCCACATAGCGGAGCCAACAAGAAGGCTTCAAAGGAACACTACTTAATGCCCGTAGCTCAAAATGTTCCATAAAAACATCCGCTGCAACTGGCGAAATGGGTGAGTCCATAACAAGGCCGTCAGCCTGTTCGTAGAATTAGCGGAAATATGACGCGGCCTAATAACCCAGAAGATTTTAACTTCAGTTCACATGTTATTCTAAACTTTGTTTCAGGTACTTTGGCTAACAGGCGACAATGAGTACCATTGCATTACACCATTTCATTATATGTTAATTAGAAACGAATGCAATAATTTCAGACTTTCCTATCAATTGACCGAGTTCTATAGGTTCGTGTGTCAATGTTTCGTAATCGTTTACATTTTATCTCATGCACAAAGTAGAGATCAGTGGGAGATTACTTGTTCTTAAAGTATAGATAGCTCCCAATCTGGTATGTAGCGTATGCGTAGGGACTTCAAAAAATAAGTAACACCTGTCCCTCTACGCTAAGAACATCCAGCAGTAAGAGTGGCACATTGTCAGAAGACAAAAGGGTGTTCTGCAGAAACTGTTCTGGTGCGGTACAGATAAAAGGTGCATCACACCGTGCGAGTGAAATGGCGCTACAACTGGCAAAGGACTCCAAAGCTGAAGTTCGCGGGACGTTACGCTTCTTGTGGACAAAACGTCTAAATTGCACACAGATCCACTGTTAAATTCTGCCAGTATATGGGCCAAATGGAATATCACGTCCAGCTGTAGTTAAACGGTGCCAATGATTTGACCAAGGAAGCACAGAAATAGATGGTTAAAAAAAAAAGGATTCAAATGGCTCAAAGCACTATGGCACTTAACATCTGAGATCATCAGTCCCCTAGAACTTAGAACTACTTAAACCTAACTAACCTAAGGACATCACACACACCGATGCCCGAGGCAGGATTCGAACCTGCGACCGTAGCAGCAGCGCGGTTCCGGACTGAAGCGCCTAGAACCGCTCGGCCACAACGGCCGGTCACAGAAGTAGATGATACTCATTGGGAAATCCAGACCTTGTACCATGCGATTTCCATCTTTTACGCACACTGAAAGATTATGAGGGGAAACAAATTTTTCAACGATGAGGACGCCCACACAGCAGTTCTCGAATGGCTCCGTCGACGAGGAGCGGATTTCTACCGTTGAGGAAGTGACTGATTGGTAGAAAGTTCCTACCATTGTTTCCAGAGACGTGGTGCCTATGTTAAAAATTAGTGTCATTTGTATGTGTTACTCTGAAGTGGTTTCTGCCTGAAACCACCATTCTGGTACTTTTTTTTTTTAAGTACAGCTGTCTTCCTCGTGAAACAACCGCTTCTATTTCAAGAGTGAGACTTTCAGTGCTATGCTGAGGTACAGGGTGTACTCTATAGTACGATATTTTCCACATATCCACCATGCGTAGCAATAATATGGCGTAGTCTCTGAATGAAATTACCCGAAACCTTTGACAACGTGTCTGGCGGAATGGCTTCACATGCAGATGTACTGCTTCAGCTGTTCAATTGTTTCTGGATTCTGGCGGTACACCTGGTCTTTCAAGTGTCCCCACAGAAAGAAGTCACAGGGGTTCATGTCTGGCGAATAAGGAGGCCAATCCACGCCGCCTCCTGTATGTTTCGGATAGCCCAAAGCAATCACACGATCATCGAAATATTCATTCAGGAAATTAAAGACGTCGGCCGTGCGATGTGGCCGGGCACCATCTTGCATAAACCACGAGGTGTTCGCAGTGTCGTCTAAGGCAGTTTGTACCGCCACAAATTCACGAATAATGTCCAGATAGCGTGATGCAGTAATCGTTTCGGATCTGAAAAATGGGCCAATGATTCCTTTGGAAGAAATGGCGGCCCAGACCAGTACTTTTTGAGGATGCAGGGACGATGGGACTGCAACATGGGGCTTTTCGGTTCCCCATATGCGCCAGTTCTGTTTATTGACGAAGCCGTCCAGGTAAAAATAAGCTTCGTCAGTAAACCAAATGCTGCCCACATGCATATCGCCGTCATCAATCCTGTGCACTATATCGTTAGTGAATGTCTCTCGTGCAGCAATGGTAGCAGCGCTGAGAGGTTGCCGCGTTTGAATTTTGTATGGATAGAGGTGTAAACTCTGGCGCATGAGACGATACGTGGACGTTGGCGTCATTTGGACCGCAGCTGCAGCACGGCGAACGGAAACCCGAGGCCGCTGTTGGATCACCTCCTGCACTAGCTGCGCGTTGCCCTCTGTGGTTGCCGTACGCGGTCGCCCTACCTTTCCAGCACGTTCATCCATCACGTTCCCAGTCCGTTGAAATTTTTCAAACAGATCCTTTATTGTATCGCTTTTCGGTCCTTTGGTTACATTAAACCTCCGTTGAAAACTTCGTCTTGTTGCAACAACACTGTGTTCTAGGCGGTGGAATTCCAACACCAGAAAAATCCTCTGTTCTAAGGAATAAACCATGTTGTCCACAGCACACTTGCACGTTGTGAACAGCACACGCTTACAGCAGAAAGACGACGTACAGAATGGCGCACCCACAGACTGCGTTGTCTTCTATATCTTTCACATCACTTGCAGCGCCATCTGTTGTTGAAAATTGTAACTACTGTAATTTCGAAAGTTTGTCCGCCTGAAAATTTACTGTTGTCCCAAGCATATTGCAACAAACAGTGTATTTCTATCGCTGCTCGTTTCGTTTTTATTGCCGTTTCAAATATACCGGTCGTTTTTGAAACACCCTGTACTTCTACGAATGTAGACCATTTCAGTAGTCACTTGCAGCTAGGGTTGCCATATCTAGCTAAGACATCGTCGGGACGCTCTGAAATGGGGAGGTGTAGAAATTAAGTAAAAAAATTATTTTATATAACTACTTTTTATTTAGAACACAATTACATGGATGTTCCATAAAATTTCGGGCGTGCATCCCCAAAAATTTCACTTCTGCTTCTGATATTTCAGCTGTTTAGCATTCAGCCTCGGCTCACTCTGAAGGTGGCTGGGCGGTACACAGCCGAAACATCAGGGGAGGAAGTGAAATTTATGCGGCTGCACGCCCGAAATTTGGAGGAATGATCATGGCGCCGCGAAAATATGAGGATGCACAACAATTACATGGAACTTGCGGCGGAAGTAGTTGATACACCGTATTTTTCAGATGGTTCCATCTTTATCATCGAGTCTTTTTTCCCTTTTACGTACTTACAAAACTCCTTGCAAGTCAGCTTGTAGTTAAACTGTCACTGTAAGACTGATCCACAGTCCCTGGCAGCAGTCGATTTCTTTCATCAGTCCACTGGGCCGACATCAGCCAAAACCTTCTATCCACAGTGGCGTCGTGTGCTGGAATGGAAAACAATTATTCGTGTAATTTTAGAGTTGGAATTTGCTTTCGGGATTTTCGGTTTCCTCAAGAAAGTAAATCCACATTTCCTCCACGGAACGTTTAGACTTACATTCTTCAGAGTCACGCTTAGTTTCCTAAAAAGCTCTTCAGATACGTATCTCCCTGAAAGCAAGCCTGAAATCTTCACGCCGTTTTTAGTTAGGTATGGTGTTTTCAGTCATCACCCTTTTTCGTATTACCTTTAGAGAGAATTATCTTATCAGATAACTATTCAATTGGAAATTGCTTAAACGGCCCTAGCCCTATACTACTGGAGAACTCTGGTATTTTCTCGAGCCAGCCGGTGTGGCCGAGCGGTTCTAGGCGCTTCAGTCTGGAACCGCGCGACCGCTACGGACGCAGGTTCTAATCCTGCCTCGGGCATGGATGTGTGTGGTGTTCTTAGGTTAGTAACGTTTACGTAGTTCTAGGGGACTGATGACCTCAGATGTTAAGTTCCATAGTGCTCAAAGCCTTTTTTTTTTCGAATTATAACGCTAGATCTATAAGGTGCTTGCATCGTCGATACGGGATACGCAACATGCAACGCCATATTTGAGATGACCTTGTCAACATAAACTTGTTGACATAAACAAAACTAACTGAGGCTGCATTTACATGTTGCTCTAACAGATGGCGTTACTACAGTGCTCGAGCCAAGCTCGTTACAGTATTTGGAAAAATCAGTACAAAATTAAGTCTTGCTGGGATGTCGGAACAAGAAGGTCCATAACGGTGACGCTCACGATATGTCAGGACGGATGGTAACTCTACTTATAGCTCTCAAAGCAACGTAAGCGCTTAGACTGCGCCGGCCGCTGGTGGCCGAGCGCTTCTGGGCGCTACAGTCAGGAACCGCGAGACCGCTACGGTCGCAGGTTCGAATCCTGCCTCGGGCATGGATGTGTGTTATGTCCTTAGTTTAGTTAGGTTTAAGTAGTTCTATGTTCTAGGGAACTGATGACCTGAGATGTTACGTCCCATAGTGCACAGAGCCATTTGAACCATTTTTAGCTTAGACTGCGCTACATGAGTGTAGGAGCTTCTGACAACATGTGGCTCTTTTTATAGTGGCCGTACTAAGGAGACCATCGACAGTGAACCAAGTACACCTAAGTTACTGTAACGTAAGTGTATTACTGAAATGAAACGACTGAGACAACATTTAATTGTAATACAAAACTTATTAAATTTTAGGCCCACTTTTGCGTGCTACTACGGACTATAATTAGTTTTAGAAATTAGGAGTCCGTGGAAGTTTTGAGATGTGGGATTTTGTCTAGGAAAAAATGCGAATTTGCTTTCAAATATGTCACATGAAGTGACAGGTGGTTGAAAACTATTGGCTCCAAAGTAAAACCACATCCTTAAAACAACTGATTGTTTACCTTTGCGATTGTCATCTCATATTGGTTGCTTACTGTGATAATAGGCTTAAAGATTCATTTTGTGAAAAATTTTACATTAAATTCTAAAGTGCTACGCCGCGCGGGGTAGCCGCGCGGTATAGGCCGCCTTGTCACTGCCCGTGCGGCTCCCACCTTCGGAGGACCGAGTCCTCCCTCGGGCATGGGTGTGTGTGCTGTCCATAGAGTAAGTCAGTTTAAGTTAGATTAAGTAGTGTGTAGGCTTAGGGACCGATGACCTCAGCAGTTTGGTCCCATAAGACCTTACCACAAATTTCCAAAATGTTACCACCGCCCTCAAACAGTTGATTGTTTACTTTTGCCAATTTCTTCTCGTATTTTACATCTACATCTATATTCCACAAAACACTCCGAAGTGCTTAGCAGAGGGTACGTCCCATTGTACCAGTTATTAGGATTTCTTTCTGTTCCAGTGACGTATCGATCGCGTGAAGAATCTTTAAATGCCTGTAGTGCACTGTAATTAATCTAATCTTGTCCTTACGATCCCTTTGTTAGCAATACATATAGGATGTGTAGTACATTCCATGAGTCATCATTTAAAGCAGTTCTACAAACTTTGTAAGGAGACTTTCTCGGGATAGTTTACGTCTATCTCCATGAGTGTGCTAGTCCAGTTTCTTCAGCATCCCTGTCACACTCTCCCACTGGTCAAACAAATTTGTGACCATTTGTGCTGCCCTTCTCTCCTTCTCCTTATTGGTCGTGTTGGGTCAGGTCCCACAGAATTGGGAAATATTCTACAATGGGTCACACAACTGATTTGTAAGCAACCTGCTTTGTAGACTGGTGGCATTTCGCCAGTATTTTACCAATAAACTGAAGTGTGCCACCTGCCTTGTCCACGACTGAGTCTATGTGAACATTCCACTTTACAGCCCTACATAGTGTTACTGCCAAGTAATTGTCGGAGTTAGCCAATTTCACCTGTGACTCACTGCTGTTATAATCATAGGCTAATACCTTATTTCTTTATTTATTTATTCTTTGCCCATGGACTCCAGCTGAAAATCCAGCTGAAAGTAGTGGGTGTATCATACAATAGGCTATTAACATCAAACTTGATTTCATTATATAAATGAAACAAATAATTAAACAGAAATAGTCTACAAGCATACAAAGGTATTACATGTTTCACATTATATATACACACAAATCCAAACAACATACAGAGATGATAATTTTTAAAGGTAAATTGCAGTAATGTTATAACATATTTAAACACCATCTTAGTATTCACTCAAACTGTATAAACATTTCTCTGTGAGATATACACTCCTGGAAATTGAAATAAGAACACCGTAAATTCATTGTCCCAGGAAGGGGAAACTTTATTGACACATTCCTGGGGTCAGATACATCACATGATCACACTGACAGAACCACAGGCACATAGACACAGGCAACAGAGCATGCACAATGTCGGCACTAGTACAGTGTATATCCACCTTTCGCAGCAATGCAGGCTGCTATTCTCCCATGGAGACGATCGTAGAGATGCTGGATGTAGTCCTGTGGAACAGCTTGCCATGCCATTTCCACCTGGCGCCTCAGTTGGACCACCGTTCGTGCTGGACGTGCAGACCGCGTGAGACGACGCTTCATCCAGTCCCAAACATGCTCAATGGGGGACAGATCCGGAGATCTTGCTGGCCAGGGTAGTTGACTTACACCTTCTAGAGCACGTTGGGTGGCACGGGATACATGCGGACGTGCATTGTCCTGTTGGAACAGCAAGTTCCCTTGCCGGTCTAGGAATGGTAGAACGATGGGTTCGATGACGGTTTGGATGTACCGTGCACTATTCAGTGTCCCCTCGACGATCACCAGTGGTGTACGGCCAGTGTAGGAGATCGCTCCCCACACCATGATGCCGGGTGTTGGCCGTGTGTGCCTCGGTCGTATGCAGTCCTGATTGTGGCGCTCACCTGCACGGCGCCAAACACGCATACGACCATCATTGGCACCAAGGCAGAAGCGACTCTCATCGCTGAAGACGACACGTCTCCATTCGTCCCTCCATTCACGCCTGTCGCGACACCACTGGAGGCGGGCTGCACGATGTTGGGGCGTGAGCGGACGACGGCCTAACGGTGTGCGGGACCGTAGCCCAGCTTCATGGAGACGGTTGCGAATGGTCGTCGCCGATACCCCAGGAGCAACAGTGTCCCTAATTTGCTGGGAAGTGGCGGTGCGGTCCCCTACGGCACTGCGTAGGATCCTACGGTCTTGGCGTGCATCCGTGCGTCGCTGCGGTCCGGTCCCAGGTCGACGGGCACGTGCACCTTCCGCCGACCACTGGCGACAACATCGATGTACTGTGGAGACCTCACGCCCCACGTGTTGAGCAATTCGGCGGTACGTCCACCCGGCCTCCCGCATGGCCACTATACGCCCTCGCTCAAAGTCCGTCAACTGCACATACGGTTCACGTCCACGCTGTCGCGGCATGCTACCAGTGTTAAAGACTGCGATGGAGCTCCGTATGCCACGGCAAACTGGCTGACACTGTCGGTGGCGGTGCACAAATGCTGCGCAGCTAGCGCCATTCGACGGCCAACACCGCGGTTCCTGGTGTGTCCGCTGTGCCGTGCGTGTGATCATTGCTTGTACAGCCCTCTCGCAGTGTCCGGAGCAAGTATGGTTGGTCTGACACACCGGTGTCAATGTGTTCTTTTTTCCATTTCCAGGAGTGTAGTTTCAAATGATTTTTAAAGCATTTTAGGTCTGTTTCTTTTTTAATGATTTTGGGGAGTTCATTAAAAAACCTTTTGCCTGCTTCTTCAGGGGCAGTCATAGACAGTTTGAGATTTCTGATTATCATGTAGTAATTTTCATTTCCTCTTGTACAATGTTTGTGTACATCTTCATTTAGGAGGCGTATATCGCTTGACCTTACTGACATTATGCTTTGGTATATGTACAGTGAATATACTGTCATAATATTATAGTGTACAAAAGCTTGCCTACAGGTCTGTCCTAGTGGTATTTTTGCAATGAGTCTCACTGCCCTTTTCTGAATTGTGAATATTCTTTTTAAGTAGCCAGCTTGTGCACTTCCCCATATATAAACTAAGTAAGACAAATGTGAGAAGACAAGTCCATAATACATTGATCTGAGGACTTTATCATCCACAGTCTTAGCTGTTTTATGCATGATGAAGTGCACAATTTTGCATTTCAGAATATTTAAAGAAAGTTACTAAACTTTGCACCACTTTGAAATCTTATCAAGTTCTGACTGAATATTTATGCTGCTTATTTCAGATAGTACTTCATTACAGATAACTGCATCAGCTGCAAAAAGTCTGCTATTACTATTAATATTGTCAGCAATGTCTTTAATATACGATATGATTAGCAAGGGTCCCAACACGCCTCCCTGGCGGGCACCCGAAGTTCCCTCTACAACTGAAAATCATTCTCCATCCAAGATATCACGCTGTGTCCTCCTTACAAAAAAAAAAAAAGCTCAAACCAGTCACAAATTTCGCTTGATACTGCAAATGATCGTACTTTCGACAGTAAGCGTATGTGTGATACTGAGTCAAATGCTTTTCAGAGCTCAAGAAGTACTGCATTTACCTGACTGCCTTGATCCAAAGATTTCAGTATGCCATGTGAGAAAAGTGCGAGTTGGATTT